>NC_092876.1:224534027-224856527 GCF_028372415.1 Notamacropus eugenii | reverse complement strand
AATCTTAAAGTTCTATACAAATGCTAGCTATTATTATTGTTATCAAATTATTATCCATGTATTGAAAAAATTATGCAGTGAAATGTTTTTGTTCAAAGTCAAGTCAAGAGAAGTAAGCAGTAGAATTTAGTTGTTTTCACAATTGAAGATAATGTATTCAAAGGAATTAGACAGTAAAACAATCAGTGGGAAAACAGTGCTTTGCAAATGGCATTACAAACCTGAGATAAAAAAATCCATCCCTACTGGAAATCATTCCTTCCTGTGCCTCCTGTGAGGATCTTGTTATAATGAGATGAGCATGGAATTTGAATTCCAACTCTTTCATTTCTTTTCTTTGTGACTTCTGGCAAGTCTCTTTGTGTCCCTAAAATAAAGAGATTAGACAGTGATTTCTGATGCCCTCCCTTGTGCCTATGATTCTGTTGTATGAAGGCCAGGAAGAGGTTTGGATATAAACCTTGCTGTACACTGATACATCCCCACCATTCCTAGGATATGATACAAACTGACACCTAGGTTGGGATCAGGCTCTTCTCCTCACTAAGTGATTCAGGAGTTTGGCCAAAAAGCTTTCATCTTAAGCAGTTGTATTTTTTGGATTCTGAATCATCTTGCTATTTTGGAGATGACACATGGAGTATAACTAAGTTTCCTTAGCCAATACCAATATACTTCCTATGCAAGGTTACCTCTTTTCATCCAGTGACTTTCCAGGACTTCTGAATTGATCAAGGACATTTTACACTTGTTCTAAGGCCCATGGTTGATTGACCAATTCAGTTAAATATTTAGGCCTTGTTCATACCTAGTTTACCCCTAGGATTTATTGATTATTCAGACCAGACTTAGGTATCTGGATGTAGCTTGTGCCACTTTAACTGGGCCAAGGTAATTAATTGACTCGAAGCCCCCAGCCCCTATACATTGCATTTCATTTTTTGTAATCAACAAATGTTACAGAGTGGAATATTATATTCTTGATAACTTTTAGTCTGTTGTGGGACTGCCAGAGTATGATCTGCTAGAGATTATCAGCAAAAATCTGCCTATTCCCTTCTTGTGTTTTCATGAGGCACCCTCAACGATGCACTGACCATTCTCATAAAGATTTTATAGAAATAAGAAAGTTGGTGAATGGTTTGGTCGTTTCTTACATCTTCTCAGACACCTCTTTTGTATAATAATACCATTCATGATTTTTTTCATCCTTTTTCAATTTTTCCCTTTGAGATATTTTAAAAATCAAACTCTAAGTTGCTTTTAAATTGTGCCACTGTCAGCACAGATTCCTTCTTATGTATTTGATGTAGTCTAGCTATTCTTTTTACTTAACTTTTAAGGTGTCTTTCCTACGTCATTTGCAGAGCAAGCATGGATTGAAATGGTAAAGTCCTTATGTGGGATTTCCATCATGATTGAGGCTTGAAATAAAATATCTCATCCTTTATGCAGTGAATAAGAGATTCAAGAAAAATGCAGGGATTTTTTGGTCATTTTGAGGATATGGATTTTGTTAAGAAAGTCATGATAAATAAGGTGTTGAGAAGGAGTTATGACTATTTAACAGTAAGCAATCATGGATAACTTAGGAGAAGGTGGTTTTAGTTGAGTCAAAGATTCAGAAGCCCCACTGTAAAGTATTGTGAAGTGAGTGGAAAGTGAGAAAATAGAGTCCATGACTATCAATTTAAAAACCCCACTTTAGATAGATAAATTACAATAACTTGAAGGGGTAACAAGGCTCAGTGGATATATTTTTAAAGATTTGGGATACTTGGGTATGTTTGTAGGCATTAAGGAAGGACCACTGGATAAAAAGAAAATGTAATCTAAGAGACAGAGGTGATGACCAGTGAGCAAGTTCCTGTGGAGGGCATGGGATCAAAGACATAAATAGAGCTGTTTGCCTTGATAAAGATATAAAGAGAAAAGAATGGGTCTAAAATCAAGTGGGTTTTTTTATGTTTAGAATTAGGGAGAATAGGGAACTTGGGATAGAAGACTTCTATTTTCTTGGTAAAATAGGAGATCAAGTCCTCTGCTGAGAAGGAGAATTAAAGGACAGTGCAGGTGGATTGAAGAGAGAGAAGGTTTGGAACCACTGCTCCATTCCCATGGGGGAATGTAGTCAGAGTACAATAAAAGCACTGTCATGTATCAACATGGGTCCAGCTGAAATGAGGTGGGATAAATTTGTAGTTGGTCTCATCAACATGGCGGCATCTCTTTGTGCATCATCATTTAGAATTACTTCAGCTTAGAAGGCAAGTGATAGGAGTAAGCCTGGACAAGGTTGGGAATGTCAAGGCATGACCTTTAATAGGACAAAAGAGCAAGGGATTCAAGAATAGGCAACGGTAAAATTGTACTTATTCACTAAAACTCAAGGTTGAGAGGGGAGGAAGATGATTACTGAGCAGGGGATGGTATATTGAGAGAGTAGGAAGGGGCAGAATGACTATAGGAAATGATGAGAATGAAACATAGTTCTACAGTAGTTCTTAACCTGGGATCCATGAAATTTTTTTTTTAGTATTTTCGATAACTGTATTTCGATAGAATTTTCTTCTTTAATCCTATGTATTTTCTGCATTCAGAAACATTATTTGAGGAAGAGGTCCATTTTCTCCACCAGAGTGCCAAAGAAGATCCATAGCACAAATATAGCTTAAGAACCTTGGTTTAGAAGGAATGAGGAAGAGGGAGAGCTTACATGAAGATAAGTTGTGGTATGTAAGGAATTTTACAGCTCTCAATCGTGGAGGGTTGAATAATGACTAAAACCATAGGATTTAAGATGGTTAATGAACTGTGTTGAAGGAAACATTAACATGAAAGCTGAACTACTCAACTATGAAGGAAGAATTTGATATGGAGAGGAAGATAGTAAGCCCACTACATAATGATAATATTTTTCACTGCATACACAGTGAGAAGCAGCATATTGCAATGGATAGACAGCTGATCTCAGAATCAAGAAGACCTAGGTATATTCAGGTAACTATCACCATGAGTTACAGAGAAAGTACACCAATCTACATAGATGGAAGAAATTCATTACTAGTGCTCACTAATAAAATCACAGTTCTGATAAAAAATAATTTCAATAACAGTAACATAAAAACTATATTGTTTTAGACCTATATGTCTCAGAGAATGAAGACCAGGGTTCAAATCTCTCCTCTGATGTGTAGTAGCTGTATAACCATAGGCAAGGACTTAACCTTTCAATGTTCTCTGCAGCACTGTAAGACTCTAAGGGAGGTCCCATACCAATAATAACATAGGTTTAGACAACACCAGCAACAAAACCAAAGGGCATTTGGTACCTTCATGAGATGAAAAGAACCTCAGGAAGGCCTCCAGCACAATAGGTCTATCCTCAATGGAGGATTTACACGTAGGCATGGATAGAAATTACACCTGAGAAGACCCAGGGGTGTGGATGGTACTATACTAGTAGAGGGAGGCCCTTCGTATCCATCATTTACTATTGCTATTACTGCTGCTACTATTACTACTAATCACTACTACTACTACCACTACCACCACCTAATATTTTTTATAAAAATAGCTAATATTTGTATAATACTTACCATGTTCTGGGCTAAGTGTTTTACAATTATCTCATTTGATTTTCACAACAACTTTGAGAGGTAGGTACTATTATCATCCCCATTTTACAGATGAGGAAACTGAGCCAAATAGAGGATAAATGATTTATCCAGGGTCACGCAGACTGTAAATTCCTGAGGTCCAATTTGAACTTCCTCACTCCAGGCCCAGCTTTCTAACCTCTAGAGCCACCTATCACTAAATTTGTTTAATATCAACTGGACCTGGAATTGCAGTGAACAGCCTGGTGGAGGATGTATAAAATGACTTAAGACTTTGAGAAGTTAGGCACTTGCTAAGTGGAACACAATCAGTGTACAGTAATCTAATGTTAAAATTAAAGACAGGCATGCATTTTTAAATTTAACGATTCCTCCTTCAGAAGCCATGCACTACTACAGGTTTAAGGATTGAGGACAATATGAAAGGACTGCCTGTGGATGTCAGCAGCGTACCACAAATTCATAAAGTCAACCATAACTTTTTCTGTTCCCTTTCAGAAGTAGCTGTGACTGGTGGTCATCTTATACCTTCAGAACATTCCTTACTTTTTTCCTATCTGTATAAATTATTCACTTATTCTGTACCAATTAGTTTTTACCAGTTGCCAGGTTTGTTATCAAGTTAAGCTTCAAGACAAGAACCTGAACTCGAATTATGAAAAATTTATCAGCAGTTGATTAAATATGCAGCTATTCTGTGAAGTGACTTCTTGATAGCATTATACTACCTTTTTAATACTAATGATTTGTATGATTATTTTTTTAAACATGCCTGAATGAATTTAAGAAAGCAGTACAACTTTAAAGGAAAGAGGGTTAAATGCAGCTAAGTTTGTGAGCCTTTGTATTAGAACATATTTAAATTGTATCCGGTAAAGCTATTTGGTTAGAGAAATATTTTCTTGTTCCCTCACCCACCCATCCCCCTTCCTTTTTAAAAAAGATCATATTGTGGAGTTCTAAAATTGTTTTGGAAGCTGTCTGGTGGATCAGTAGTATGAGAACTAATTAAGTACACTTTGTGAATTGTATGCTTTTCCTCCAATTAAAAATCTTAATTACTCCAGTGAATTTTCCAATTTGAAGGTTTGTTGTGAAGTACAAGCACTGAAGCGTGGATGTCCAGATCAAACTGGTACTACAGTGGGGAGGCCCCCTAGTTTACTATAAAGCTGTTTCTAGTCAATTATGAAATTGTTCTAGGTAACCTGGGCTCCAGAATTCTTAGCAAAGAAAGACATTTTTCCAAAGTGCATGAACTCTTCATGCTATGGTTGTAAGCAAAGGATTGGAGGCACTCCTTTTTTTCTATATTCTCTATTTTCTCTAAAATGTCTCTTCAGCTCTTTATGTTACGTTTTTCCTAGCTGTGATCAGATGTGGGAACAACAAAAGATGCTCAGAACCCTATTAGGTAAAATTCCAAAAAAAGTGGCTTAGTGTAAAAACTTTATACTACTTCTCCATGAGTATTAGGGTTCTTTTAAACATCAAAGGGAATGTAAATGATGGTTCATACCTGGTCAGAAGCATCACCCAGAGCTGCTTGGGGGACAGGAGAATCCAATGCTTGCCTCTCTATGAAAATGACTCCTCATGCTCCAGCTAGCATGACTTTGGAGACAGAGACATAGAAGCACTTAACATTTTTTAGCAATGCCTTTTTTTTCTTAACAAGCTACAGCTCTTTATATTTGCTCTCCTCTTAGGGCATAGGGGAAAATACTATCAGCTTCACTTTGCAGATGAGAAAGTGGTAGCAAGATTGAGCAACTTTGCTCAGGGCCATTTAAAATACTACTGCTGAATTCTGCAGAATTCAGTGATGTTTTCCTCAGGTTAATTCATAGTTAATCAAATTTATCTCTTGAGGACTGCTACTTATCTAACAAGTTAGTTTCAAATCTTCCTTTTTTTTCTAGAGCATCTCCAGGTCTTGTTCTGACATCATCTCAAACTCAACAAAGCTTAGAAACCTTTTCCACCTACAATCTGTTACCATCATCATCTTGCTTATCATACAATACAGTATCTTAGCTTAAACAAAAAAAGAAAGAAAATCACTTATCGTTTCTTCACCTATTCAGTTGGGTGGTAAGTTCTACCACTTAATACACCTTAAAACTTTCCACTGTCTCCACCATTTTTTCTTGTCTATCTCCCTCCCTTTCTGAAAGGTTAGATAAGACTTAGTCCTATCTTCATGGAGATTACATTGGAGTAAAGAGATGAGACACAAGCACAGGTAACTGTAATCCACACTATGAAAGTAGGGGAGAAGAAGGAGTCAAAGATAAGGTTTTCTATTATATGGTCAATGCATTAGACAGTTGCGAAACAAAAGTGAATTCTGAAGAGGGAAAAAAGGCATTATTGATCTGGGAGATCTGGGACGGCTTCAAAGAGCAGGTTGAATCCAAGCATGGATTTAAAGTGTGTATGAGAATTAAATAGATGAAGGAGAGAAAAGTAGAGCATCCTAGGCATAGGGAGCAATATATACAAAACCTCTCAATTGGGAGAGTACATGGTATATTTTAGTAGCAGAGACTGGTGCAGTTAGGTTGGAAATTGGGGTGTGGAGGGGAGAAACTTGAAATAAAACTAGAGAGGGTAATATTAGATTATAGAGGTCCTTAAATATCTTGCAAAGGAATCTAAACTTTGTTTGGTAGGCTTTAAGGAGCTGTTAACTTTTGAAAACAAGCTTAGATCCTATTGGTTTGTCCTGATTCAATTAGCAGAAGTAATAGCCATAACTAAATATTCACTTTTTTCTCCCTAGAAGCCCCTCAAAAGGGAAAATGAAAACAGGATAAAAATTTGCTACAGATATTGGTAGGAAAAAATTGTTTTGTACTTGGACTACTTTACATTATATACTCAAGAATACTTTTAGTGAAAAATATTAACTCTCACTTCTACCACCTATCTCTTAAAAAAGGTTTATATGGCGCATCCATTCAGTCAAAAACATCATACTCTCTCCCTTCAGATGTTATCTAGATTTTTCCAAGAAGACCTCTGGAGTATGTTCATCTTGGAATGTCCTTTGGAGGTTCTGTCAATGAATAAATGACAGATTGAACAGCCCAGAGTCCTTTCAGATGCAAGAGGAAGAGAACAGAGTGAGGAAACAGTTCATACTTTTTCTTTCCCTGTGGCTTGAGTTCTTCCCCTCTGTCTCACTGAAAACTGTTCTGAGTTCCAGAAGTTTCCTCAGCTCCTGCTACCAAAGCCTTCATTCCCCACCACCTAATCCTCCTTGATGATCACCACTGCCTCTAAAGCTGACTTCAGATTTAGGTTTGGCCTAAAGTTGAGAATTCCTTTGTTTCTGTCAATCTCCCCATTACACATGGCCCCTTTGGAAGCTTTTTCACTTTCTTCTACATTGAAGTCTACAAAACCAAACCATTTAGTTGACCCAGTTTCCCTGTCTTTGATCGTTCTTGCACCAAGAGAGCCATAACATGATTCAGATTTCTTTGGGGAAATATATATGTGTGTGTATGTATGTATGTGTATATATATATATATATATATCTCCATTTGCTACTTGAATTCAAAGGTCCTTCTGTATTTCAGTACAGAAAAATTCAATGAATTTTCAGGTCTGCCCTGGTTGTTTGGGATGCACTAATGAAAGATGCCTTCTCAAACACTTCTTGTAGACTTTCTTCAGTGGAGCTGTAGTCAAGGTTACTTAGCAGAAGTGTCTTCAGGTCTCATGCTGCCTTGTTACCCTTTTACCTCTTGAATATTCTTGTCCTGAGCTCTTCTCTCTTGTGTAGCTCAGAATGAGAGCCAAATATCATTCGCTGTTCTTTGTTTCTCTTCTAAGGCCTTCTCCATATCTGTTTCTGGATTAAATTTCTTTGACTGTCTCATCTTTAGAGCAGACTAATCTAACTTCAAAAGCATCTTCAAATATTTTCTTTAGTTTTTTCTGTGTAATTAATGAGGTAGAATCTTGATGGTGTCCTTGCATCTCAATTTTTCATGTTTTTTATTGTTTTCCCCTTATTTTGTCCAGTTTAAGAGTAAAGGACAATGTGGCAGATAAGAAAAAAATGACAAATGCTGGAGAGAATGTGAAAAATTTGGGACATTAATACATTGTTGGTGGAGTTGTGAACTAGGGTAACCACTCTGGAACACAATTTGGAACTATGCCCAAAGGGCTGTAAAATTGTGCATACCCTTTGACGCAGCAATATCACTACTAGATCTATATCCCAAAGAGACCAAAGAAAAAGGAAAAGGACCTTTTTGTACCAAAACATTTGTAGGAGCTTGTAGTGACAAAGTATTAAAAATCAAGGGGATGCTCATCAGCTGGGAAATGGCTGAACAAATTGTGGTACATGATTGTGATGGAAAACTATAGTGCTATAAGAAATGACAAGCAGGATGGTTTCAGAAGAATCTGGGATGACATATGAACTCATGCAAAGTGAAGTAAACAGAACCAGGAGAACATTGTACATGGTAACAGCAATAATATATGATGATCAACTGTGAATGATTTAGCTACTCTGGTGAAGACAATGACCCAAGGAAATTTCAAAGGACCCATGATGAAAAATGGTATCCACCTCCAGAGAGAAAACTGATGAGCTCTGAATGCAGGTCGAAGCATACCTTTTTGCTCTCTTGACTTTTATTGTTTCATTTTATTTTCTTTTGCAACATGGTTAATATGGAAATATATCTTGCATGATTTCATATTTTTAATTCATATCAAATGCTTGCCTTCTTAAGGAGATTGGAGGGGTGCAAGGGAGAGAGAGAACTTGAACCTCACAAATTTTAAAAATGATTGTTAAAAGCTTTTTACATGTATTTGAGAAGTATTTAATGAATAATTAAAAATTGATTCAATTTATTAAATTAAAATTAAATGAAATTAAATTTTAAAATGAAATGAAATTTAAATTAAAAATTAATTAAATTTAAATAAAAATTCATTAAAGTTTAAAAATTAAATGATTAAAAATAATTTTTAAAAAGAGCAAAAGACTTTTGAGCCCACATAGCTTTTTTCAGGTTTTTGGTGGATTCAAATTCAAAGTAGCCAAACTTAGTGATAGTGCCAATTTAGACATCCACAACTACAATAATCATTTTTTCCCTGATAAATCAATGACACCGACTTTTAGTTCAGAAAAGCTTTTTTTTTTTTTTTTTTAAGTAAGATTCCCAGTGAAAGGATTAAAAGCTATAGAGGGTTCAACTTCCAATTTGTTTCTCAGCTTTAGGGACTTTCTGTTCTCTCATTTCCCTTTTTCCGGGTGCTATTTTTATTGACACTTCCATTTCCTTCTCTTCCTCATCGACATTTTAATCATCTTCTTCATCCTGATTTCCATCCTAACCCCAGCCCTTACCTCCTCATTCTCTGATTCCTTAGCTTTTACAGGAAGGCAACTAGGTGGTGCAGTGGATAGAGCACCAGTGCAGGAGGACCTGAGTTCAAATCTCACCTCAGACACTTGACACTCACTAGCTGTGTGACCTTGGACAAGTCACTTAACCCAATTGCCTCATCCTGGGTCATCTCCAGTCATCCTGATGAATATCTGATCACTGGATTCAGATGGTTCTGGAGGAGAAGTGAGGCTGGTGACCTGCACAGAGCTCCCTCTCTCAAAACAAAGTGAAGTGAAAGTCATGTCATCATTTCTCTGACGGCATGGTCTTCTTTGGCAATGAAGGACGAACACACACACAGCTTTCGCAGGAACCTTCTTATCTTTGGTAGGTGTGCTCTCCATAAATCCATTTTAATCATCCTTACTTCCCTCTTCCTCTTCCCTCATTCTCAGTGTTTGGTTGGAATTGCTCCCAATTTTTATCACTTTGGGTAGCTCAAATCCTTCATCTTCATCTGCTTCATTGTCATCCTTCTTTTCAGATCTGATGTATTCTTTCTTGGAATTCATCCCATTTTTTAGGTCAGGGGGAGATAGTGATTTAACTGGAGTAACTGCTGCTTTAACGAGACTCCCTTCTTGCCTGGTATGATAACTAGAGTTAAGAGATCAAGTTGGTTCAGTATCCACTTTTATTAAGGTCACTGCTACTTAGAGATGGTCCTTCCCATAAAGAGTTATGGGAGTGGAAGGAGTAGGAGCTTTCCAATTGCAGTTCATTTAGAAAAATTTTAAGGATGGATGAAGAAGCTTAACCACTCATGAGTCACCATAAGACACTAATAGATCTAAAGAAAGCCAAGTACAGCAAACTGAGGAAAGTATTTTGTCGTTGTTCTTGGTTCTTTTTTTATCCCTAGTATTCAACTTTGGAGGCTCACTCTTCCCCACATCTGTATTCTGTAACCAAGTATGATTACATGGAACCATTGGAAACTCTCAGTCTCAGCTCAGGGGCATCAGTAGAGACAGAACAACACCTAATTCAAGTATTCGGTTTTTATTTTGTTGTTATTTTAAAAAAATTGTTGATATATTTTGTTCTTTAGCACTATTACTATTTCATTGTGTATTCCAAGGAACCTTCTCTAGTAACAAATGTTAATAGTTAAATACTAAAATAAGTTACCATGACTAAGATTCTGGGAAAAATTACGTATCCCTGTGTTCCAATCTCTCTCCTGAGACAAAAACGTGTGTTTTATTGTTTCTGTTGTGGGATTAGACTTGGTCATTGCAATTCATCTGAGTTCAACTACCCCTTAGTGTTGTTTTCATCTATATTATTTGTAAAGCACTCTGCAATAGTCATCATGTGGAATGTTCTTTTGAGTTTGATTTCTGTGCTGTGGTTGGGACAGTGTTCATGTTTTCTCTGAATTCCTTATATTCATAATTTTTTATGGTACAACATTACCCTTGTAGCATGATTGGAGGGGTGGTCAAACACCCTTATATATAACCTAGGTGAGATAATCACCTTTCTCTCTACCTGATACTATCTCATTTTCCTTATTCATTCGTATTCTGAATTTAAGGTAATCAAAAAATATGTTCTGATATTATGTATTAATGATTAAGATGCAACATTTCTCTCATTAAATAACCAAATCTATCAAATAGTTCTGAATCCCTTACCCCCCCAGTTTATTAACTATTTTTTTTTAACAAACTGGAGAAACCTCTTTTTCCATAAGTATTTATTCACTTGCCTTAGGATTAAATACAAAAGACTCTGTTTGACATTCAAAGCCCTTTATAACCTAGCCCCCTCCTACTTTTCAGTCTTTTTACATTTTTCTTGCTGACACAGACTCTTTGATCCAGTGTCCCTGATCTCCTGGATGCACCATGAACAGGACCCACTCTCTCTCTTGACTCACACCATTTTCTCTGGCTGTTGCCCATGCCTGGAATACTCTTCCTCCTCTGCTCTGGCTACTGGCCTCCATGAATTCCTTTAAGTCCCAACGAAAGTCTTGCCTTCTACAGGAAAACCTCCCTCTACACACTTTAATGGGTGGGAGATGAACTTTCAGAGTATGCCACACTTTTAGGTGTCTGTAAGTCATTCTTACAGATTCTTTTCTGCTTATATTAGTAATCAGCAATCCTCTTATTTGTGTCTGTGATGGGACTTGAACAAGATCAAAGAATTTAGAAGTAGGAAGGAACTTAGAGATCATCTGGTCTAACATGCTCATTTTATGAACAATGGGAAAAAATTTGCAACATTAAAAGAAAGATGATTAAAATACATTTGGCGTATAGGTGAATCATCTTCCATATATATATATATATCCTCACAGATACATACCTGCACATATATATCCCCTTACCTTCCATAGGTGCATTGGAAGACATTTCATTAAAGGATATTTAAAGAAATATTAAGGTGAACTATGAATGAAGTAATCACTACAGTATCCATCTCCTAGCGTAATGAGGGTTGGTGCTATTAGGGTTGTAGGAGACTCTCAAACAATGAACTTAATCAGGATGAACGTTTGCAGAAAGTAATGGAATTTAATAATAAATAATTCCAAGAGGCCTCGTTAAGCTGGAACATTATCATCAACGTGAATATATATGTTGACAGCTGAACCAATACATTTTAGAGCTGCAAACATGTTACATAGAAAATAACGAAAGCCCTCACAGGTTTGCTTGCCCTTGAATTAGGAAAGGAATTGCCTGGGGATACTCAGTGGCTTGGCATTGCCTCCATTTACCACAAAGGCAAATTAAACTTTGCTGCTTCTGCATTCTGAGACTTCAGATTAGCTAAAGAAATGTAGTAGGTTAAAGCAACCTCCAGTAACATATACTCTACAAAGTTTATCATAGCAGGTAGCAACATTGACTACAGGTGTGATAGACCAAAACCATTTCTTCTAAAACCATGTATTTTGTCATGTTACATTGGAATTTCAATAATGAATATTCAGAACCTTTAAGGGGCTAACTAATGCTCGGATTTTGATTCTAAGGATGGAATTTGATGCAACCCCATTAGATAGGACTGTTATGCCAAACTTAATAAAATTACAATCAATTAATTAAATAGCAAGACTAGCTTTATGTTGTTTTGTCACACATCATTCAGTACTTTTGTAAGAGAATATAACAGACAGGTGAATTCAATTAGATTTATGTGCATCTTGTGTGGGATTATATAGGAAGATGTTTGCTTTGCTGTATATAAAGCAAGAACAACGTAATGGTGATTAAGGCTTAATTCTATCACTGGAAGATCAAATACATTGTAGAAGCTAAAGTATGTTAATGGAATGGTGAAAGAAGCCACCCTAATGAGATTAATTTCAGAGGTAATTGTACCATCCTTGGCATTGTTCAAAATAACCAAACACAAAGTCCTTTAAAAGGATTTTTATTGAGAGAAGATGAACTGAAACATGTGTTTGAGGGGGCATACTCTGCACAAAGTGTTTCTTTATTCTTCAGGAGCCTCACATGGAATTTTCCTTTTTCTTGTACTGCAGCATGAGTGCAATTGATAAAACATAACAAATAGCTAACATTAATACAGTATTAATTTTTAATAATAATAACATTAGGCTTTGCAAAGTGCTTTACAAATATGATCTCATTTACGCATTGATGAGAAAAAATAAAAAATCAGGAGGGAATTTGATACATGCATCAGTCTGGTCTTTACATTTTTTTTATTCAATATATTAAACTGTAAGGTGGCCTTTTCCCTCCTCTCCCACTATGCATTCCCTATAATAATTGGAGTAAAAATAACTTGGGCTTTGGTTGGGCTGAGAGTTGAAATAAATTTCCTTGAGGAAGGACCAAAGCTGCCTTGGAGATGGTGTCAAGAGACATTTGAGCATCTTTTATAATGTATAGGGATTCTCTACTAAGGATATTTAATTTATTTCCATAAGAATATTGAACATTTACACCTGGTGAAGAGTACTGTCCCCAGGTATTGTCTTGGGCAACATTCATTCATTCAGTCAACAAATGTTAATTTTATAATTTTCATCTTCAAGACACATTGAAGGCAGCTGGTGGCACAGTGGAGGGTTGGACCTGGGGTCAGGAAGATCTGAGTTCAGATCTTGCCTTAGACACTTACTAGCTCTCTGATCCTCTCTTAGTTTCTTCAATAATAGAATGGGGATAGTAATAAATGGTACCTACTTCACAGGGTTGTTGTGAGTCTCAAATGACAATATTTTAAAAAAGCAATTGGCACAGTACCTGGCACATAGTAGATGTTATATAGGTGTTTATTCCCTTCCCTTTCCCTTGATTACAAGGCACTGTGCTAGGCACTAAAGAAGCTAGTGCCTGTCCTCCAGGAGCTTAGAGCTTTGTGGGATTAAAAATAAATATATGCATTACAATATCTTACATATAGATAGAGGAATAAGAAAGTAAAGATTTTACAAAGGCTCCCAAAAGAAAAAGGTGACTAGAAAATGCTTCATGAAGGAGGTTGCATTTGAAGTGAATCTTCATGGATATAGGTATGACTTGTGCAGGTAGAAATGAAGGCATCCTGGGTAAAGGGAATGAAGCAGGAAGCTGAGCACAGAGAAGCCAGATGTACATTTTGGGGATAACAAGTTTGAGTAGAGTGTAAAGAGAGGTGAGGACAACAAGACTGGAAGGATGGATTTCTGTCAGAATATTGGGGACTTTATTACTATACTAAAGAATTTAGTGAAAGGAATCCATTGATGGAATTTGAAGTTGTACATTAGAAAGATTAATGCATAAAACAAATTGGAGCTGGGTGAATTACAGCGGCTTGGAAATTAATACGATGGTTCAGGTGAAAGAGAATGAATTTTGAATGGTGGAGAGGAGAAGGCCGTGAGAAGTATTTTGGAAATAAAATTGTCGGGGTTTTATGAAAAATTGCTTGGGGGTGTAAGGAAAAGGAATTTGTCAGCAATGGTTAAGAGCTTTGAATATGGGTAACTGAGAGAATGGCAATGCATGGAAAAAATTATATCTGGATGAGAAGTATGTTTTGAAGCAAAGATGAGATATGACTTAGACATTATAAATTTATCATGAGATACAAGATTGGGATAGTAGATAGAGAACTGGCCTCAGATTCAGGAAGGCCTGGGTTGAAGTCCTGCTTTTGACATATTCGTGTGTGACCCTCTCTTCTTTGTGTCTTGAAATGAGAAACTTTTTCTCTCTGAGACTGCAAGTTGCAGATACTTATACTCATTAGTAGGGGCACATCATTTTGGGATTTCCCCATACTAATAAAAATCAAGTTCTGCTTAAAAAAAAGCTAGACAAATGGAGAAGTGAAAGGACATAGAGCATCAGAAGCCTGAGTTGCTTTGGCCGCATGTTTTCAAGGTGACTTGTTACCTACCCTTACATCCGGTAATTTCATCAACTGGGCTGGAAGAAAATCGATTGGTAAGAGGTTTTCTGATCAACTCCCTCCCTGCAACATACTTTTGTATCACTGAGTCAATTCAATTAAGCAGACATTTATTAAACACAGAAGTAAACACGGGATGATTTAAGAAGGGAGAAGGTATTAAGAACTTAAGGAGAAGGCTGGAATCAGGGAAAGCTTCAGGATGGAGATAGCCATTCCATTTAATCATGAAAGAGACCTTATGAGGTAGACACTAAAGATTATGTTGTGCCATTTTATAGATGAAGAAGCTAATACTCAAAAAATTCAATGCCTTCCTCACAGTAAGTGGTAGAGTTGACATTCAAGGCCAGCTTTTCCAAATGTTTCTAGTGCTCTTTCTGTTATACCAGGTGATTTCCCTGGACTTTTCAAATCTTGATATTTGCCCAAAGTAGGTAATCGTAAGGTTTTCTTGTACCCTTATGCTCTTTAATACAAAATCACTGGCCTTGACGAAAGAGGAAGGAAGCAAGCAAGCAAGCATTTTTTAAATGCTCACTATGTGCCAGGCATTGTGTTAAGCACTTTTCAAATATTGTCTCATTTGAGATTTAACAGCCTTGGGAGGTAATACGCTATTAATACCCCCATTTTACAATTGAGGAAACTGAGGCAGAGAGTGGTTAAATGTCTTGTCCAAAGTCACACAGCTAGGAAGTGTCTAAGGCTAAATTTGAACTTAGGTCTTCATGATTCCAGGCCCAGCATTGTATCCACTGTGCCACCTATCTGCCTCTAAAGAGGCCTTATAGTCAATCAGAAATCAAGTCTTGTCAGTCCCACCTTTGCAACATTCTCTGTATTCATCAATCTTCCCATTTAATAAGTCCCTGACTCCTCCTCTCCATTCCTATTTTCCCCACTCTTACACAGCTCTTATTACTATCCACATGGATGATTGTAATAAAAACTTAACAGGTCCTCCCACTTCCACTCTTTGTCTATTTAGTGCACTATTTGTCATCACAATGGCTAGTTTGAATGAGGGGGAAGCAGCCTGCCAGCAGATGTACTACATTTGTATCACCATTACCACTATGAAGGTTAGGAGAAGGAAGAGAAAAGGAAGAAAGGTGGTGATAATGGAAAGGAAACTGGTGGCTAAGATCTGCACTGGGGAAGGAGAAAGAAAACCAGTAACTCTATACTGAATGAGATGAGGAGGAGGAGGAGGGGGAAATTATCCAGGGATCATCGTTTGACTCCTCAGTGTCTTGAAATGAGAAACTTTGCCCATTTCTTTTAAAGGAGCTGCTCATTCCTGTTAATAACCAATAAATTAGATTTTAAAAAATCCCATACAACTGCCAAGTATGAGCCCTGGTTTAAATTGTCTGTGCCAATATCTTATATGTATGTTCCTCTTCTCTGCCAGCGAGGATCCTGATAGAGAGCATCAGCTCGTTCTACTGCAGTTTGTTATAAATAATACAATGGAGTGATATCCAAAACAAAGATCATTCCTCTTTTTTTTGTTGCAGCTAATAAAATGGTTTGAAATGATATCAATAACAATGATTCATATTGATTACCATTTATGAGACAATTATGATGTATGAAAGTACTTTTCAGAATGAGAAGACATATGTCTGTTTTTTGTTCTTTTTTCATTCATTTCATCTCTTTCAGTGGCCTTCAGTTAGAAATGGTGGTCATGGGGCATGTCTGTATTCCTGTTATCTTTTATATTTAATGTTCTGCAAATTTTTGCACAGGTTGTTAAAACGATTGCTTTTAATAATTGAATAGGAATATTGGGATGTAGGCTCATCTTCTGTGAACTCACTAAAAGCATCTTTGGGACAACTCCAGGAGCAGATGAGATGACAGGGGTGACATCATGTACCTCATCTTCTTCTCACATAGTTTCAATTTCTTCTGCTAGCCCTCTATATTGGGAAGGCATTTTATTCAGGTCCTGCAATTGATGAGAGCTCCCCATAACTAGCCCAACCCAGACCGACCACTCTGATGTGCTCTGCCATCTTCATGCCACGCTGCCTCTCACTATGTCCTTTCTCTAGCCCATCACACCTCCAGCTTTGGGAACAGTAATTAAATCAACGCTACCATTCCTGGAAAGAACAAGTCAATTAATTTCTCTATAGTATCTTTAAACCTCCCTGTATCTTTCCAGTTCAAAACAACCCTCTTTAGCTGCCACTCAATTATATGCATTGTCTTCTCTTATGATTAGAATGTAAGCTTCTTGAGAGTAGTAGCTGTCATTTTGTCTTTTATCACAAGAGCTAAACATAATCCTGGCACACACACAGCACTTAAGAAATGCCTGTTCTTTATTCATTTCTTATAGTTTGGAGATGATCGTTACGTTGATTTTTTATAGGAAGAGTGTCATAGCGACCCGGGCACAAACCCCATTAATGTTATAACCAGAGCCTAATTTGGCAACATTTCAAGGTAGCTGCCAGGCCTTTATAACCCCCATTATGATCCCTGAAATTGATATTGTAAACCATTTGGTTTAGCATCCTACTTATTTGCTATTAACCCTATGGATTATGGGGCAGGCTTTGAGAAGCTTATTGCCTTTTCTTTCCTCAATCTTCTTTTCCTTCTTCCTTTCCTCCTCCTCCTCCTTTTCTTCCTCATTCTCCTTCTCCTCTTCCTCCTTCCCCTTCTCTTCTACCTGTTTCTTTTCATTCTTTTCTGAATATCTTCCCACATCCCTGTAATGGATGTGGGACGTTGGTTCTACAAGGTACTTTTTTTTAAAAAAAAAGAACTTGTGTATTTTGAAATGTGTACAAAGTAAGTTTACATTTTAAATTCACTTGTGCTACTATAGGAGAAAGCAAAACAAAACAAATTGATATCCGGGGAAATGTCAGGCACACTGTGCAGATTTGGTAAATAAACATTATTATGTGTGGCATTAGTTAATGTTATTATTTTCTATCCCTGGAGCTTTAAAAATTATCTATATTTCTGAAGAATGTATATATTTCATGGAATTTAGTAAGAGATGCCTAGGGGGCCAATATAAAACTGCCAATATTCAGTTGAAAACATTTTTTTTTGAAGTTTGAGACTATAGACTCACATATCAAATTCATGAAACCTCCCTATTAGTAGGGGGATGTTAGCTATGTAAGCTTAAGGATGTTGCATATATAGCAGCTCTCTGTACCTGTCATGAAATAGATAGCAGGATCTCTAGAAAACCTGAGTTTTCCTTCCATATTTTTGGCTAATTACACAACCGAGAAGTTATTTCCTTCTTTTGTGCCCAATTTTTCTTTTCCTAAAATGGTTTTGATCTAAGCTCCAGTAACCAGTATTATGATCAGAATGGAAATCAGCAACTAGTTAGTTTGGATGAGGGTATAAAAATTATTGCAAGGATTGAAATTCTAGGAATAAATGAATTTTAGAGCTAAAAGGGATTTGAAAGATTTTCAGTGGGTAGTGAGTGAACCTTGGAGTTTAGGAAGACCCGAATTCAAATCCTACCTTTGATAGTTAGTTGAGTGATCAATCCTGCCACTCCCTTGGTCTATAACATAATAACAGCTAGCACTTGTATTGCACTTTAAAAATGCAAAGTGCTTTAGAATTATTTTATCTTCACAACAACTCTAGGATTTAGCATAAAATACCTGGGAGGTATCATTATCCTCCTTTTTATAGATGAGGAAACTGAGGTAGACAATTTAAGTGATTTGTCTAGCTCTGAAATTTCTGAGGCTGGATGTGAACCCAAGATCTTCCTGACCCCAGATTCAACAGTCTATCTGCTATGCCTTCTAGCTGTAAATCGGCATTAGTAATGAGAGTTTTCTCACTGAGGTGCTCCCTACGCAGATTAAATCACAGATTTTTTTTAAAAAAGTTCTAAATATTTATTGAATGCCTAGCACTGTGCTAGAATGAAAATTTTGAGCTGCTCAATATTATTCTTCATTTTTATTAAAACAGCTATAACATTGGTTTATCCATAGGGGACTGAACTACCGTATTTTCCCAAATTGATTTCTTCATTCATTTTCAATTTCCTTTCCATGATTAACTATTAGTGCAAGCAAGTGTTTGGGGTCCTTTTAACCCACTCACCCTAAGCCATGCTCTGTTTCCAAGCAGCTCTGTGATTTCCCAGTGTAGCGCAAGGCTCTGGTGCAGAGTCCTTATCCTGAAGAAGCAGGTTCTGCTGGGGGTTCATGCTTGAGTCCATTTTTCTTATCTTTCTCAAATGACCAAAGTTAACTGATTTGAAAGGTCCTCATTTTAAATTACATTCATTCAGTGAAAACAGAAATTAACACTTAGAGACATCTATATGCTAATGATTGCAGCTCAGGGAATACCCTTCCAACCTTTTCAAAAGGCTCCGGTGAAAAGCCATTTCACTTGAAAGTAACTTAGTAAAACTGGTAGATTAATTAAATACCATAAAATTTCCCTAAAATCTTTATTTCATTTATCATTTATATCATTATTTTTCTCTTTATGAGGACTACCTTAGCGTAGACTCTGCCTTCCTTCCAGGGTGGCATTATTCAGCCCCTGTAAGTATGGCTATAGGAGAGCTCAGAGTAGGTAGGCCATGTGCTCCAGGAATAATAAGAAAACCAAACCAAACAAAGGGAGCTAGCTTATTGCACATGTAACTTGCATCCTGGATAGCTGTTAGGGAGAATAAGCATATATATATATATATACATACACACACATACATGTATGTATGTGTATATATATACACATACATACATATATTTATGTATGTGTATATATACATATTGGATCTACTATGTGCCAAGCACTGTGCTAAGTGCTTTTACAAATATTATCTCTTTTAATCCTCATAACAACCTTGCTAAGTAGGTGCTAGTATTTATTATCTCCTATTTTACAGCTGAGGAAAGTGAGGAAAACAGAGTTTAAATAATTTTACCAGAGTTCTAGAGCCAGTAAGCATCTGAGAATGGATTTGAACTCAGATCTTTTTGACTCCATTTATTCTGCCACAGTCTTCATCTAGTGTTTCCATGGATTGCACAGAAAAAGATGTGAAAGGTCAATCAGTCAGGGGAGGGCATTGTAGGGGAGCTGCTCGTAGAGGTAGTTATGACCTTAAGGGACATAGCCCACCCAAGATTTGAATATATAGACCTGACCCTAGACCTGAAACACACGACATGTTCCCGTTGAGCAAGAAGGAAGAGATGTAGGAAATAGTGATTATAAGGACAAATGAATGAGAAGCACTTCTAGGGTAAGGTAGATGCCAGAAAGTCAGCTACTCACCTTTAGTAAAACAGTAGACTCTAAGAGCTTGAGTAGAGGCAAGCATAGTAGGTGTAGAAGACTGTTCTGTATGTTGTCCAAGGATCTTCATTTTTTTTTTGTTTTTGAGTCATACCCATTCACAGTGAAGAAGCTTCCTCAATCTATGTAGATCAACAATTGCTCTGCAACTTAAAGTCTTAAAGGAGTTCTTAGCCTTTTATGTGAGACCTGGACCCCTTTGGCAGTATGGAGAAGCCTTAGGATCCTTTCTCAAACATTTTTAAAGGCATAAAATACGTAGGATTCCAAAGGGAATCAGTTATGTTGAAATATAGTTATTAAAAAAAAAACTTCATAGGTCCTGGGTTTAAAATCTATGAGAGAAATAATTCTGGTGTTGAGAGACTCAGTGACTTGCCCAGGTTCTCATAGCTAGTACACATCAGAAACAGGGCTTGAATTTGTCTTCCTGCCTCTGAGGCAGGTTCTCTTCCCACTATACTATTACCTCTTGTGTTCCCCTTATCCTACCTCAATTAATGCTGAAATAGACCAGTGATTTAGGAATTCTCTTTCACAATGCAGATTGCTGCCCATCTATGCCAGATCCTTCTGGGATACTGTCTTCCATGTTCACCAAAGGGGGTCTCCCCAGTGTACTGGAGACCTCCCTTAGTTTCTTCTGACATTGTGAAGGGGCCACTGGAGCATATTAGCCATTTAACTGTTATCCCTTGTCTAGTCATGAGATCAAACCATCCTTCTTTCTGTCATGTAGTTTTTCAGTGACAGCTTTTACTCTTTTTCTTCTGAGTTCTTCACAGGTTAAACAGGCCGCTAGATGGTACAATGGATAGATAAATGGATCTGGAGTCAGAAAGACTTGAATTCAAATTTCACCTCAGTCCCTGGCTGTGTGATCCTGGACAAGTCATTTCATTCTATCTGCTTCAGTTTCTTCATTTGTCAAATAGGGATGATAATAACACCTACCTCCCATGTTTATCATGAGGATCAAATGAGAAAATATTTGCAAAGCACTTCACAAATCTTTGTTGTTGTTGTTATGTGGTAGCCTGCTTCCACCCACCACACACCTCTGCATTGCCCTCTGTGTGATGCTCATCTTTAGTTCTTAGGAGGCGGTAGCATTCTAGGTCTCACTGCCAGATAGCAATACTGGTAAAATCTTTGTATTGAAAAGGTGAGCCTTTGCTTTTATGTTACAAGCTTGGGGTCAGTAAAAGTGCTTTGCAATTTTCCAAAAGCAATCCAGTCCTCTTTCCTTTTCAACTCGGCCCAAATTGCTGTCTGTCTGTATTTTCTATCTTCACTGTTCATACTACTGAACAAGCTCCATAGTGGATCCATACAGATGCATGTTCAAATCCAGACAATAAACATAAACCCTTTCCTAAAAATAAAATAGCTACTTATAAAATGTTTTTAAATTTTCAAAGCACTTTTCTTACAACAATCCTGTGAGGAAGATAGTACAAGTATTATTATCACCATTTTATAGAGGAGGAATTTGAGACTCTGATTATAATAAGCAGTTTACCCAAGGTCACCATCCTGCTATTTGGTGTCCAAGGCAGAACCCAAGCTCAGGTCCTGTGATTCCAACTTCAGAACTCTAACCATTGAACCACAATGTTTATCTTCACCATGAGCTTTAGATGATGTCTTCCTACTAAATCACCACAGTAATTCAGTCTAATGACTGAAAATGACTAGTATGTCAAGTCATTGAATATTTGTAACATTTAATTAAATTCAGAAGGCAAAAGGAAAAGGAGGCATGTTACTCATGTAGAGAGGAGCATAACAGATAGACAGCCTGAATGTTACACTGGTGTCCATGAAATAATAAAAAGAACCGGAGAAAAGCCTTCAGCATTTTGGGTAGAGTCTTTATGGAGTACATATGGAAGAACAAGGACAAGAGTCTAGGAGTACTAGAAGGTGTGGATAGCTGGCAATCTGCACCATTGGAAGGAGTGCTTATAGTGAACACTTCAGATCAAATCAGGCATTTATGAGGCATTCAGTTTAACGGTTTAATGGGGGAGAGAGCATACAAACCGTGCAAATGGTACCCAAACACACACGTATGTAATATATAATATATATTAATCCTTGAGGGAAGGCAGTAAGATTAAGGAGGACTGGAAAGGTTTGCTGAAAGTGGTGTTTTAGTCGAGATTTGAAGGAAACCAGGAAAATCAGGAGGCAGAGATGAGGAAGGAAAGGATTCTAGGCAGGGGTTGGGGGCAGTCAATGAAAACTCCTGGAGTTAGGAGATGGGATGTCATATTTGAGGAACAACAAGGAGGCCAGTTTACCAGAACCCAGAATAAGTGAAGGGGAGTCAGGTAGAAGAAGAAAAAGGTAGGAATAGGCCAGGTTGTGAAGGGCTTTAAAAGCCAAACAGGATTGTATAATTGATCCTGGAGGCAATAGGGAGCCATTGCCAACAGACAGATGGTGACCTGGCCAGACCTGATATACAGAAAAATCAGTTGAATCACTTAGTTGTGTATGGATTGGAGTGGGGAGAGACTTGAGGCGGGCAAACCAGAAGGCTACTGCAATATTCCCAGCATGAGGTGAGGAGAGCCTGAACCAGAATGGTGGCAATGTTAGAGGAGAGAAGGGGAATTAAGTGAGAGAGATTACAGTGATGGAATCTCTGAGAACAGTTTTCTTAGGTAAGATATGACACTTCCACTCCTGCTACTGATAATGATGCACAGAACCCTAGGGGAGTCCTCCTTGCATTGTCTGTTTTGCAAACTTAAGGCACCAGTCAGAATTGTTCATCAGTAAGCACAACCTTGGCGATGTTATCAGCTCTTTAATAAGCTGTAAGCTGATTGGTGAGCACCTTGTTGATGCTAATGGAGATATTTTGACACTGATAGCTGTATTATTCCCAACAAATGTTGTGGTTACATGGACAAAAGGAAAGCCAAATCAGAAACTTTCTGAACAAAGATGATGGCATGAAATTGGAATCATTTGGTCATTTACTCTAACAACAAAAAAGGTCCTTTCTGGAATGAGTTAATTAAGTCTCTGTTACACTGGGGGAAAAATCCAGTGCTTAAAACAGTTTTTCCATCTGTCAAATGAGGGAGTTTGACTAGATGATCTCTAAGGCACCTTCCAGATTAAGAAATGTCTGTGAATCCCTAATCTCTCCAATCATTTTCTTGTCTCCCAGTACTTTGCATTTGTGTCCACTGTGAAGACAAAGAGAATCAAAATAAATTTTTACTTACCTATTTGGAGTTTTACTTGAACAATGAATTACATTTTGATAGAGGAATGTAATAAGCTGGGAATCTTTGAAATTGTGGTTACACAGAAAAAACAGTCTTTATTGTCCTAAGGAAAACTCATAACATTTTGAGTGTTTGGTGCAGCCATAAGAGAGATGAACTTGAATTTAGGACAGACCTGGATCTGAATCTGACGTTTTTTTGGAGCTGTGTGACTCTGGCCAAATTGCTTAACCTCTCTGAGTCTTACTTTCCTTATTTTCAAAATGGAAATGGTACCTGTATTTAACTTAAAAGGTTGTCATGAGGATTAAATGAGATAATGTATGTATATAAATGTAAAACATACATGGACAACTTTAAAACACTATTGAAATGTCAGTGTTTATTTGGTCTGGATATGGAAACTTTGCTCTCGTATGGGCAAACCATGGACTCTGCCCCAGTGCAAATCAGTCCAACTGGGGGGATATCTGGGAGTTAAATTCACATTTGACATCACTTCTCAATTCACCACCATGCTGCTAACTTAAGCCTTGATTGACACCTCAGCCTCCTTTCCCCTCTGAATGGAAGGTTGGAGGGCAGAAATGCCCTCCTTTTATATGCCTTCCTTTATAGAGGGCAGAAACTATCCATTCCACTTTGCATCTCTGTCCTGCCTGGTTTCAACTTCATGGAACAAGGCACCCTTCCTCACCTTTCCTGCCTCAGTTTGTGTATTGTCTCCTCCTTATATTGTAATCTCCTTGAGGACAGAGAACATCTTTCTTTTTATTAATTATATCCCTAGTGCTTATCCTTAACCGTATCCCTAACACAGTACCAAGCACATAGTAGGTGCTTAATAAATGTTTATTGGGTTGGATTTGGTATCATGCCAGTCCTTTTGGAAAGTAATTTGCAAAAATAATTTGAAAAAAGAAAAAAATTTTTACAATTTTAAATGGTTAATTCTGGCCAAAGAACCGATGAATATATTTATTAAGGACTTAATATATGTAAGAGCATGATGCTAGGTGCCGAGGGAGGTACAAAGATTAAAAAGGAGGCCCCTGCCCTTACAGAGTTTATAGTCTGGCAGGGTGTTACGACACAACACAAATAACTGTAATATGTAATATTACATGTAAGTGCATTGAGCAAAAAAACCCAGATATGATATAAGATCCAAGGGAGCTGCTGTAACCAGTTACTGAGGTGGGGTGGGATGGAGAAAAATAAAGAATAAGTTATCAGAGGTTTAAAGATACAAGGGAACTCAGATGTTATCTAATTCAGCCCCATTCATTTGGTAGATGAGGAAACTAAGAATCAGAAATATTAGATGACTTGTCCAAGGTGACCCAGTTAGAACGTGTTAGAGCTGGGATTTAAATCTAGACCCTCAGATTCCAAATTCAGCATCTTTCGCCCGCTGCAGCACACTGGATCAGGGAAGATAGTGGGGCAACAGAATTATTATTTCTCACTCACTACTTGCAGGTAGATATGACTTAGTGAGCTATTGTTTTTGCCCTCCATTTTCAGAGGACCAATGACGTCACAGGTGATGATTTGTGTGTGAAACTGGATTTAAGTGAGGTGGAGTTGCAAAAAGTTGTCACCCTCACTCTCTCTTCCAGAGTCATTAAGTCCAGTGCTAGGTAAAAAGTCAAGATGACTGGTGATGCAGGGACCCCTCCTCAAAATCATGGTCCCAGATACATAAAATACACACAAAGGAAACATCCTACCAGAATATAGATGTGTGTTCTTCCTTCAATGCCAAAGAAGACCATACCATCAGAGAAATGATGACATGACTTGCACTTGACTTTGTTTTGAGTGAGGGAGAGCTGTGTAGATCACCAGCCTCACTTCTCCTCCAGAGCCATGTGAATCCAGTCACTAGAGATTCCTCAGAATGACTGGAGATGACCCAGGATGAGGCAATTGTGTTTAAGTGACTTGCCCAAGGTCACACAACTAGTGTCAAGTGTGTGAGGTGAGATTTGAGCTCAGGTTCTCCTGACTCCTGCACTGGTGCTCTATCCACAGCACCACCTAGTTGCCCTGTTAGAATATAGATAGTGACATACGCTTAGACAAGTTCACAGATCCTGGCTCAATAGCCCCTATTCCCAACTTAAGGGATCTCCCATGAGCCCTCACGCCTTCCAAGCCTCTGTTCTACCCCTGTTTAATGATGAGGTAGACAAGGGGACCTCTGAACCCCTTCCAGCTCAGAACCTCTTGGTTCTTGGCAGGCTACCAAAGGAACCTGGGCATGAATTTTTAATCCATAATGAAAGGAAATTCTTGATTTCAGTTAAGAGTAAGTGAAAATAAAGATCTAGTTTCTCCCCTTCTCCCCCACCAGAAAAAAAAAAACCCAAAAAACAACAAAAACCAAGATGACTGGCGATGGTCCAGGATGCAGTGGATTACCTTGGTATTTTGGATGTTTGACCAAGCTCTATGCACTCCACAGTCCCTACTTCAGCTGCTTTAATGGCCTTGGAATAAATTGTTCTCATCTGCCCATTCTGCTGAGGAAAAGAATAGATATCCACCTACCTCATCAATGGGTTTGAGGCCTGTCCGTTACCTTCAACCAGGTTTAGTCCATCTGCTGAGATGATTCTACTGATATGTGTCCCCTGCACTGCAGCTTCTTGGAGCCACAGGTGAGAGCTGGGTGAATAAGGTGGATATAAAAGGTACATTAGCAGCCCTGAAAAGGCCCAGCAAGTCTTCCCACCAGAGGTGCTAATCCTCCCTGAATACCCCATCCACTCTGTGAAAAACCGTGAATAGGCAAGGTTCTGTAAGGGTGTATTTTATTTCTTAGTCTTGCCAAAACCCTTTGGGTGTCATGAGGACACAGAGAGAGTACTAGAATCTCAGGACTAGAAGAAATTTTGAGGAGTCAACCCACTTGTTTGCCAGTTTCTAGAGTGAACTCCCTTAAAACATCAAAGCAGTTATGGCACTCTAGAAAGTCCTAAGGAGGTGGATTAAAGTGATCAAATTACCATATAACATTCTTCCAGCTTGTCAGAGTGAGTAGCTGACTATTTTAATTAATATTAGCAAGTATTTATTTGATGTATGCAGACAATGATCTGCTAGTGTTGTATTGGATCTATTGAAGTATGAAACAGTGTTCCTACCCTCAAGGAGCCTGAAAGCTAGTTGAGGAGATAAAACATGCAAAAAGGCAACGTAGTGAAAGGAAAGGTCAGGGTTTAAACACAAAACTCTGATATTTACTAGTTTCATGCCTTGGCGGGGCAATTAACCTCTCTGAGTCTTGCTTTGCTTATCTATAAATTGCTGGATGATGAATTTCTGGCAATCCCTGCCTCCCAGACTTGTTATAAAACTTTAGGTAAATGTGAAGGGCTATTATCACTATAGAGGCAGTTAGATGCCGCAGTGGATACAGTGCTGGACTTGGAGTCAGGAAGACCTGAGTTCAAATGTGACTTTAGACATGCATTATCTAGATGACCCTGGGCAAGTCACTTTACTTCTGTTTGCCCTGTGTGTGTGTGTGTGTGTGTGTGTGTGTGTGGGTATATGTTCATCCTTTGTTGCCAAAGAAGACCATGCCATCAGAGAAATGATGACATGACTTGCACTTGACTTTGTTTTGAGTGAGGGAGGGCTGTACAGGTCACCAGCCTCACTTCTCCTCCAGAGCCATCTGAATCCAGTGACCAGAGATTCCTCAGGATGACTGGAGATGACCCAGGATGAGGCAATTGGGGTTAAGTGACTTGCCCAAAGTCACACAGCTAGTGAGTGTCAAGTGTTTAAGGTGAGATTTGAACTCAGGTCCTCCTGACTCCTGCACTGGTGTTTTATCCACTGCACCACCTACCTGCCTTAATCCACTAAAGAAGGAAATGACAAACCACTCTGTTGTTTCACCAAGAAAACCCCATATGGGCTTAGAATTCAAAGATTACCAAGGTTTGGGTAGGTCCAAGAAGGCTGGTTAGAAAAGGGCAGACTAATGCTGAACCTTGAAGGGCTGATAAAATTTGAATGGAAAGAGGAAAATGGGGAGGAACTTAAGTAGGAAGAATGGATGACAAGCAAAAGTACAGACAAATGAAAAAGCTGAAAGTCATTTGAGGAGTTGTGATTGGCCTGATTGCTGCAGAAGTTTGTTCTGAGAGCAGTGGAAGATGAAATTTGAAAAACAAAAAAGATGGGGACTAGATTGTGGAGGGACTTGCATATGAGGTTAGATGAGGTTGATTTTGATCTACCAGCATCAGCACCTGCACCTTCTGGTTGTAATCCTATGATCTGTATGAAGGAAAGACAGTTACTCCCATCTGTGTTGAACACAGGCCAAGAGGACATAAGTGGGTAGTTTATAATGGTTCAAAGCCCTTTCTTATTTACACTGCCTGAGTAGTCTTTCCATGTTTCATTAGTTGCCAATAAGATATTCCTTTGTCTCTGTGTTTGGTTTCATGGATTCCATTGTTGTAATGATAGGAGCACAGGGGAACCATGTAATGACAGGGAGAAGTACTCACAGGGGGAAAGAAAAAGCCACTTTGAAGTGTTGGGTCCCCCACGTGGCACCTGGGCACACTGCCAACATTCTGTTGCTGCCGATGGAGCCACACAAACAGGTGACAAAGAGCCTGTAATCTGTCCACGATAAAGGAAGCTGACATCAACACAGAGAACCCAGCTCGCTGATCAATAGTTTAATAATTATCTCATTGAAACAATTCATTTGACTGAATTTAGGGAATTTGTAATCCATCTTCAGAAGCTGGCTGCTTTTGAAGATAACCCAAGCATCCTGAGCAGAATTTCAAGGTTCTCTTTTGTACTTGGACTGTGAAACTCTTGGGTTTGGCTATATTATACTACAATTTTTTGGAAGATTTTATAGCTTAGGACAACATTTTTCTCTCATTTAAAATTTATCTTTTTATTTATTTATTCATCCATTCATTTATTCATCTATTCATTTAGCTATTCCATATTTGACACTTTTCTCAATATCTATGAAATCACCTGAAAATTCCAATGAGTAGTTAGAAGGTTTCTTTCATCTATGTGTTTTGCAGATTACTTTAGGGGTTGTGTGAGAATTCTGCTCAAAATGAGCCCTATGAGATCATAGCCTTCAGAGATGCAAGGAACTTTAGAGGTTATCCAGACTAACTTACCTGTTTAGTTTTACAGGTGAGGAAATGGAGGCTGAAAGAGATTGAGGAGCTTTCCCAAGGAAAACATGAATTTTTCAGCATTTAAAATTCTTTATCACCTGGACCCTTCCTACCATTCCAGCCTTCTTACCCCTTACTCCCTTGCATGCACCTTTTAATTTAGCTACACAGATCCACTTGAATTTCCTTCAAGGAGACTCCATCTCCCATTTTGGAACCTTTGTACTGTCTGGCTCCTGTCTCCTTACCTCAGCCTTGGAGCCTCAGTTTAAATGGCACCTTTTGTATGAGGCCTTTCCTGGTTGCCCTCTTCTTCAGCTGCTTATATTTTCCCTTTTTAGAATACCTGCTACCTACTCTCATAGATAGATTATTATGTATGCACCTAGATACTGACATATTCTTTTCCCTATTTGAATTATGCTCCTTGAGAGAAAGGGTTATGAACTGATGGGTTTTTTAAAAATGTATTTGGTTTTACAGTATTTAGCCCTATCTGTTTACTGCCTGACTGAGAATAATCAGTAAGTAACACAGCTGGGGATTTGAACTCAAGTCCTCATCTATACCACAATCTCTCATCTTCCTGCTACATATGAATTTGACCTAATTGTAATTATTAGCTCCTGAACAGTTATTACACATGTTGTACTTAGAAGCATAGCTTTAAATTTTTTATAATCCCCTTCCTCTTGGAAGTTTAACAGTTTAAAGGTAGAATAATGTTTACTTCCTAGTCAGAAATTAGTCTTAATCTTGATAGAATTTTCTGTACTGGATGTGGGGATTTTTTTTTTTTAAAGAGGAAGGATGGAAGAGGGGAAAGACAATTGAATTTGGAATAATTCAGAGGACTTGGGTCTCAATCCTAGAATTACTAATTACTAGCCCCAGAACAAGTCATTTAATCTTTCTGGGGCTCAGTTTCCTTATTTGTTAAATGAGAGAGTTGGACTAGATGATTCCTAGATCTATCTCTATGATCTTAGAACCTTATAAGGTCATAGGTCACCTATGTGAACTGTGAATCTCCTGGTGCAGAAATTGAGGGGGGATCGTAACTATTGTCATGGTGGAAAGTCCAACCTTAGTAAATATTTATAGGGTTTAGAACAGTGGCTCTAGAACTAGAATCAGAGGACCTGGGTTCAAATCCTGCTTTAGGCATTTACTGTATGTGTAACCTTGGGCAAGTCACTTAATCTAATTAGGCTTAAGTTCCCTCACCTTTAAAATATGGTGGGGGAAGGAGGCAGACATTTGAACTAGATGTTCTCCTCAGTCTTTTGCAGTTTTCCATAGATTTCTATGCTTCTTTTGCCCAACCTGATCACTGGAGCTCTCCTTGAAAGGATGTCTGTCACCGGTCTTTCATCAGCCTGCCAACCATCGCTACTTTCTATCTAGCTCATTGCAGCCAGTGGAGCATTTATACTGATTGACTGCCTGGATTTTAGATCTTCATGTCTTTCTTGTCTTGCAGCCCTATGAAAGACAGGTAGTTTTTTGTAGTTGTAAATGTAGTTATGTAGCAGTGGGCATATGGTGCTCCAAAATTATGAAACCAAGAATATAGCTGATGTTGTTCAGTCGTTTCAGTCATGTCTGACTTTTCACGACCCGCCTTGGTGTTTTCTTGGTAAAGATACTGGAGTGGTTTGCCATTTCCTTCTCCAAGGCAGACCTACCATATTGTGATAGTCCATGCATGAGGTGATAAAGAGGGTGTAATTAAAGAGTTATTGCAAAGGTGAAATTGACAGATCTTAACAGCAGATTGGATATGGGGGGTGGGTAACAGATAGTGAGGAGACCAGGATGACTCGTAGGTGCGGAGCCTGAGGTACTGGGAGGATGATCTGGCCCTCTGCACTACAGTAAAAGCAAAGGTAGAAGGAAGGGAGAGTTCAGGGTAAAAGATCACAAATTTCACTTTAGATAAATTGTTGATTAACAGCATTTATTATGCACTCACAGTGTGCCAGGTATCATGCCAGATGTGGAGGGATGGCGGTGAAGGGAGGACAGAAGATACAAAGATAAATTTGAAAAAGTCCCTGCCCTCAAGGATGGCATTCTAGCTGAGAGTGAGACAATATGTGTGTACATACATATAAATAAAACAGATACCAGATAATTTTGTGGGGAAGGCACTATCATCTCGAGAGATCATGAAAGGCTTTATGTAGGAGATGGCATTTGATGTGAGCCTTGATCATGATGATACATGTAATTGATTAATGAACTACAGTAGCTAATTTCAACTGTTATATTGAACTGTCATTCCAATATAAGGCTATTCTTATTTGATGTCTTATTTCACAAAGTCTAGAATCCTCTATTTTTGAACTCTAGGGAAAATAGTGGATGTAGGTAAAATTTGTCTTGAGCAGCCTTCCCACTTTCCTTTAATATCTCCCTCCCCACTCTTTCTTGGTCCCCAGGTACTTATACAAATGCTTCATTACTGAAGGACGTTTCTCTGAGCTCTCTGTTGACTTATTTTTCCTAAGGTGTCAGCCCTCCAGAGAAAAACTGTATTTCAATAAATGCTTCTGAAGATGCAAAGGAATACCAAACCTGAAAGCAAAACAGCTTATGCCTATGTGGCACTCTAACATTTATAAAGCCCTTTTGTTTCAGCAGCACTGCAAGATTGCTAATGAAAAAATCATCGTCCCCTTTTTATGGACGAGAAAACTGAGTTTAAATAACTTAGCCACAGATCCCACTATTAGTAAATGCCAGAGCTGAAGCTCAGACTGATTCCAATTGCAATGAGCGCTCTTTCCAGGATTCTATACTGGTACTTGGATTGCAAGCACAGGGAAAGGTGAGGGACAATTGTCCCTCACCTGATCACCCCCAAATCACATGGGGGTAGTAACTTTTTGCTCTAACTTTTCCTAAGGTTAGTCCTGGCTGTGAGATGAACAGCTGAGTTTTTTTGGTTTCCCTTCTTTTTTGTAATTTTAACATTCTTTTTGTGGTGGAAAGCAGTTGGTCCTTGGTATACATTATGTATTGGGGCCTATTTTATTAAGGCTCTAGAAAATCCCTTCCTCCATGGCATATTTAGAAAGTGCTATTGGCATTCCGTCCTACCATGTTACCAGTGAATGACATGTCAATGTCTTGATGCCTGATGTTAATTATTCACTCTCTGCCATTTCCAGAGCACAGAGATGACTTTTGTCTATGCTGACACATAGAATATTGCAAATAGCATTACTGGATTCTAGAGATGAAGGTGAGACCTGGGCGGAGGAAAAAAATAATATGGTCACTGTAAAAGCTGATTGGTCAAACAGACTCGATGGAACCTTGGTGGAAGGTCATGACCCCACCCTCTCCAAACATGAAACATCAATGACTTTCCGTTTCCTACTATCCCACAAATGTGCACAGTGGAAATATTAAATCTTATCTACTCATATTCATTCAATGTATTCTCTTCAGTGGTCTATATAAAGAAATGACAATAGCTGTGAAAACACTTAGAGCAATTAAAAGCATTGTACAAATGCAAGGGATTAGAAATCTCACCACTGCTTTCTCCTATTTATTTCTTTGGTGTTTTTGATGAGGTTCAGAGAGAAAGTCCTGACACAAGTCACCATAATGCCACTATTCTTTCATGGTTAATGTTCTGCTGACAATTGAACAGGTGGATAAAATAACAGCTTTTGATAATTGAATAAATGGCTTAGGATGTGAGCTCATCTTCTGTAGGGTCACTGGAAGCATATTCAGGATAAGTCTAATAGATTGAATGATGAGAATGATGTGTACCTTATCCTATTCCACATGGTCTTGAGGTTTTTACTGCTGGGTTTCTACATTTGGAACATTTTTCATTCCACGTAAGTTGGAGATTGTGAGTGTTTACTCTGGTAATATCTATTAAAATGTTTATAGATCAGTGCTATGTTCAAGAGATTGTGGGCAATAGTTTGGTCTATAATAATGGTCTGGTTCCAGTACTGTTTATTTATTGCATCTTCAAAGAAATTTTGAGGTCTGTATTTGTATTATGGAGATTGGCTGCCCCTTAATTTATGAATATAGTGAGCTTTTGATATACAGTTCTTGGTACAGTGTCATTCTTGCTAGATAATTGGTGGATGATAATTTTTTTAAACTCACATTTCTGTCATTTCCACCCACAATCTGAGTATGGGCAACAAACTGAAAAAAAAAAGGGCCCTTTTTTGAGGGGAAAGGTTACTCCTCAGAAGGAAAACATATCCTTTTATGAGCCATGGATCATAGGTCATATAGCTTATCGCAAGCTCCAGGTCTTCTTCCTCCTTTTGCTCCTTACTGGGTCTTCTTCTCACCCCCAAGGAATATGTTGCTCCTTTTCACTTAGGAGGACTGTATACTGAAAAGTGAACTCTTTTCAATGGGAAACTGGATTGTGGTAGTGAGGGAGTGATAGAAAATTTGATAATAATGTAAATGTATCCCATAATGTCACTCACTGCCCAAAGTAACTTCCACCAGGCTCATCAACAATGGAGCATTATGAAGTGTGTCAGTAAAACTGGCAAAACCAAAATAAAACAAAAACAAAACCAATAAATCTTGTGAATTGGGGAAATCCTTTGTTGTGTAACATATGTTTTATATGCTATGATTATGATATCAATCCAGAAAGCAACAGATGTTGACAAACCATGAACTAGAGTTCCATGATGGTTCCAGTTCTTTGAGAAAAGTCAGTTAATTTGCACCAGTGCCAATGTCAAGGTTAAAGTAAGATGAATTCTTCAGAAAATAGCTGCAATAACTTTCCACACTGACCATGTCCCAGAATTTATGTCTCCTTCCTTCTGCAGACTCGGTCCATCGTTTCTCTAGATGTGGGTTAACATTTTTCATCATTGGTACTATGGAATCATGGTTGATCACTGTGTCAGTTGGAATTCTTACATCTCTCAAAGTTATTTATTTTTATAATATTGTTCTTCTGGTTCTGCTCACTTCACTTTGCATCATTTCCTATGTCTTCTTAGGTTTCTCTGAAACCACCTCCTTTCTAATAGCACAGTATCTTCTTGCGAACATAAGCCATAAATGGCATAACCATTCCCTAATTGATATCCAACCTCCTAACTTCCTATTTTATGCTACCCAAAAGAGAACTGTTATAAATTCGTTTTATGTATGGGTTCTTCCTTCCTTTTTCCTTTCCTTTGCTTTCCTTTGCTTTGCTTTGCTTTGCTTTGCTTTGCTTTCCTTTCCTTTCCTTTCCTTTCCTTTCCTTTCCTTTCCTTTCCTTTCCTTTCCTTTCCTTTCCTTTCCTTTCCTTTCCTTTCCTTTCCTTTCCTTTCCTTTCCTTTCCTTTCCTTTCCTTTCCTTTCCTTTCCTTTCCTTTCCTTTCCTTTCCTTTCCTTTCCTTTCCTTTCCTTTTTTTTAGTAGTACATAGTACTTCATTATAAATTCATTGGGAGTCTTCTTTGGATGAAGGACAGTATTTGGATTAGGCAGACCTATATTGGAAGGCAGTGAATCTGTGATTTCTGTAATCTCAGAAGCTAAATTTGACACACTGCAATCCTCTGATGAGAAATATCCTGGAGGAGGATTCACTGTTGTTGAAGAAGGTTGAACTGGCAAGTTCTTTTTGAACATCTGAGAAAAGCTAGGAACCTCAGAATTCTAAAATCAATCCATGTTACCAGACATGTTCTTGGGCCTCAGAGCGGCCTCCTCTAGTGCTGCTACCACCACCCCTGGGACCAGGATGGAAGGTAGGTGGAAGCCGTTTTTGTTCAATCTTTCATGTTCATCTTGGTGAAGATTTGGGAATTTTCCATTCTTTGGTAAGATGAGGAAGTTTTTCATTTAGTAGTGGTTACCTCAGTTTATCAAGGAAAAACTTGTTAAAGTACTGGGCACTTCCTACAATAGTAAAAGTGTCTTTCTCCTTCCCTCCTCCACACCTTTTTAGATATATTCACTATATAGCCCTGTTGCAACATAATACTGCATGAATGGGGCAGTGTTTAAAGGAAGTACATTCTTGTTTTGGGTTAAAACCTTTAAAAATCACATAAATGGCTTCAAAGATATAACAAAGTCAATAATCTTGTTTAATGATTCTCTGACCTAATATCAAGCAAGGAACAGAATAGGGAGATATATGCTTGACAAGTGTTCACTGTGGTCATGGAGAAGCTCCAGCAAAGAGTCTTGATATAGATATTCCTTATGGTGGTAACAAAGCATTCTTGTTTTGGGTTACCACACCCAAGTCTTGTGATGAGCCACTCAAGTTTATGTTTTGAGTTCCCTTGTGTTTTGGTCAAGTTGCCCTCTAAACAAAATTGCTTTACTGTATGCATGTGGTTCATGTTCAGGTACCCTTGGCCTAATTCTATATAATGAAAATCTTCCAGAAGTTGGATAGGAGGGAGCCATATCTCCTTTCCAGTTTGCTCTCCTTTACTAAAAAACCTAATAAATTTCTTTCTAAAACTATTTTACATTTTAGGGTTCATTTTTCCTACCAATAGCAGCTTTTGGAGGCCTTGCTTTTGTTCCCAAATTCCTCAAACAGTTCTCAGTCATTGAAGTTTGTTGCTACTGCTGTCTTGGTTTTGGTGGTCTGGAAAAGAAAGGAGAAATATTACAGCAACCAAATAGAACTAGAAGGGACCTTAGAAAGCTCCTTATAAAACCATCTTATTTTACAGATGATGAAATGGGGGCTCAAATAGATTAAGTGGTAGAAGATCTGTGTTCAAATGCCAACTTTCTCAATATATGTGACCTTGGCAAAGTCATTTCTGGGTTGCAGTTTCCTTATCTATGAAATGAGACAGACTGGATGACAATTTTTCTTGGATAATTCCTGTTTTAAAAAAATGGCTCGTGCAAGCTCACACCAATTTTAAGTAGCTAAGCTGGCATTTAAACCTTAGACTGCTGGCTTTGACTATACTGCATTGTGAAATCATATATACATTGTCTGCCTGTCTTGCACATGTCAGTCTATGAAAATTGGTTTGGATTTTACTCTAACTGGAAAAGTGATATTAAGTAAACACTTTAAAATCTATGAAATTTCACCAGTTTTATGCTGACTTGACTTCAACTCACTGTGGAAAAAGCAGATTTACCGATCTCTGTGAAAAGGTTAAAAAATAAATAGGTGAGGTGAAGGGTACAGTGATTAAACTTGAATAATGTCCAGGTTTTGTTTGTCCATTTAAAAACAACTATTGATTTTGATCAAGTATTCTTCCAAACCTTGGTCCTTGGACTTTGTCTTATGAACACTGCATTACTGATGAGATTGCTGGTATTTCTTGAACAAGGCATATTGCATGGGATACAACTAGGTATTTTAGCTGCAAATGCTTTAGAGAACTGCTAAGAGCTAGCTAGTCAGCTGAAGAGACTGAGTCTCCATATAAGAAAGATAGTACCAGGGAAAATACACATAAACCTACCCAGTCTCTGGATATTATAAATGCTGAATGGGACAACTTGACAAATTTAAACCTCTGAAAATTTACATCTTTGAAAAATCTTACTCTGATGCCTCCCTGTGACAAGGAGATCAATTCTAGTTATCACTGCAACTCAGCAACTTATAGTCTTAGAGACTTCATTATGTGACTTGGCCAGGATCACACAGTCAGTATATGTCAGATGTGGGACCTGAATGTAGCAGTGATCCTAAGATCAGGTCTCCATTTATTGACCTGCTGCCCCTCCCATATCTTTCTCAACACACACTTGACAGGAAGATATTGAGAATACAAGAAATCATCATGCTTATTGCTTGTTTATTATAAAAATAGCATTTTATTTAGTAGAGCAAATTTGTATCTTAAAAGTTCTTCCAACAAAGTGTGTCCCATATGTGCCTCAAAATTATGCTTGTTTTATTTCATAAATTAAAAATTAATAAATAAAACATTTAAAATCATGTAAAATGGCTTCAAAGATATAACAAAGTCAATAATCTTGTTTAATGGTTCTCTGACGCTAATATCAAGCAAGGAATAAAATAGGGAGATGTATGCTTGACAAGTGTTCACTATGGTCATGGAGGAGCTCCAGCAAAGAGTCTTGATAGTGACATGCAACAGATTTTTCTGTTTGCAAATAACATTGGTTACATTAAGTCCTAAAACTTCTTAGATGTAATTTGTGATTACTCAAAAGAATTAGGCCTAGTCACCCATGTAGGAAAATCTAATGGCTTTGGAATGCCTATTGTTCACTTTGTGGTATGCAGCTAGATAAAGAATCTAGGGTCTTGTCAGTATATATGTGTATGTATATACATATATGTGTTTGTATGTTTTTCTGTCAGTCTGTCTCTTGGACAGACATTGCCAATGGAAAAATGTATTAGCCCTAGAAATAAACAGGAGGAGAATGGTTTGGTTACCCTTAGTAAATCGCAGAACTTTTTTAAAGAAGCCTAAATTTCTCCATGAAAAAGGTTTTACTTTAAAAAAAATCACTAGTGTTATTGAATGGTTTTGAGCCACAGAAGCCATGTAATCCAAGTGTTCTTAACCTTTTTTTTATTTCATGGACTGCTTTGCTATTCCAGTGGAGACTATAGAAATTTCAGAATGTTTTTAAAAACATAAAATAAAATTTTTAGTAATATAAAGGAAACCAATTATATTGAAATATAGTTATCAAAATATTGTGAAAAGCCAATTTCACGGACCCCAGGTAAAGAACTCCTGCTGTAGTCTCTTGAAAGTTAAAAATAAGTATCACTTAGAAGGCAGTCGGGGAGTGCATAATGGATATGAGCAGTCTAAAGCACACAGTGCACAAGGAAATGGGGAAAATATCTTTTTTGCCAATGAGATAATTTCTGTACCACAGACAGCACATTGCTTCCTTGCCCTTGAAGTTTTCCTGATTGATTCTTTGTTGTAGCATACACAGCTGCTTTCTGGGTTATAGTCTTAGCTTTTGGGTTGGTATCTGTTCTCCCACACTTATTTTTTCTGCTATGCCCCTGATATAGAAAGACAATTCCTCAGGCTTTTTCCTGTTGGAGTGATACTTTGCATGGAGGCAAAAGAAGGAAGGACAGTAGAATCTCACGATTTGAGATTTGTAGGGCACCTTAGTGCTTTAGTGACTATCTAGTCCAACCCATGCCCTAAAGAAATTCACATGATAATCATAGAATCTTTGAGTTGTAAGGAGCCTCAAGAGAATATCAAGTGCACATGACAATGTTTTGCAAACTTTAAAGGGCTATATAAATGTTAATTATACATTCTCTCCTAGAATATCTCTGATGATGGGGAGTGGACTAACTTCCAAAGTATTGTATTCCGTTTTTGGACCCCTATAATTGCTGGGAAGATTCTCCTCTTGTGCTGCCAAAATCTTCTTGAACAGGAATCACTTCTACACTATTTCCAGCAAATAGCCTTCTCAGCCTTTGGTAGAAAGTTTAGTAGGAAAAGCGATCAAGGAATTCCATAGTATTTTTCCTCACTCACAGGGAGTACCATTTTATTTCACTTTATTCCCCAATTGATTATAATAGCTTGATAAGAAAGCTAAGGCAGGTGACCAATACTGAAAATAAAAACCATTTCCCTGAATGGAAAAAAAATATGTATGTTACATTTGTGGTTTGCCGATTTTATTTTCAGGTTGAGTTTTATGCAGTTGGTATCCCTAGGATACAAAAAATGAACATCAGCCCCTCTGACAGGACTCTTTAGAGGAAGGGAAGGGAGAAGATTGGAGCAGAAAAAGCATTTGACTAAAAGTTAGAAGATTTAGGTTGAATTCTATCCCGGATAGATAGATAGTGTGTGATCTTGACAAAGTCACTTAAGGTCTTTGAACCTGAGTATCTTCATGCAGAAAAGAGAAAAAAATATTCATGCTCCCTCCCTCCCTAAGTTTTTTTGAAGATAAAAATCACATAATGTGTATATAATCATAAAGTGCTGTATAAACATAGCTACTCTCTGTTGTATGGAGAAGTGATCAAAGCAGGACAGGTTGAATCATAGCATCACAAAAGTTGGAAAAGACCTCAGAGGTCATGGAATTCAATCTATTCTGGGACAGAAGTTTCATCTACAATGTCTGCAGTGGCAAAGTAAAAGTTGATCTTAGAGTCAGGAAGACCTGAGTTCAAATCTTACCTCAGACACCTGTTAGCTAGGTGACCCTGAGCAAGTTATTTAACGTCGGTGTGCCTCAATTTCCTTATCGATAAGATGGGAATAGTAATAGTTCCTATGTTGAGAGGTTTTTAATGAGGATCAGAAGTGACATATGAAAGTTTTTTGTGAACTTTAAAAGGCTATATACCTGTTAGCCATATTGTCTCTCTGGAATCTTTGTTGGTGGGGAATGGACTACCTCCCAGATAGTATATTCCATTTTTGACAACTGTAATTGTTGGGAAGATTTTCCCTTTTGAGTGCAGCCAAAATCTGCCTTTCAGCAATCTTCATCCACTGCTTATAGGTCAGACCCTTGGTGCTAGGCAGAAAAAATTTAGACTCCCTTCTATATGATAGTCATTTAAGTAATTGAAGATGTCTATCATGTCCTTTTCTTCACATTTTCTCCAAACGTTTATTTCACAAATACTCATATTGACTTTGCTTTTCACCAAAATGACCCTTGTTCATATGAACTCTTATTTAGTTATCTCTCTCAATCCTATACTCTTGTTTTATTAGAGTCTGCTTTTCATTTCAGCTTTTTGATATCCCTTTGCATTATCACTATCAAACACCATGAATACTATCCCTACCAGCTTTGAGTCATCTTAAAAATGTGGGAAGCATGGCATCTATTCCTTCATTTAAGTCAGTAATAAAAATGGTGAGTAGCAGAGGACAAAGGTCAGGTCTCCATTAGAGACCTCTCTCTGGGTTGAATCATTAATTGCTATCAGTTTAACACCCCTTCACTTCAGTCTTTCAAAGATAGTAGTCAAAAATCACATCTACTTATCATTATTAAAGTTATTATTATTAGCATTATTACCTTGAGATATAGCTCATTAGCTACTTTCTTGCCATATCATAATTTATTGTTCTCAGAGACAAATATCTAGGTCAGAAAGATGTGCCTACTATACTTACAATGGTGTAACTCTCAACATGTTACTTAACTTCTGTCTGCCTCATTTGCCATCTGGAAAATGGGGATAATAATAGCATTTATATCTTGGCTTTGTTGGGAAAATAAAATATTGTATTTGTAAATATGTGATATGATAAAATACGATAATATTTGTAAAGCACTTTTCAAATCTCAAGGCACTGTATGAATATTTTCTATTATTATCATATATTTCCTGTATCTGTTAAACATTTTATTTTATCCTCAATTTAGAGTTTGTTTTCTTGTCAACAAAAAGAATAATCAAATTAGAGGTGCATCATTCTTCCACCTTTCCATGGTCTGTTATCATTATCCCATTTATCCCAAGAGATATTCCTTTCTTTAAGTTTCCTTTTGTTTCAACCTCATCTAATGATAAAAACCAAGCACACATTTTGTTCTCCTAAGCATTAATTAGTCTTGGTTCACTTAGTGTTCATAACATAATTCTTAGAGGGTGATGCCATGGTTTTCTATTCATCTTTCATTAACTGCTCTTGCTTCCTTCCATCTTCTTTATATTCCATTAAATAATATCTGTTGGTTAATGAGTTTCCTGTGTTCTCATATCAGTTATTCTATTTAGACAACCCACCATTTTTCCTTCTCATTAGAAAATTTGTGTTTATGCGTGGTGAAGACATCCTAGAAGAGATTAGTTTTGAATTGTATTTTGAAGGAAACATTTTCAAAACACCAATTTCTTATTTTTTTAGCATTTTATTTTTTTCTCGGTAGCTTTCCACGGAGTGATGAAAATAGGAAGTATCACCTGCCTTAGCTAAAAGTTGAGGGTAATAGCATAATGAATAATCATGACTCCAAATTACATGGTTGAGATAATGTGACAAAGTTGACATTAAGTAAGCTTTCACTAATGTTCAAAAGAAATCTTTATTATAAAAAACTCATCTTTAGACTTCTGCTTAAGATTTCCCTCAGTGTCCTAATTGTTATCTTTCATGAGTTTTAATCATACTGTGTAGATTTAGGAATTTTCCCCCTTTTAATAGGTAGGTGTCAGGTTGTCATAAACTCTCTCTTTTAGGAAGTCACAGCATATTATAGTGCTCACAAAATGAACCTTCTGATATGTTGAGGTAACCTTGCCAAGAGCCTCAACCTCTCAAGTCAGTGTGTGTACATACTGAATGGCTTCCCCATTCTTGCCCCTAAAGATACTGGACTTCCCAAGGAGAATTGATAGAAATACTTTAGAGAGATGAGAAGAGTGCCAGTGCCATCCTGAGTTAAGCTCTTATCTTAGAATTATTCCCAAATGGTCGTGAGGTGCCTTGGTAAATAGCGGGTCCCTACTCATTAGAGGTGTTCATGAATAGTGTAGAGTAGAGGTGACAGACACTATTGTATTATGGCCCAGAATAGTCCCATGTGTCATCTGAACCAGATTAAAATGTAATTGGAAAATATTTAACAAAATTGATCAAATATAACAGAACATAGAAAATGCTAATATGTGACTCTAAATAAATATTGAGTTGTCAGGGATCCTTGTGTAAGGTTTAGTGTCCCCCCCCCCCCAAATTTCTATTTGTGTTTGGCACCACTCATCTAGAGAATCATTTATTCTGTTCCCCGTAATGGGAATTCTTTTGGTTAAGAGCTAGATGTAGATGACTATTGAGGTTCTTTCTTATTTTAAATACTGTGACTCTTCTGGATTTTCAGAGAACATGAGCATCTGGAGCCATCAAAGCAAGGAATTTTAACAAACATTAAATATACTTGAGAGAAGGAAAACCAAGTTGCATTCTTCCAAGCCCTCACCATAGAGTAAGATTCCACACTAAGAGTTTGCCAAGGATAACACTGAAGGTGGAGTAAGGAAGGGCAAATGCTATTAAAAATGGAAAAGTAAAGGTTTTGATGGATGGTGAAGGTCCATTTAGCAAGTCAAGAAAAATGTGCCATTGACCTGTTTTACCTGAGTAGAGCGCAGGGAAATAGCATGTAAGTGATGCATGGCATTTAATGAGTCAGGACTGAGAACTTTAATTAGCTTGTAGGCTTTTTATTATTATTATTTTTTGTTCATTATAGTTTCTCCTCGGTCTCTGTGGATATTCTGCATTTTCATCATCAAATGACTGGCTGGCTATTTTTGTCAAACAAGAACCCTGAAACGATCCAGTCTGAGTGCTGAGACAGTCTGCCCATTCTGTCAACAGGATGAAAGTGAGGCTCAGGCCTTTTTAATTACAAGGATAACATGTTCGCTCATCTAATAATGAAGATGGTTAGCAATTTTAAATTTTAATAATCAATTACTGAAAGTAATTCTCCATTAAACCACAAGAGAGCCATTAAATCTCAAAAGATGGAACATGCTGTATGTAACACTAGCAAAATTTCTATTTTTAAATATCATTAGGGAATATCTGATTGTTTCATTTCTGTGCATTTCTTTTACCTTTTTCCTCATGCAGACCATCTCATTTTCAGCAGGAAGACAGCACATGATCTTATAAATAATAAAAGAAAACCCTTGCAAGACTTGATCCAGGGGTGTGAAATATGTGCTAAGAATGTAATTTATTTCAGTCTGGCATATTTTGACTGAATAATAAGGAAGGTGACTAATTAATATTATACTATGCTGTGGGCAAGGCAGAGCAGTGGGCTAATCCACTCTCCTTTCACCTCTGGAGACCCGCATTCAAACATTATAGATGTCACCGCTACTGCACCAGGTTTTGGTAGGGTGTGAGTCTCCAGTGCCTTCGTGGTAGTACAGATCTGGCTCAGGTTTTAAAACCACACTTGATATTAGTCTATGTGGCAGGTTCTGTTAGAAGAGTGTAGGGGGAGCGACCAGGCATTGCCCGCCTGAACTGGGGCAGTTTGACAGAATTTTGTAAGTCAGAGATACCATTTCACAGGCTTCAGCTATTCCTTGCCCTGGTCCTACTGAGTTAACTCACTTTCATCCATTTTCAATATTAGCCAAGAGGTGAAATGAAAAAGGAAAAGAAATGGGAGGAGGGGCATGGTAGTGGAATGAGAGCCCCCAAATAATGGAACACCTGGGATCAAAATGATGTAGGTGCCAGTACAAAGCAACTGATTCCACTTCCATAGTATCTAAAGCTCAAAGAATCAAGGGGCACTAGGCTTCATCCCTAAGACAGTCTGAATGCCTTTCAGACCATAGGAATGCCGCTTTGATTCTAGCCAGCAGCACAGTGCAGTACACCAACTGCCATCTTGTCTGTGGGTGGCACTCTCTCAAATGCCGTGAACAACATTCGTTGTAAAGGAGGTTTCTGTTGTCTCTGATGTTTTTTTTTCTGATGGAGAACTTGCCTGTGCTTCTGAACTCTACTGACCTTTTCAGTGGGCAGCACTGTGCCATCCCTAAGAATAGGTTGCACAGATGCTATGACAAGCCGTGGGTCAAAGGAAAGGAGATTCTCGCTAGACTTCTAATTAAAACACAATTCATTCAGGGCAAATGCATAATTTCTATATATCCCAGGCCCCTTGTGACTCCTCTCCCACCCTCTACATTTTGACTTATTGATCATTAGCACATCTACTAGAAAGAGGCAAGTCAGGGAAAAATGAAGGAAATTAAATGGAGGCAGATTTCCTCCTTTTTGACCCATCTGAGAAATGGTTTAGTGAATAAGGAGAGATATTGCTGGCTAAAAATATATCATTACTCCAGTGAATTCCTGACTTCCTTAGGGTTTGTATTCTTTCCAAAGAATGCAGATTGTCACCCTTCCCTCCATGCTTGCTCATCTTGTGCAAACTCACACATTCCTTTCAATAAATTCACCAAATAATGTCGGCTCTATTGGCTAGAGCCTTCCTTGTATTCTCTTTATATCGGGCAGTTACTAATGTAGCATGATACCTGTACTATCCATCAATTTTTCCTGCTTTCACACTGTGGCTAGTCCATATGACCATTTTGGTCATATTTTTCTTTAATGATATCCCTTTGATGACCCTTCCATGTGAATTGTGATGAAAACCTTCTATGTGTCTTGTCTCCTCCATTAGAATGTGAACTCCTTGAGAATGGGGACCATCTCACTTTTCTATTTCCATACCCAGTGCTACACCTAGTAAACATCAGATACATTTTATTCATTCATTGAGTTATCCATTCATTCCTTATCCTCCTTTATTTCTAATCTTTTGTAGCCTGTACATGCCTACCATATACTTTTCTGTTTCTCTTTGTGTTATTCTTGGCTTATTTTTTTTTTTAATTCTTTGAGACTGCAGTTCCATGACTTGAAGCCATTCCATGTTATAAAGAAGAGTATTGATTGACCTTTATTTTAGGGAGAAGTTCAAGGATAGTAATCAGTTCGGGAATTATTTGTGGACTTGTCTTCTTATTTTTCTCTTCCATTGGTACAGATGATTGACACCTGGAGTTAAAGAGGAGAGAGATTATTTAGTGTAACCTTCAAAGGAGTCAGAAAGTAATCAATGAGATGGTTTTAAAATTCTAAAAATCATTTTGACAATAAACTTTGGGGGTTCTAGTAGAATCTTCATGAGATATTTTAGTCCTTTTTAGTGTTTTGGTGCATTCATCCATCCTTTTATCCCTTCCCTTCCCATGTAAATAAATTCAAACTATCAGAAAATCAAGGAATAGAAATTTATTTTAAATCCATATTTACATAGACATAATTTTCAATCACTTCCTGTGATTCATAATAGCTGTTCATTTTGGCAAAAGTGTGTTTTTCCTGTATTTGAAGTGTTGGAACAATGTACAAAAGGCAATAATCTCCTTACTATAAGCCTTCCTTTACTCTAATTAATCCTCTACAAAGCTGGCAAAGTGGTTTTCCTAAAGTACAGGTCTGCTCATATCACTCCCCCATTCAATAAATATCATTGGCTCCCTATTACCTCTGAGATAAATTACAAACTCTTTTATTTGACATTTAATTGTCTTTGCAACCTTATGCTTCATGTAATCTAGCCATATTGGCTTGCTGGCTTTTCCATATGCACTATCCTCTACTTCTGGTCTTTATACTTTTCCACTGGCTGGAATGGATTCCCTTATTTCTAGCCCTTAAAATTCTTGGTTTTCTTCAAAATTTATCAAAAATGCCACCTTCAATACCAACATTCCTTCACCTTCCATTTCCATTTCTGAATACATAATCAAATCAATGCTACACAAATCAAATCAAGTAGCAATGCTTGCTACTGGAATGCTGTGTCAATCTATACCTTCATGATTCCCTCAGTATCATGGCAACTTTCCAAATTAAAATACTTCTCCCTGGCCACCACTGTCTAATACATGCTCTTTCCCCCTATTAGAATGTGAACTCCTTGAATTCATTTTTGTTATGTATTTGTGTCTCTGACTTTTAGCACAATTTTTGAAACAAAAACGATATGGGAATGGACTTGTGATTTCATTGGCCTAAGGGAGTCTTGATGATGAAAAATCCTTTACCAATAAAGATCAACAACTTCTCTGAAACTTAAATTCTTAGAGAATTGCCTGCAACCCTGAGAGTTTAATTGACTTACTCAGAGTCACACAGCCAGTTTGTATCAGAGGCTGTGGTCTTGAGCAGGTATTTTCCTGATTCTGATGCCAGCTGTTTATCTACTTGACTAGACTGTTGGCACATAATAAACATTTACTATTTTTCCGTTCATTAGTTCATCTATCCGTCATTCATTCATTAATTCATTCATCCACCAAGATTACCATTCTTTTAAAAATTTTTTGTTTATTTTGAACTTAAATATAAAAAGACCAAAATAATTTCCATATACACAGCACAACGTAAAAAGAAGATTCAATATAAAATCATCAATTTCTATTTCACACTCTTTACTTAAAAAAAACCTATGTAATGAATATTATATATCATTTTCAAAACTCTACTTTTCTTTTCTTCCTTCAAAGTTTTCTTTTGTTCTGTGCTGTGCACTTTTAATTTTTCTCCCTTTCTCCCCACTCCATCCTGGAGAAGGCTACCATTAGATGCAAATACGTATGCATATATATGTTATATATATATGTGTGTGTGTGTGTGTGTGTGTGTATGTATAGATACGCACACACATACACATATATATGCAATCATACTATGCATACTGCTATTTATCAGTTATTTTCTGGATGTGGATAGCATCTTCATAAATCCTTTGTAGTTAACTTTAGTGTTCATAATACTAAAAATGATTTAGTTGACCAGAATTGTTCTTTGAATAATATTCTCTTGACTCTGTTCTTTTCACTTTTCATTAGCTCATGCAAGTCTTTCCATGTTTTTCTAAAATCAACCAGCTCATCATTTCTTATACCACAGTAGTATTCAATCACAATCATAAATGAAACACGGCCATTCTTTGTGAAATAGGCAGTGTACAAGTTTTCTATGACTTCACTCACCTTTCTTGTGACTTCTCCCACAAAAACCCTTCTCTGACCATTTTTCTATGTACTGTCTTCCTTATTAGAATTAAAGCTCCTTGAAGGCAGAAACTGTCTTGACTTTGTATGTGTGTCACTAGGGTTTGCATAGTGCTCAAAATACAGTAGGTGGCCTTTTCATTCATTCATTAATTCATCCTTCCGTTCATCTTCTTCTCTTCTCTGGGAACATCACTCCTGATGTTCTGTGCACTGATGAGGGGAAAAGCAATGCCAAGTTTCCCTCTGCTTCTCCCAGTGGATTTGTCTTTCTCCAGAGCTAGAAAAGTCATCCTTGGCATTACTGAAGGAGTACTTACCCCATAGGGAAGACTGGAAAAAGTCAGGAGAGAACACCTAGAGGCAATATTTGATTGTTTGGTGAGCAGATTAGAAAAGAAAGGCGGAGGCCAAGTCAGGGACCTAATCAAATGTTCAGGAGACAAAAAGAGGTGGCTATTTAGCTTTCCAGAAGACACCTGAATGGGGAAAAATGGATTGATTTGAGACCATAGAATATTTAATCCAACTGTCATTTAACAGATAAAAAATTATGGTCACAAAGATCCTTAGTAGAAGAGTAAGGACCTTGGTTCCTTACTTTTAATCAAGTTCCCCCTTACCCCAAACTGGGGAGAGTAATGTCTGCAAATTGGGATGGGAAGGATGTTTTATAGCTAATGTTCTTACTATATCATCTTGCTAAGTGCCTTTCTTTTGAGTTAATTGTGAACACTATGATGGGCAAAATCTGAAATAACGGAGGAAACAAAGGTTCAAGCTTCCAAGCACAGCAGTTGTGTAACAAATAAGGACCAGACTTCCTCAATTTGTCACTGGGCCTCAAATACAGGAGAAGACAGATTTTTATGCTTTAAAAGAAAACAACAGGATATAAACCAAGATACAATATCAGGTAATCTAGTTTTTAATTGGATGAAAGATTAGAGGCTTTCCAACCTGGGAGGGGAGAACCGACAAGTACAATTCCCTATAATCTGAAATGATATGTTTCCCTCCCTAGTTCCCCACAAGTATCTGTATTCAATAAAAAAAACAAACAAACCAGTAACTGACTGACCAGTATGGGACCATTTTCAGATAAGACCTATGGGTTGCTTGAGATACATAATTGTGAGAAAACTCCTTGCATCAATTTTCAGATCTGACTGGGTTTTTGGTCAGTATAATCTATGTCGTTAGTTAAAGATTTCAAAGCAACAGGTAGGGATTGTCCAGCTTCCCAGCCATGAAAGGCTGGGTTCAAACAATGCAATAATATTTTCTTACAATCATGAAAACTGAATAAAGTTTACTTAGAAGACAGAAAGTGGACTAGATTCCATAATTCCCTCCATACTGACTGACTGAGGATTCAGCTTAGTCCTGTTCTCCCTTTGGTAAGTGCACTGTGATGATTTCTCTAGGCATTCAGATAATCATGGCCTTAGAATGATGTAGGGGGAAGAGGCCTTGGAGATTGTCTTGTCTAACCCTTTGTTATCTCTAGCTACTTCAGTTTGTTGGTACTAGTGGAAGGTAGCAATGGCCTCTGAGATTCTGGAGTGAGAAAACAGTTCTTACCCAAAGTGAGTTAGCAGTATCATCAAATGACCAATAGATTAGTTGGAAAATTCTAGTTACAAAATCAATGGCAATTTTTTTCAGCAAATATTTCTTGAGCATTTATGATGAACAGTTGGACATCATAGGTATGTAAAACTGTATAAGAGATGCTTTCCTATCCACCCACACGAAATACAGTTTAGGAAGACAAATGAGACGTGTGTGTTCATCCTTCATTGCAAAGAAGACCATGCCATCAGAGAACTAGTGACATGACTTGCACTTGACTTTGTTTTGCGTGAGGGAGGGCTGTGCAGGTCAGCAGCCTCACTTCTCCAGAGCCATCTGAATCCAGTGACCAGATATTCATCAGGATGACTGGAGATGACCCAGGACGAGGCAGTTGGGGTTAAGTGACTTGCCCAAGGTCACACCGCTAGTTAGTGTCAGGTGTTTGAGGTGAGATTTGAACTCAGGTCCTCCTGACTCCTGCCCTGGTGCTCTATCCACTGCACCACCTAGCTGCCCAATAAGACATGTGGGCATTGTTTGGCCTATACCAGAGATGGCAAATATGTAGCTCTCAGCCAGCATTGCAACAAACATCACTCCTGACTACATCCTGAACTAGATTAAAATGTAATTAGGAAATATTTAAGAAAATAAATGAAAATATAGTAGAAACTAGACAATGTTAAAAACTAGTTTTCTAAGTCAATAGATGGCCCTCTGGGATCCCTGTGTATGGTTGAGTGTCCTTCATTTTTATTAGAGTTTGACATTACTAGCCTATACTGTTCTATGGCTATGACTGATACCTGATACCAATAGAGATATTTCCAGTATCCATCATTTTAGGAAGAATATTTAGGAAGGGCAGAGCTGACCTGAGCCCATTTTGCATTGTGATATGAGAATAACAAGTTCTCACAATGAAATACATTTTTTGGTGCTGTAAAACTGTTTATAATATTCTTATGTGGATAGACATTTGTGGCTGCAATGTATGAGCTTCCATTAATATGTTCATAGCCATTCTCCAATTGATGAAAGGTCCAGAACTAGCAGTTTTCAAAAGAAATCAAAGCTATTAATAGTCATATGAGAAATGTGAATTAAAACAACCCTGAGGCAACACCTCACATCTATCAGACAGTCTAACATGACAGAAAAAGAAAATGAGAAATGATTCAGGGAAAATGGAAAAAAAAATAGCCACTGTAACACCGTATTGGTAGAGTTGTGAACTGGCCCAGCCATTCTGTAGAACAATTTGGAACTCTTCTCAAAGGACTATAAATCTGTACATACCTTTTTATTTAACAATGCCACTTCTATGTCTGTATCTCAAAGAGATTAAATAAAAAGGAAAAAGATCTTCAAAAATATTTACATAGCAGCTCTTTTTGTGGTAGCAAAGAATTAGAAACCGAGGGTTTATCCATTGGTTGGGGAATGGCTGAACAAGTTGTAGTATATGATTGTGATGGAAAACTATTATGCTGTAAGAAATGATGAATGAATTCAGAAAAACCTGGAGGATTTATATGAACTGATCAAAATGAAAAGAGCAGAATCAGCATAGCAGTGCACACAGTAACAGCAATATTTCTACAAAGATCAAGTATTAATGACAGCTATTCTGATCACTTTAATGATCCACAACAATTTTAAAGAATTCATGATGAAAAATGTTATCCACTTACACAGAGAGAGAACTTGATGAACTCTGAATGCAGATTAAAGCTTACTTTCTTCATTTTCTTTCTTGTTTTGCAACATGGCTAAGATGGAAATATTTCTTGCATGACTTCATGTGTGTAATGGACCCTATAGATCACTTTCCTAATGGGTGGGTGAGAGCCTGAAACAAGTAAGAGAATTTAGAACTTAAAATTTTAAAATGAATACGAAAAATAAACAAAAATAAGAAAATAAAATAATATTCAAAATAGAATTACACAAAAATTCTCTTACAATTTCTACAGCAAAAAACATTCATTAATTCTCATGACACAACTTGCTGGTTGTGTGGGAATTAGAGCTGTGTCAGATTTCTGTGCACACGAATGCTTCATCATGTTTACCCATCACTTGATATGACATACAGTACCACAGTTCTTTAGCTGGCAACCCTATCTTCTTTTATCCATTAATTAAAAAGCAAATCACACAACAGAATCCACTGTGTCTTGGCTTCAAATCAGACTCCCACCACTTCCTCAGCAAAAAGCAAACTTCAAGCTACTAGTAAGGATAGACATGACTAACCAAGGTAATTTCCTCCTGCATTAATCTTAAACTCTTTAAGAGTCATCATGGTTTTATTTCATTGGCTCTAGATTGAATTGTTGGGATGTACAGAAAGCATTAAAAGTTACACTAGAGAGATTGAATTAGAACAAAGACACCAGGGCCATTAAGTCAGCATTAAAGATTTCATGTATGTATTAATGTACATGGATATGTGTGTGTATTTATACACATATATCTCCCAGGTTTTAAATAGAAAAGGAAATAGAAAATAGAAAAGGAAATAGAAATATGAAAGGTAAGTTGGTGCTTTTCTCTCTCTCCCTCTCCCCTTTCTTTTTCTCTTTCTATCCCTGTCTCTGTCTCTGAGTCTCTTTTTTTCTCTCTCTCTCTGTTTCTCTCTTTTTTTCTCTCACTCTCTCTGCCATACCCCTTTCTCCCTCCCTCCCTCTCTGTTCCTTGCTTTCTCTCCCACACTTCTTGCCCGCTTTTCTATCTTCTTTCTCATTTACAAAGTAGTCTGGAGCTTGTACGAAGAATACAATATTAAACATCATTTTAACTGGTAAAATTTAGATGAAGGCCATCAGACATGTTTAAAGAGGACACACTATTTGTATTTCTGTTGTAAAATATCTACAGTAAATTTATAAAGATGTAATTAATACAAATATATTTATTAAACACCTACTATGTGCCAGGGACTATACTAGTTACTGATGTTAAAAAAGAATAAAAATTAAACAGTCTTTGCCTTTGAGGAGCTTATATTCTAATAGGGAAGACAATATTTACCTATGTTGCTATATACAAAACATATAAATAAGGTAATCTTGGGGTAGTATCTAGGGGAACAAGGAGGTTGTGCTTGGGCTGAGTCTTAAAGGAGTCCTAAGTTCAGTCTTGTAGGCTACTCTAGTGTCAGAAAAGCTTAGGTTAATGTCCTCCTTCTGATGCATAGTATCTGTATGACCATGGGTAAAGTCCCTTCTCCAGTTAGTCATCCCATGCAACTCTCTATAAGCTGTAGAAGTTTTGCTCATCTTGATTGGTGGAAGGCATTTCTACACTGTGAGTTTCCAACACATGCAAAATTGTATGTCTAGAACAAAAAGATTATAAAATTCAGATAGACTATGTCAAAACAAGATTGGCATTATTCTGAAATTCTGCAACATGTTTTCCTTCATCATCTATCAACTGCTTTCTCTCTTGGAAGTTTTCCAATCTGAGTTTTTGCTTACTCTAACCAAGGCAACCTTCTCCCTGCATGCGTCTTCCTTACTCCTGTCTTTGTGAGGTTCGTTTAAGCCCCACTGATGAAATGTCTTCCCTTGTTTTGGATATCTGTGTCTTATCATTTCCTTTGAGATCTGCCCCCAAACTCCTCTTCTCAATGTCATGATCCCTGGAAAACACTAATCTATACTTATGTATTCCATCATCACATTAGCATTTATGTTTATAATACACAGTATATAATTTTGTGCTTATTTTTATGTCATTTTGACCTTGAAACTGTGAAGTGCTGTGGATAAAGCACTGAACCAAGGAATATCTGAGTTCAAATGTGGCCTCAGGAATTTATCCCCTCAGACCCTGGGCAAATCAACTAACTTCTGTTTGCCTCAGTTTCCTCATCTGTAAAGTGGGGGTCATAATAACACTTATCTACAGGGTTATTGTGTGGACAAAATGAAATAATATTTGAAGAGTACTTTGCGAATCTTAAAGCTAAATATAAATGCTAGCTGCAGTAACCATTGTCATCATTATCATCAGTGACACCACCATCATTATTTGCTAGTTTCATTTTTCTGTGTTTCATCTCTCCAGGTAGACTGTTAAGTGTGAGAGGGCAGAGGTCGTCTTTTTCTTCTTTGTATCTTATATTACATGGTATGCTAGTGCTCCTCACACAGTAGACACTCAATAATGCTTTCAATGAATTAACTAATGAATGTTGAATAATAAAATGTATCTGACTTGAAAGGAATACTTCATTTAGAGGAACTTTGTCTAAGAATAAAAATAACAGTATTTAAATACTGCTTTAAGATTTGAGAAAACATTAAAACTTTTAGAATTTAAAAAAAATAATTATAGCGTGAATCTGGATAACAATGGACTAAAAAGTGCCATGTTGGAGTCATGCCATTTAGAGTAATGGCCCATCCAGTCCACAGTTATGTCTGCACTCTGTGATATTTCAGGCAACCAGCACCATCCCCATTTTGCAGATGGAGAAACAGAATGGATAAGTGACTCAAACAGGTTATAAAACTCAATGAGCAGTGCCAGGACAGTAATTGGAATTCCTTTTTTCCAATTTCCACAGCAGCATTCTGGCCATACAATGACTCTAAGACCTTTTCTTCTTACAACAAAGATGCTCCAGAGATTTTTGTTTTCTCAGGCCTTTTTTCTTTTGGTTCAGTGTCTTGCATGGTGGTACTTTATTTCTTTTCATTAGCCAAGTGGTTTAATTCACTCAAGAACAATTTTTGACTGCTGAATTGTGGGAGCTGGCTGAACAGTACTGAACTGAATTATTTTCAAATCATCTTGCTTTTATTTTTCAAGCTATTTGTTAAGACACTTTTCAACAAACACACCCTTTTATAAAGCTTATCCCCTTAATTAATCAATTATTTAAAATGAAAATTGTACCCTTTAACTCTGATGATAGATAGGGTGCTTTGTTGTTCAGTTGTGGCTGACTCTTTGTTACCTTGTAGACCATGTTGTTCATGGGCTTTTCTTCACAAAGATAGTGGAGTGGTTTGTCCATTCCTTCTCTGATGGATTAAGGCAAAGAAGGCTAAGTGACTCATCCAGATTGGCACTCAGATCTTCCTGACTCCAGGCCCAGTGCTCTATCAGATGAATCACCTAGCTGCCTCGAGTTGGATGCTTTGACAATTTGTTTGACTAGAATTTTGTTACCTCTCCATCTTCACTTTACTTACACCATATTCTTCTGGCTTTGATTTCTTCACTCTTCATCATTGCATAAAATCATTCTGTGAAATTTGGAGTTCTTCATATTCATAGAGTCTTTGAATGAGTCATAGATTTAGAACTGGAGATACCTCAAAGGTCATCTGGCCCCATCCTTCATTTTGAAGATGAGGAAACTCAGGTTCAGAAAGATTGGGTGATTTGTCAAATATCATACCACTAATAATTGGGAGGGGGAGGCTCTAAATCCAGATCCTTTCCTTCCAAATCAGCACTTTCCTCATTTCACTATGCTGTATCTCCTTATGCCAACACTTTGGCACCATCCTCCTAGTCATCCAGGCTTACAACCTCAATAACATTCTTATCTCCTCATTCTGTCACCTCACCCTTCCAGTCTTTTGCCCAATACTTGTTTCTACTATCACAATATCCCTTCTGTCCACTCATATAGCTACCATCTTGGTGTAGTCCCTCATCAACTTACTTTAGAAGCAAGTGGTGGTGCAAAGGATAGAACCTTTGGACCTGGAAGTAGGAAGATCTGAGTTCAAATATGGCCTGAGACATTTAGCTATGTGATCCTGGGAAAGTCACTTAAACCTCCGTTTGCCTTAGTTTGCTCATTTGTAAAATGGGAATATTAATGGCTTCTATCTTCCTGATTTACGAGGATCAAATGAGATAATCTTTGTAAAACAGTACGGTGGCAAGCCAGCTTCCTATGTAGCTATCTCACTCCTGTCCTACAGCAGTAGGTTGCTGGTTCTTCTCCCTGCCTCAAGTCTCCCTATTCTGCTCCACTGTCCACTCAGCTGACTATGTCACCAAACTTCCCATTCCACTCTAATGGCTCCCTATTATCTTTAGGATCAATTACAGCATGCTCTATTCCACCTTTTAGTTCATTTTTATTTATTATTTAATAATTTATTATTACTTTAATAATAATTTATTATAAATTATGAGCATTTATATATTCTATGTTATATAAAAAGCATATACTATTATATAAATAATTAATATATTCTATATACTTAAATATTACTCTAAATACATAGGGTACAAAGTATACTCTAAATAATTATTGTATAATATCCTAACTTACATACAAAATATAAAAAATAATAACTTATTATTTTAAAACACTTTTCTTTGTAAATTTGGAGTTCCAAATTCTCTCTCCCTCCCTCCCAGACCCACCCCTACCCACTGAGAAAACAAGCAGTATATCAATCATGTATGTGAAATCATGCAGAACATTTCCATAATAGCCACATTGACAAAAAAAAAGAAAGAAAAATAAAGAGTGAGAAAGTCATTCTTCAGTTTCCTCTCAAAATTCACCAGTTCTCTCTTTGTGGGTGGATAGAATTTTTTCATGATGAGTTCTTTGGAATTATCTTGGATCGTTGTATTGATCAGAGTGGCCAAGTCTTTCACAGTTGATCATCATTGCAACATTACTGTTACTGTGCACAATGACCTCCTGGTTCTTCACATTTCACTTTGCATCACTTCATATAGGTCTTGCAATATTTTTTGAAATCATCTCTCTCTTCATTTCTTATAGTACAATAGTATTCCATCAAAATCATACCCCAAAACTTGTTCAGCCATTGACCAGTTGATGACTATGCCCTCTGTTTTCTGTTCTCTGGCACCACCAAAAGCTGCTATAAATATTTTTGCATGTATTAGCCCTTTCCATTTTTCTTTGGTCTTTTTGAGGTACTGACCCTTGGTATTTCTGGCTCAAAGAATATACATAGCTTTACAGTCTTTTAGACATGGTTCCAAATTGTTCTCCAGAATGGTTGGACCAGTTCACTTCTCTCAACAGTTCATTTTTGTGGCTATTTTTCCACTCATCCCCTCTAGCATTTGTCATTTCTGATAGCTGTGAGGTGGTACCTCCTAGTTGTTTTAATTTGCATTTGTCTAATCAGTAGTGATTTAGAATTTTTTTTATATGACTACAGATAGCTTTGATTTCTTCCTCTGAAAACTGCCAGTTCATATTTTTTGACCATTCATCAATTGGGGAATGACTCATTTTTATAAATTAGACTTAGTTCTACCTTCAGTATTTATTTGAGAAATGAGGCCTTTATCAGAGAAAAGTAGTGTAAAATCTTTGATATTATTTCATTGTCTATGATACCTTTTAGCATAATGTAGTTTCCCTAATTATCTCTTTTAATTAGGTCTATTTTTTCTTGCTTTGTCTGAGATCATGATTGCAACCCTTGCCTTTTTTTTTTTTTTTTTACCTCAACTGCAGCATATTAGTTTTTGTTTTGGCCCTTTATTTTAACTACATCTGTCTTTCTGTTTTAAGTGTCTCTTCTAAACAACACATCATTAGATTCTGGTTTCTAATCCATTCCGCAATCTGCTTCCATTTTATGGATGAGCTCATTCCTTTCACATTTGCAGTTATAAAGGCTGTGTATTTCCCTCCATTCCTTTTTTTCTATTTCTTCTCTGTTTTTATCCTATCTGTCCTTAAAGGTTATTTTTCTCCTAAGTACTACTTTCCTTAATTCTCCCTCCCTTTTATAATCCCCTCTTTTCTCTTATCTCCCTTTCTACCTATGTCTCTATTAGGAACATTATATTTCTATACACAGCTGAGTGTATGTGTGTATATATATATATATTCTTCCCTCTTTCAACCAATTCTTATGGAAATGAGGTTCAAGTATTCGCCCCTCTCAATCTTGCTCTCTATTGTACAAAACCCTTCCTTGCACACCTTTTCTATGTGAGAAAAATTTTCCTATTCTGCCCTTTCCTTCACCCTTCTCCTAGTATATCTCTCTTTCTCACCCCTTCATTTTTTTTTGAGGTCATTCCAACATAATTGACTCACACTCATGCTCTCTGTCTATGTAAATTTCTTTTAATTGCCTAACAATCATGAAGGTCTTTGGAGTAATATGTATCATCTTCCCATATAGGAGTTTAAACATTTTAAATTTATTGAATCTCTTATGATTACTCTTCCATGTTTACCTTTTTATGAGTCTTGTATTTGAAAATCAAAATTTCTCTTCAGCTCTGGTTTTTTTTTATCAAGAATGCTTGAAAGTTCTCTGTTTTAGTAAGCATCCATTTTTCTCCTGAAGGATTACACTTAGTTTTGTTGGGTAAGTGCTTGTTGATTGTAATCCTAGCTCCTTTGGCTTCCAGAATATCATATTCCAAACCCTCTACTGCTTTAACATAGAAGCTGCCAAATCTTGTATGATCATGACTGTGACTCCATGATATTTGAATTGTTTCGTTTTGGTTGCTTGAAGGATTTCCTTTGTGACCTGGGAGCTCTGAAATTTGCCTATAATATTCCTATGAATTTTCACTTTGGGCTCTCTTTTGGGAAGTGATTGGTGGATTCTTCCAATTTCTATTTTACCTTCTAGATCTAAAATATTGGGGCAGTTTTCCTTGATAATTTCTTGAAATATGTCTAGGCTCTTTTTTTTAAATCATGGCTTTCAATTATTATAATAATTCCTAAATAATCTCTCCTCAGTATATTTTCCAGGTCAGTTTTTTTCAGATGAAATATTTATATTTTCTTCTAATTTTTCATTCTTTTTACTTTGTTTTATTACTTCTTAATGTATCACAATTGTTATTAACTTTCAGCAATTCAATTCTAATTTTGATTTTTATGAATATTTCTTTTTCTCAGTTACATGTAATTTTTAGACATTCCTTTTTTACACTTTTGAACTTCAAATTCTCTCATGCCTTTCTTCCCCTCCCCCTTTTCTCAGATGGCAGGAAATTTTATATCAGTTATACATATGCATATTTCCATATTAGTCATGTTGTAAAAGAAAACAGACCAAAAACCCTGAAAAAAAAATAAAGTGAAAACTAGTATGCTTCAATCTACATTCAGATTTCATCAGTTATTTCTTTGGAGGTGGATAGCATTTTTCATCATGAGTATTTTGGAATTGTCTTGGATCATTGTATTAATGAGAATAGTTAAGTCATTCATAGTTGATCATCATACGGTATTACTGTTACTGTATACAATGTTGTACTGGTTCTTCTAACTTTACTTTGCATCAGGTTATGTAAGTCTTTCCAGGTTTGTCTGAAATTATCTTTCTTATCATTTCTTATGGCATGACAGAATTCCATTCCAATCATTGTTCAGCTATTCTCTAATTGATGGATATTTCCAGTTCTTGGCCACCACAAAAACCTACTATAAATATTTTTGTATATGTGTGTCCTTTTCCCATTTTTGTGATCTCTTTGGGATACAGCCCTAGAAGCAGTATTGCTAGGTCAAAGTGTATGCACATTTTTATAGTTCTTTGGGCATATTTCCAAATTGCTCTCCAAATTGTGGATCAGCCCCACCAACAATGAATTAGTGCTCCAACTTTCCCACATCTTCTCCAATGTGTATCATTTTCCTGTTTTGTCATGTTAACCAATCTGATAGGTATGATGTTGTACCTCAGATTTGTTTTGATTTGCATCTCTCTAATCAAAAGTGGTTTAGAGCATTTTTTCATATGACTATAGATATCTTAAATTTCTTCTTCTGAAAATTGCCTGTTCATATCCTTTGATCATTTATCAATTGGGGAATGACTTGTACTCTTGTAAATTTGACTCAGTTCTGCATATATTTTAGAAATGAGTCCTTTATCAGAGACACTAGTTGTAAAAATTCTTTCCCAGTTTTCTGCTTCTCTCTTAATCTTGGTTTCATTGACTTCATTTGCGCAAAACCTTTTCAATTTAATGTAATCAAAATTATCCATTTTGAATTTCATAATGTTCTCTATCTCTTGTTTTGCCATAAATTCCTCCATTCTCTATCCTTTTCCACTTTTTATGATCTCTTTTGGTTACAGATCTAGTAGTGGTAATGCTGGATCAAAGGTGTACACAATTTGGTTGCCCTTTGGGCATAGTTCCAAATTGCTCTCCAGAATAGTTGGATCAATTCACAACTGCATCAAGTGTCTCAATTTTCCCACATCCTCTCCAACACTTATCAATTTCTCTTTTTTGTCATATTAGCCAATCTGATAGTTGTGAAGTGGTGTCTCAGAGTTGTTTTAGTTGGCATTTCTCTAATGAAAAGTGATTTAGAGCACTTCTTTATATGCTTATAGATAACTTTGATTTCTTCATCTGAAAACTGTCTGTTTGTATACTTTGACCATCTTTTTTTTTTGAAACTTAATTTATTTATTTTTACTCTTTAACATTCATTTCCACAAGATTTTGAGTTCCAAATTTTCTCTCCACATCTCCCCTCCCCCCACCTCAAGACACCATGCATTCTGATTACCCCTTCCTCCAATCTGCCCTTCCGTCTATCACACCCCTCCCTTCCCTTATCCCCATCTTCTTTATTTTTTTTTGTAGGGTGAGATAGATTTCTATACCCCATTATCTGTATTTCTTATTTTCCAGTTGTATACAAAAACAATTCTCAACATTCTTTCTTAAAACTTTGAGTTCCAACTTCTCTCCCTTTCTCACTCCTATCCCCACAGACAAGGTAAGCAATTCAATATAGACCATACATGTGTAGTCATCCAAAGACTTCCATAATAGTCATGTTGGAAAAGACTAACTATATTTCCCTCCATCCTATCCTGCCCCCCCATTTATTCTATTCTCTCTTTTGACTTTGTCCCTCCCCAAAAGTGTTTACTTCTGACTACTCGCTCCTTCCATTTGCCCTCCCTTTTATCATCCCCCCACACCTCACTTATCACCTCCTTCCCTGCTTTCATGTAGTGTATAGATTTTCATACCAAATTGAGTGTGCATTCCCTCCTTAAGCCAAATGTGATGACAGTAAGCTTCACTTTTTCCCTCTCACCTCCTCCCCTTTTTCCCTCCATTAAAAAAGCTTTTTCTTGCCTCTTCTATGAGAGACAATTTGCCACATACCATTTCTCCCTTTCACTTCCCAATATATTGCTCTCTCACTCCTTAATTTTATTTTTTTAGATATCATCCCTTTCTATTCAACTTATCCTGTGCCCTCTGTCTATATATGTATATAATCCCTCCAACTACCGAAATACTGAGAAAAGTTTCAAGAGTTACAAATATTATCTTTCCATGCAGGAATGTAAGCAGTTCAACTTTAGTAAGTCCTTTATGATTTTTCTTTCCTGTTTACCTTTTCATGTTTCTCTTGATTCTTGTGTTTGAAAGTCAAATTTTCTATTCAGTTCTGGTCTTTTCATCAAGAATGCTTGAAAGTCCTCTACTTCATTGAATGACCATTTTCCCCCTGAAATATTATACTCAGTTTTGCTGGGTAGGTGATTCTTGGTTTTAATTCTAGTTCCTTTGACTTCTGGAATATCATATTCCAAGCCCTTTGTTCCCTTAACATAGAAGCTGCTAGATCTTGTGTTATCCTGATTGTATTTCCATAATACTTGAATTATTTCTTTCTGGCTGCTTGCAATATTTTCTCCTTGACCTGAGAATCCTGGAATTTGGCTACAATATTCCTAGAAGTTTTCCTTTTGAGATCTTTTTCAGGAGGTGATTGGTGGATTCTTTCAATATTTATTTTATCCTCTGGTTCTAGAATATCAGGGCAGTTTTGTTTGATATTTTCTGGAAAGATGATGTCTAGGTTCTTTTTTTGATCATGGCTTTCAGATAGTCCTATAACTTTAAATTGTCTCTCCTAAATCTATTTTCCAGATGAGTTGTTTTTCCAGTGAGATTTTTCACATTGTCTTCTATTTTTTCATTCTATTGGTTTCATTTTGAAATTTCTTGGTTACTCATAAAGTCATTAGCTTCCATTTGCTCCATTCTAATTTTTAAAAAGTTCAGTGAACTTTTGAAACTCCTTTTCCATTTGACTCATTCTGCTTTTTAAAGCACTCTTCTCCTCATTGGCTTTTTGGACCTCTTTTGGATTTGGGTTAGTCTGTTTTTAAAAGTGTTATTTTCTTCAGCATTTTTGGGGGCTCCTTTAGTAGGGTGTTGACTTGCTTTTCATGATTTTCTTGCACTACTCTCATTTCTCTTCCCAATTTTTCCTCCACCTCTCTTTCTTGATTTTCAATATCTCTTTTGAGCTCTTCCATGGCCTGAGACCATTGCATATTTGTTTTGGAGGTTTTGGATGCAGAAACCTTGACTTTGATGTCTTCCTCTGATGATAGGCTTTGTTCTTCCTCATCTGAAAGGATGGAAGAAAATGCCTGTTCACCAAGAAAGTAACCTTCTATAGTCTTATTCCCTCTCCCCTTTTTTGACATTTTTCCAGCCAGTTACTTGACTTTTGAGTCCTTTGCCAACTCTGGGTACCTATGAGTTCTCAGTGCCACTAAGGTGGCACAATCAAAAGAGAGGAGTTTGCTCCTCTCTTGAATTGCACTGTGGTCTGGGAGCAAACATAAGCACTCTTCTGCCCAGGATCTGTGAGTAGGAGTTCCTGTCCAGAGCCTCCACCAGCACTACCAGCCAGTGCTCTTCCTCACCCCAGGATAGCCACTTAAGGCTGAGATCCAGATCAGTGCCTCAATTCCCCCAAGGTCTTTAGGCCAAGGGCTCCTAAAATGGATGCTACCACTGCCTAGGGCTGGAGATTTCTCACTGACCTTTGAAGTTGTCTTTGGCATTTGTGGGTTGAGAAATCTGGGAACCACAGCTATTGTCTCATGATTCCATGCTTTAAAGCCTGCTCTGGTCCTGTATGGCTCATGCTGTGTGGCCAAGGCTGATCTGCACTCCATGGGCTGCACTCTGCTCCAAACCTCATGGAATAGACCTTTCCTCTCTCCCTTCCAGGCTGCCTTGGGCAGCTTCTGTCGTTTTCTGGCTTCTGCTGCTCTAGAATTTGTTTAGAGTCTTTTTATGAACTATGAGAGGAGATCTACAGCAGGTCCGTCTTTCTACTTTGCCATCTTGACCTCACCCCACTTTGATCATTTTTCAATTGGGGAATGACTTGTATTCTTATATACTTGACTCAGTTCTCTATTTGAGAAATGAGGCCTTTACTAAAGACTCTTGTAGAATTGTTTCTGCTTTCCTTCTGATCTTGGTTGCATTAGTTTTTTTTGAACAAAAGCTTTTTATTTTAATATAATCAAAATGATCTAGTTTACATTTTGTAATGTCCTCTCTCTCTTTTTCTTTGGAGTTTTGCTCAAAGGTGTTTTGACATTGTTCTCTTCTGAGTTTGTGTCTTGATCTTCCCTGTCACCATAATAACTTTCTCTGGTCAGATTCTTTTTTTTTTCTTTTTCGTGCTTGTTTTTTTGCTCATCTTTTTTTTGGCCTTTATCCTTTCTTTTAAATTTGATCTCTGCTCCCTGGGTGCAATGGACTCTCTCTCAGGTTTCCTGTGCCAGTGTCTTCAGGCCCCGGCTGTTTGCCTGTTGCTATGCTGTATTACCCTGAGGTCCATGGGGGACCCTCACATCTGGTACTGTATTGAGAGGTTGGGGTGGAGTGTTGCTGGTGCTGCTGGAGGAAGTAGGGGTCTGGTAACTTACCTGTTGCTGAGCTGGGGTCCTAATGGTAGTATCTGATGATACCAAGCTGAGGCTTGGTGGAGTGTTTCTCTATTTCCGTGGGGCTACACTGAAGCAGGTGGAGGATTGGTCACTGGAGGGTGACTGTTGGCCCTGGACTGTGTGCTAAAGCACCTGGAGGTCTGGCTGCTGAAGGGTGACTGTTTGCCTGTGGCTATACTGACCCCCAGGGTGATTTTCAGAGTTAGAATCTTCCAGTTCCTCTGGCTATGCTAAGGCATATGATGGGTTCTGGTGTTGGTGCTTGCCTGCTCTACCACACTGGGGCTCAGGATCTTCCACTTGTTTGCTGAAGGGGGGTTTCTGGCTGGTTTGCTAGAATGCTTCCTGTCCTGGAATGCATTATTACCCTTATTACTCAAGTGAGATGGACTTTTCTTCCTATCATCCAAGTCTCCCAGGTTAAAAGACTGTTCCTATCTACCTTTCTGCTGGCTCTATGTTTCCAGAATTTGTTCTGGGGTGCTATTTTATAGTTATTTGGAGGTGAATATGTGAAAATTGCAGCAGTTTACCGCTTTTCCATCATCTTGGCTCCTGGGAATCTAATTTCCAATTCTTTGCTACCACAAAAAGAACTACACACACACACACACACACACACACACACACACACACACACAAGTGGAGTATAGGTCTTTTTCTGCTTTTCTTTAATTTCTTTGGATACCAACCTAGTAGTGGTACTGTTGGATGAAAATGTATACACAATTTAAAGCCGTCTTGGCATAGTTCTAAATCATTCTCCAGAATGGTTGGATCAATTCACAATTCTACCGACAATGCATTGATGTCCCAGTTTTCCCCATCCCCTCCAATGTTTATTGTTTTCCTTTCCTTTTATATTAGTCAACCAATTCTAATCTTTAAAGAACTATTTTCTCCAGGGAGCTTTTGTACCTCTTTTTCCTTTTGGTCACTTCTGCTCTTTAAGGATTTCTTTTCTTTAGTGAATATTTGTGCCTCTTTTACCATATGCCCAATTCTGTTTTTCTTTTTTTTTTAAGGTATTATTTTCTTCAGTATTTTTGTGCCCCTTTTGCCAAGCCGTTCATTCTCTTTTCATTATTTTCTTGCCTCACTCTCATTTATTTTCCCAACTTTTCCTTTACCCCTCTTATCTGTTTTTTCATCTCTTCAAGGAATTCTTATTGGGTTTTGATCCAATGACCATTTTTGAGACATTTTTGGTATTCACATTGCTGTCTTCTTCTGAATTTGTGTCGTGATTTTCCCTGCCACTGTAGTACCTTTTTATGGTTAAATTCTTTTCTGTTATTGTTGTTTTGCTTTTCCCGATCTATTTTTTAATTTTTAACTTTATGTAAAAGGTGGGCTTTCTCATCTGGGCATGGGGATGCACTGTCTCAAGCTTCAGGTTTTCTCATGCTACTATTTCCAGAGGTAGTTCTGGGGGTCCACAAATTTTTGGTGGTATGATCTTGGGAAAAGTGTGGTTACTACTCTCCTGATCTGTACTCTGATTTTTACCAAGGAAGGTCCCCTGGTCCCTTGCAGCAGTGCTAACACTCTTTGGTGCTTTGGTCTATTTGGCTTTTTAAAGTCCTTTACAAGCCTTTCTTATATTTCCACCCTCACTATTTTATTCAACTTATTCTGGACTTCTTATTCTTCCTCAGACAGAACACTTCATCTATTGACTCTGTGCCTGGTCATGCTTAGAATTTCCTGGCCCCTCATCTCTACCTTCTCTATCTTCCTTAACACCTACTTCAAATCCTACCTCCTAACAAAGGCCTTTGCTGACCCACTGCCAATGCCCTCTGTCTGAGATTACTACTTATTTACAATGTATATATCCTTTGCACACGTATACACCATTGCATGTAGATCTGTGGACAATATTTTGCGTTGTCTTCCACTTTAGAATGGGAGCTCTTTGAGGTCAAGGACTTTGTTTCTGTCTTTATTTGTATCTCCAGAATTTAGCATAGTTCTTGGTATGCAGTAAGCCGTTAATATGCTTATTGACTGACTGCTTTATATTGATCATCAACAGACCTTAAACTTCTCTTTGTGGTGGCATTTATCAAGATTTCTTATATAATCTTTTTATGTGGATGGGAAATACTTTTTTGAAAGACAGGCTTTAAAACTGATTTATTCTTTGTAGTACCTATTTTTCTTTTGTAATTAATAAACTAAAAACACATCATTCTCTATATCTTTTTGTCAACTGTGAACTTGTAGCCTGTTGTAGCATACTGTGAAGCTGTCCAAATAAGAATGGGAAACTCATAATAAAGGAATTTTGAATAAATTAAAAAGAATGGTTACAATGAGGAAGAAAAGAGGAAAGTACCTAAGTGACCCTGTGGGTACGCAGGGAATTTACTTGACCAACTTAGAGTTTTAATAAAACTGTGTAGAAGAGGGAAACAAAGGAAGGGGATGGAGAATTACTAATTCTCAAGGCTAACATCGGGAGTGCTAAAGTTAAGAATGTACTTAAAGTCTGAGAAGAATGCTAAGGATGGCAAAATGTTCTATTATATTGTGAGTAAGAGGAAAGTCAAAGAAAGGATTGACCTACAGATTGTAGAAAATGGACCAATGATGGCAAATGATGGGTAGAGGGAAAAATTCTTCAGTTCTTATTTAGAGCTTGTTTTCTCTCACTGAGAGGGACAGAACAAATTTGGAACCCATGTAAGAAGATGGAAAAGGAGCACCCCATCACAATCAATGAGTCTAATTCATTATAGCCTGGCTGAAGGATATACTGGTGAACTTGAAGAACTGGTAGTTGGGTTTATTAAATTACTGTCCAGGCTCAGTATAAATGTGGAGAATTTCTGGCTTCTGGAGGAGGAGTGGAAGAAGAGAGGATTTGAGCTGAATAGAGAGAAGGACATTGCAAGAGTGACTTGGAGGGGTTGGAACAATTGAAGTAGACAAGAGGTAGAATTTTTGGAGGAGAAATTGGGTGAAATTTGGGAGAAATTAAGAAAGTTTGAATGAGAACAATTTCCTGGTTCACACACTGCTGTATAACTTACAGCTAGGTTGAAAAAGGAGCAAAGTCAATGAAAATTAAGGGAGACCTAAGAAATAAGAAAGTGTGGGTTAGAGCAAAGGAGAAATACAAATGACTGCTTTAGGAAAAGAAACATCTTGAAGAGAGTGATGTCATTTTTGGTTGGGAGGATCAGGTAAGACTTCATGGTGACCGTAGCACCCAAACAGCTTGGAAGGAAGGCCATTACTTCAAGAGACAGAGATGAGGAGTGTATTATTCACATGTAGCTTATATTGTGTGAATATATGAAGATTGGAGAAGGCAGGGCTAACATCGGGGGAACTACAATTAAAGTAGCCATGTTTGGCTGGAAGGGAGAGTGTCAAAGGGGTGTAGTGTCAGGTGGAAAGCTAGATTGGAACCAGATGGTACAGCACTTTAAATTCCAGGCTTAGAAATATATATTTTATACTAGAAAGCCCTAGCAGGTTTTTGAGCAGGACAGTCACATAGTCAGTTGTTCACCAGGAAAATTATTTTGGAAGTCTTGAAGATGGAATAGAGAGGGTAGAAACTGGAGGCTAGAAGAAAAGTCAGAAGGCTATTATAATAGTTTATCTAGAATCTGAAAAGAGAAATTCATGGATCTGAGCAATATTTTGAATATTAAGGAGGAATAAGAAAATATCAAGAATAACTGGATGTGGGAGGGTGAGTGACTGGAAGAATGTCATCAGTAGAAATTGGGAAGTTGGGAAGACATTTAGGAAGCAAGATGGTGAGGTGAGTTCTAGAGTTTGAGTTACCAGTGGGATATCTAGGTGAGGATGATTAGCCTCTGACACCCAGGTTGAAATGAAGCACTGGAGCTGAGTAGAAATTCATATTACATACAAATACACATACACTAGCCCATATATGTATATATGTGTATATATTTGCGTGTAAGTGTGCATATATATAATATATACATATTTTGAGACAGCCTACCTTTTCATTCTTACTGCTCATTGCTCTCCCTTGAATAATAGATTGTTTCAGTGCTTATAAATACTTTTCCAGAGAGCAACCACTGTGGAGAAACTTTCATCATCCTCACCATTACCAATATTAACAACTGCCACAGCTACTGAGAACCCACAAAAAAAATCTTGCCACCAAAATCCTGGCACATCAGAAATGGGATGTGGTTTTATCAATGCAAATAATATTAAAGTACATAAATGACCTTCTGCCTGAGAACCAATAGAATTTCCCATCAGTCCTATAGCTGAACCCTCCTATAAATGTTATCTGTTTGAATGTGAGCCCCTTGAGAGTAGGGACTGTCTTACTTTGCTTTCTGAATACCTAGCTCTAAGCACAATGTTTGACACATAGTGGTTGATTAAAAAATACTTTCATTCATTCATTTACTCCTCAGCATTGAGATGATAAACGAATCAACAGACATAAATGAGATCACCAAAGCAGATAATGTACAGAGGAAAGAGAAATGGGTAGAGGAAAGAACAGTTGGGGGGATAATAATAAACCAGTGAAGGAAATTGAGAATGAGTGGGCAGGAGGACGAGAACAGAGATTAATTTTATAGAAGCCAAGGAAAAAGAAAGTTTCAAAAGAAGGAGACGCTCGTCAATAATGTGAAATGCCACAGAAAGGTCAAAGAGGATGAGGACAGAGAAAAGGCCATTGAATTAGGCAATTAAGAAGTCATTGGTGATCTTGAAGAGGGCAGTTTCAGTAGAATGGCGGGGTAAGTCAGACTGTAATGGGTTCAAAAGTGAGTGGGTGGTAAGGAATTTACAGCAACAAATATAAACTACTCTTTCTAGAAATCTAATAGAGAATGGGAGGAGATTTGTAGGTTGATAGCTCAAAGGGATAAGTCACTGGAATTTTGCTTTTTGTTTTTGTTTTTAGAATAAGGAAGACCTGTCTTTGTAAGTAGACACCCGGGAAGAAGTCATAAAAAGTGAGAGACTGAAGATGAGAGAGGAGGATGATTGATGGAGCAAATGTCTACAGAAAGTCAGAGGGAATGGATCAAGGGAACATGTGGAGTTTATCTGGGGCAAGGATTAGTGCTTTTGTAAGATGTGAGAAAAGAAATGATGTGAGGAGTAAAAGATGTTTCGAAGTATTGAAGGTAGGAAATCAGAAGATCATAAATTCAGAGCTAGAAGGGAACTTAGAGATCATCTAATCATTTTACAGATGAGGAAAATGAGACTCAGAGAGGTTAAGTTATTCACTCAAGAATACACAGGTAATATGTGGCAGAGTTGGGATTTGAACATACAGCTAGTTCTCTGACTTCCTCCCTCCTTCCCTCTCTCCCTCCCTTCTTTTCCCTCCCTCCCTCCTTCCCTCCCTTCCTTCCTCCCTTCCTTCCTCTCTCTCTCCCTCCCTTCCTCCCTTCCTTTCCTATTTATTAAGTGCCTATTATACGCCAAGCGCTTTACTGAGTGCTAGGGATAAAAAGACAAAAAGCAAACAGTCCCTGTCTTCAAAGAGCTTATATTCTGACACATGTATAAATAAATGCAAAATATAGACAAAGGAAAGCCTTTGAGGTAAGTCTTAAAGAAAGCTGATGTGGAGGTGAGGCAGGAGTCCATTCCAGGCATAGAACACAACTCTGTCAAGACACAGGAACAGGTGAGAGAATTCTGTGAACAAGGAGAAGTAAACAGGTCAGTTTGTTGGGAATGTTGGATGCATGGAGCAGGGCCATGTGCAATCAGAGAGGAAAGGTAGGCTGGTGCCAGATTTTGAAGGACTTGAAATGCCAAACACAGGACTCCAAGTCTGCTCTCTGGCAGCTCACTATCGATCCCTGGATCTTTCCTTCTTTATGTTAACTTCTGTGGGCCCATTTAACTCCCACACCCTCTTTAGAAAATGAACTGTGTTTGAATTTTGTGACAGTCCTTCCTCTTTAAACTCTTTAGAGACCTGACTATAGGAAGTTCTTATTCTTAGAAATCTAAAAATGGACACCAAGAAGCCTCATTCACTGGGAGTGGAGCCATAATGAGTAGGAAGCTATTTAAGTATGGCTATGCATCCAATTACTGTACTTATTCATCATGAAGGTTGTTACTGCCATTCCCTTCATCATCTTTTTTACCTTAAGGATGCAGGCCATTTATTGCCTATGGAGGCCTCGCTTCGCCACTCTTAGAGATGTTGGTGAATCGAGGGCCGTCAATGATTGAGAGAGCAAGTGGAGGTTTTAAATCTTTATGCTTCCTGGCTGTTGTTCTTCTGTCATATCCTTCTTTTAAAAGGGTTTGGGGTTCTCTTCTCATTACGTATGCATAACTTCCATTAGTGTTAATCACATGCTCCATTTTAGAGCCGTTTTGGCCCCTCCGGTTAAATGGGCGTTTAAGCAGTTTTTAATGCATTATATGCGCTTATTTTTTAAACGAGTGTTATATGCCCAATTGACTGGAATGAATGCAAAGTCCATCAGGTGAATACAGATTTATAATTGTTTCTAAAGCATGTATTATTTACTCGACAGACCATGACAGCCCTTTTGGAATCATTCCAGCTGAGAGTAGAAATACTTGTTTATGTCAATACCAAATAAACCCTCATGAAATCTCCCATAGATGTTCTCCTTCTCCTTGAAAAGCTCATCTGAATAATCTGTTTTTCTCTGCACATGTATTTGTTTTATGTAACCAAATGAAATAAAAATATTGTGCATTGATTTTTTTTCTGGCGCTCCCATAATATGTGAAGTAAGAAAAACAAAGGTAGACAAAGCCTCATTAACAGGACTGGAGATTTATACTTGGAAGAAGCCTTAGAGACACGTCTAGTTCATCTCTCTCATTTTCCAGATGAGGGACTAAAGCCCTGAGAGGTTAAATTATTCACCCATTGTCATATAGTTAATAAACAGTAGAGCCGGGATTCACACCCGGGTCATGTGCACTCTTTCCACAATACTAACCTCCCTCTCTATATAATCCGTATTTAAACTACTAGGTCAGTGGTGTTTTTCAAAGTACAAAAAAAAAAAAAAATAGGGCCACTAAATTGGACATGAAAATTTCCATGGGCTGTATATTGACTTTAGAAAATCATATATTAGCATTATGTATGTTCTATTGTATTTTTGCTTCTTTTGTTAAATATTTCCCAATTGCATTTTAATCTGGTTCTGGCCCAGTCCTGAGTATTATGGACAGCATGCTGCCAATTTGACATCTCTGAATTAGATTATAAACCCCTTGAAAGCAAAGCCTGTATTTTACTCATTTCTGAGTCTCAGTGTCTAGAAAAAATTCCACTTACATGATAGCCATTCAATTAATTTTTATTTCCCTGAATTACTAAGTCTTTGAAGGTGCATCCATATTTTCTTAAGTTTTTGGATGTTAATGTAGACCAAGAGTAGAAATCATTTCTGTTTTTATCTAGCTTATTATCTAATTCCTGAAACAATAGAATTTCTTAAGGAATCCTATGTAAAAACAAATAAAAATCATTTGATACCCACAATATGACCAATTAGCCCACATGCTTATAACTTTTGAGAACTTAGGTAATGGACCCCAGTAAAATGTAGTTTATTTTGCCTTTACTTCAGTTGGACTCTAGCTTTTTTTTCAGGATTAGGACCTGGCAGGGGGTGGGCTGGAGTGGGTGGGGAAAAGAATATTGAGATGACTGACTGAATTATATGGGAATGATCTGGAGAGATATTCTATCTTCATATGATTCTGCGGTCTACATTTCCTTCCTGTCTGGTACAAAGAGCAACCTTTTTTACTTCATTTGAAGGTGATGTTTGTTGGGCAGCCTGAGGGAAATTGTGAGAGACCTTGTTTGTTTCTCAGAAATTCCATAGTGTTCTGCATTAATACTATTAATTATCAATAATTAGCTGATTATTTAACGGCAATGATTTGGTAAACATTCCCTTCCTACCTGATAGGACATTTCCAACATTTAAATTACTCCTTTAGCTTAAGATATTGTCTTTAGACAGTGGCTCTTAACCTGGAGTCTGTGAACTTATTAAAAAGAAAACATTTTGATAACTGCATTTCAATATTTGTGTTGTTCAGTTGCGTGTGACTCTTTCTGACTCCCTTTGGGGTTTTCTTGGCAAAGGTAATGGAGTTGTTTGCCATTTCCTTGTCCAGATCATTTTTACAGATGAAGAAACTGAGGCAAACAGAGGTATGTGACTTGCCCAGGGTCATACAGCTAGTAAGTGTCTGAACTTAGGTCTTCCTGATCGTAGGCCTGATTGAGCCATCTAGCTGCTCTATATTTCAATATAATTGTTACTTTTGCTTGAAACTTTCCTACCTTCTCCCTGTCCTTTTAGTGTGTGTGTGTGTGTGTGTGTGTGTGTGTGTGTGTGTGTGTGTGTGTGGCTTTCCTCATTATAATCTAATCTCCTTGAGGGCAAGGACTTTTTTTTTTCTTGTTTCTTTTTATTTGTATCCTTAGAGCTTAGCACGATGCCTGGCACATAGGAAATGCTTGATAAAATAATGTTTCCTTACCTTCTTTGTAATCCTGTGGATTCTATTTTATGCATTTAAAAATATTATTCAGAGAAGAGGTCCATAGGCTTCATGAATCGGACTACAAAAGATTTCGTAACACAAAAAAAGGTTAAGAACTCCTGTGGTCATAATTAAAATGCACACATTCCCGGGAGGGGAAGGTTAGGCAAAGGCATTAGCCCTCTCCCATTAAGAGACTTGATTATGCTTTATGTGCCTCTGTCATTTTCTGGCTTGTTATTATGTGCATAGCTTCCTTCTCCTCCCTCTTCAATTGTCTTTCCCCTCTGCCACTCCAGCTTTCTATGGCTTACTCTAGGAACTGTAACCAAATGAATTGTAATCAGATGTACACTACCACTGTTTCTGGTTAAGACATATTAATTTCCTTCTCTTTTGTTCCACTCACCATCCCGGTGACTTCTCAGACCAAAATAAAGACCATTATATATGTTAACTGCCCTTATTACAGCGGTATCCAAAGTGAGGTCCTTGGCCTGACCCCATGAGGTCAAACAAATAGAGAGTGGGAATATGGCTCCTACCTTCTGAATTGTTGGCTTATCTCCAACATAACCACTTCACCCACGATTAGGTCAACATCTCCACTCAATACTTCCCCTACCCCCCAATTTCCTGCCTGTGACCACACCCCATTATTAGGCCTTGAAAATGGTTATAATAACCAACCTGGGACTGGTTATCCACAGTAGCTTCAAAAGCAAGTTCCCTACCTCCCCCTTTCTCCCAACCTCCCCAAGTCTTGCCCCCCATATTACCTTTTGGCTGCTTCTGGCACCACTCAGCAGGTAGAACAAGTACTCAGGGACAGAGTAAGACCCTATCCCTTTTCAGGGTATTTTTGTCTGTTTGTTTGCTTTTGATGGGAGATACTGATTAAGAAGCACAAGGTGAGTAGACATGGATGAGCTGTAATGTGCTCCCCCCCCAAAAATCACCCATCTTCCAAACTTTTCTTTCCACTGAGGGTACCACCATCCTTTCAATCTGCCAGGTGTTCAACCTCCTTCTTATCCTCAGATAAGAAATACCAGTGGTGTCTTATTTGCCAAATGTTAAAAATAAATATAATGATTAATTAAGCACTGTCAGCAAAGGACTTCTTCCATTTAGATCTCTGTATTTTATGAGGTACCTTTTTCAACCATGAATCACTAAAACCAAGTATCAGAATTAGCTGAACTTAGAGTCAGAACTTCAAATTACTTTTTCATAAAGGGTTTAATAGATTTTTTTTTAAAAAAAAGAAAATAAAGCATATTCAATCAAATTGTTCTTACCAAAATACTGTCATTAATACTGCAGTAAGAAGAAAAGTTTGTATACCATTAACAAATGAAATATAATTTTCAAAATGTTATTTCATCCTTCTTATCCTTTTTCATTTATATTTGTGTGAAAGATTTACAGTTTGTATAGTTATTTGTAAAGCAGTAAGTCTATATAATTTATAAATAAGTTTTAAAATAGTTTATAACAGTTTATAAATGCACACATTGGGCTGCAGGCTCAATATTTTTAAACTATTGATAAGGGTGTATGATCGAAGAAGCTTAGATACCACTATCCTATTTGAATGCAAACTCCGTAAGATGGAGGCTGTTTAATTTTTGAATTTGTATTCTTATTGTTGGTGTTCATTCCTTTGTTTTCTAAAAGGACCAATGACATCAAGATATTGGGGTAAAATAGAGGATGATGGGTGATGACTTTCCAGTAAATTGGTTTTATGTGAGGCAGAGTGGCACAACGTTGTCAGCCTCACTCTCTCTTCTACAGCCATGAAAGTCCAGTGACAGGACAAAAGTCAGGACAACTGGTGGTGGCCCGGGATGCAGTGGGTGACCTTGGTGTGTTAGATGTCTGACCAAGCTGTAAACGCTGCTTCTTCAGCTGCCTTCGTGGGTATTAGAATAAATTGTTCTCATCTGCCCATTAGGCCTGGGAGAAGTCTTCACATGCTTAGGGTAGACATCCCCTAACTCACTGATAGGGTTGAGGCCTGTCAGTTACCCTTAACCTGATTTAGCCTTTCTGCCCAGACAGTTTTACCAGGGTGTGACTGTTGCACATGTTACAGATTCTTGGAGCCACAGGTAAGAACTGGGTGACAGATGGACACCAATGAGTAGCCCTGAAAAGGGCTTGTGGCAGTCCTCACATTAGAGGTGCTGATCCTCCTTGAACATCTCCACTTTGTATTCCTAGCATGTAGTACAATGCCTGGCATAGAGTAAGCTTTTAATAAACTCATTTTCATTCATTCATCTAGTCATCACAGGTGCATTTGTTATACTAGCTGTTGTCCTTGGGGAAAGGAAAGAACGGCACCCTAAAACAGTGAGGCAGAGTGGGGAAACAAAAATAGAAAACAACCAGAACACTAGACTAGGTGCTGAGAGACCTGACTTTGCCACCAACTAACTGTAATCTTGGGCAAGTCACTCACCTGCCTTAGTTTCGGTTCTCTCATTGTAAAATGAGGAGATCGGTCTAGGTGATCTCTAAGGCCCCTTCTGGCTTTACTATTCTTTGAGACAGCCACAACACGGATAAATGTTCAAGGGCAGGACAGAGGTAGGGAGATCCAGGAGCATGAAGGAGAGGGTGAGGTGGAACACCTGGGGAGGAGACAAAGTTGTAATAATAATGATACCTTATGTTTGCCCCTACGCTATCTCTCTTGATCCAAACAATAATCCTGTGGGGGTTGGTAGGACAGATATTATCCTATTCCATTTTGTATTTTTTCTCTGCACAGAGTCTTCATAACATCTTTATGAACTTTTAGCTCTCAGGATCAGGGTTAAGGCTATATAAGCCAAGAAATAATTTGTAAATGACATTTAAAAAACTAATTTACCAAAGTTTTGGGGAACTGCATCATATAGTTACGTACAATGTATTCTTATTTCAGGTCCTGTGACAAATGAAAAATGGCTCCCAAAGACAAGTAGGTAAACTGTGCCTGTGGTTAGCCGGATGGGAGTCCTTATCAGCCAGGAGATGAAAAATCACCACTTGTTACTGGAAAGATGCCCTGCATAAAAATTCAGTTTTTAGATGGATGAAGTTCAAATTTCAAAACTGCTAAGAGCTTTAGGTGAACTGTGTGTGTGTGTGTGTGTGTGTGTGTGTATGACACACATTCACATATAAATATATATTCCTACTGTCCTTTGTAATTCGATGATTACAACATCTCTCTGTCTTTCTCTCTCTCTTCCTTCTCTCTCCTCTCCTCTCCATCTATGTCTCTGTCTGTCTCTTTCTTTGGAAGACGAGGGGATCTGTTTTCTATACTGTACACATGAGAACCTTGTGCTTTGGTCAGTGGCTGTAGCCTCCATTTGCAGAATCCGGGCTTGTTTGCCCATCTCTCTGCGGCAAGACTGGAGGTGAGCCTGAGGCCTTTGTCTGAGGAGAGCCAGCCTATCGCTGATTGCTGCGTGCCCGGGTCTGCCTGCCTGCCACAGCTGTTCCCCCTGGTTCACAGCTATATGGCAGTAGTTGAAGCAGTTCATCAGAGCTTCCTTGAATCATTTCTTCTCTTTTTCATGTTTACTGCTGTTCCATATCAACTCACCACACAGAAGGTATTTGGAGGCCCTGCTGTCAGCACTTCTTGGGAGCTGTACTGTGCAGACCATCATAGACAGCTGTGTTGCAGTGACTGTGGCTTCAATGCTGGTAGGCTGACTTTCTTCTAGGGCCTTATGTTTGGTGACTCTAAGCGTGGGCAAAGCATGCTAGGAAATGGTATAGAATAGAGGAAAGGATCAGCAATGAGCTCCCAAGTCCAGTGGGGCCAGATATAATTCAGGGCCTGAGCCCTGTAAAACAGCAAGGTAGGTCTGAGTCACAGAAAAGAGAATGATTAAAGATTTTGACTAAGAAATATCATGTACTTCATTTTCCAGTAGAGTCAGTCTTTTTGTCTGTACTTTAGATATCTACCTAGGTAGCTGTGAGAGGTTCTTTTCCTTTTTTTGGTTTTGAAGAAATGGAATATCATTTTTTAGGTGATAAAGGGAACCGTATTTCTATGTGCATTGTTTTATTCCCTGTTCCTTTGGGAGGAGAGTGAGAAGTCACTAGTTAGCCAAATGATAAACCCTCTAGCATTCTCCCAGGTTTGCAAATCTACCTTGTATATAGTAGTCAGTCTCTGTCTCTCTCTGTCTTCTTCCCTCTCTCTGGTGTTAATTAAACTCAGAATTTAAAAAAAATGACTAACCCTATTGCAATGTCTAATTTGCCCAGAGTCTTTGAGTTTTAGGTCCTCTTGGCAGGGTCCTGTGGTCCCTGATTCTCCTGGGAATATAGTACATGAAGGGAATACCTGAGACCTCTAAGTCCAACTGAGTCTCATAAGCTGTGATGTACTGGCTATCCTGTGGCAATGTCACTGTATCCTAACTCTGTTAGGGTTTCTCTCCTGTTGCATAGTAGGTGATGGTGGCAGAAATATTCCCTGTGGCATCAGTGCAAGGTCTATGTCTTTCAGGCAAGTTGGAGGTTGGACTTTATCCTCTGATATCAAACATGCATAAGTTATAAGTTTTAAAGTTGCAAAGGACCTTAGAGCTTTAGTCTAGCCCTTGATCCTCTGTTCTGGACAACCTGGATTTCTTTTCTTTTCCTTTCCCTTCTTTTCCCTTTTCCTCCTCCTCCTCCTCCTCCTTCTTCTTGTTTTTCTTCCTCTTCCTCTTCCTCTTTCTCCTCCTCCTCTTCTTCATCATCATCATCATCTTCATCATCATCATCATCATCATCATCTTCTTGTTCTTGTTCTTGTTCTTGTTCTTGTTCTTCTTCTTCTTCTAGTTCTTGTTCTTGTTCTTCTTCTTCTTCCCTGAGCTTCATACTGAGAGGCAACACAATGTAGTAGAAAGAATAGTGAACTTGAAATCGAATAAAGCTTGGTTCAAATCCTGCCTCTGGTACTTTCAAGCTGGTGACCCTAGGAGTCACTTAAACTCTCTAAGCTTTAGTTTCCTTATCTGTTAAAAAGTGTGTGTGTGTGTGTGTGTGTGTGTGTGTGTGTGTGGGATAATGTACACATAAAGTGCTTTGCAAACTTTAAAAAACTATGTAACTCTGAACTATTATTATTTTTTCTGTCCTGATCTGGAGTTTCATATTCCTGTTGAATAAACTCCTAGGATCAATGCAGATTAGCTATTATCCTGTAATTTATATCCCTAAATAGTTTCCTGGGGGAACTATAAGGTTAAGTGACTTGCCCTGGGTCATATAGTATGTGTCAGAAGTGGTACCTTGATGCAGATCATCCTGACTCCAAGGCAAACCTTCTATCCACTACAACATTTTGTCTTCCATAACCTTTAGGAACTAAGTATATTTAAGGTGCTATTATTAGTAATATTGATGATGGAAGAAGAAGAAGAAGAAGAGGAGGAAGAAGAAGAAGAGGAAGAAGAAGAAGAGGAAGAAGAAGAAGAAGAGGAAGAAGAAGAAGAAGAGGAAGAAGAAGAAGAAGAGGAGGAAGAAGAAGAAGAGGAAGAAGAAGAAGAAGAGGAGGAAGAAGAAGAAGAGGAAGAAGAAGAAGAAAAAGAAGAAGGAGGAGGAGGAGGAGGAGGAGGAGGATGAGGATAAAGGCAACTATAACAGCAAAAAAAAAAAAAAAAAAGAAGAATCATTTTTGGCTTTCTTGGTACAACCCATATATGTGATCTCAGATCTGACCATAGATCATGAATTTAGAGCTCAAAGTGGTTTCAGAGGCCACCTGTTATGTCCCTATCACTCTAGAGTTATTAACCCAGGGAGGTTAAGTACCTCAGTTTAGATGAAAAAGGTATCTGAGATGGGATTTGAACCAGGTCTATCAATTCTAGAACCATTGCTCATTCTACTGCCATTCCGCATTATGCACATAGTTGCCAAAACTTCCAGTGGAATTAGTGGAAATAAATCAATGAGGGTTAAAAAAACCCAACCCAACAATAACGAAATCAATTTGTCCTTTGAACACCCCATAGATAAAATAAACTGGTTGATGGACAGAATTCCACCCTTTCGAGAGATTTTATTTGGCCTGATGTAGACAACAGCTTGAACGTTGTTGGCATTTGTTGTTTATTCTTTTGACCTGCCATTGTGGGAAGGATTAAGATCAAGTAGGGACTGGCAAGGATTGGAAGGGACTCACTAGTAAATGTGCCTGGGGCCAAGGTAGATTTCGAGAGTTGAGTATAATTTTGTTCACCTAATGATTTTTGAAAAGTATTTTCCCCAGCTGCATGATGCCCTTGTGTGACAGCTTTCAGTTAGGAATGAAGAATCCACACGGCTGAGTTATAAACTCCTCTAAGTGGACTTTAAAATATGAGTGCTGACAAAACTTAAACTCTGGCGATGTGAACATGCTGCTGTGAGCTCTCAATGTCTCCCGAAGGAATGGAGATGTCTTCTATCTGATTTTTACCTAACTAGCCATTGCATGTCACAGTTTTTCCACATTAATCCAGTGGAAAGGCCAATTATCTGGCAGTAAAAATGTGCCTGTCCCAGAGGAAAGTTTAGTTGTGATGCTGCAGTTGGGGCAGGGTGGGGTGGGGTGGGAAGATGGGTTGCCAGGTCTCTTTAGTTAGCTTCAAAAAGACAAATCCCAGCCCTCAGAGGGCACTTCTACAGTGATTTCAGGGAAAATGAAGATGATGTTGATAGTATAGGAAGAAAAGAAAATAGTCTCCTGGTTGAAAGCCTTACTTCAGAATGAAACTTGCCTTCCAGCAGTCATATTTAAATTGATTTTATTTAATTAAAAGTATACTTCAGCACCTAATTCACAAAAGCAATTCCAGTTTACTCTTAACAAAAACAAAAAGTAAAACTGAAATAAAACACACAGAATTTTCTTTTTCCTTACCTTTATCCTTTCCTTCCTATCATTCCATTCCCTGAAATCATTAATTTTAGATATTTCCCACATCATGTTCCAGATCTAGGGGATATATTTCTTGGTGTGGGAGGGAGGGGGAAGAAAAGGGTGGAGTGAGGGTGTGGGAGAAAGGAAATCTGATATTAATTGGAGAAGCTGTGAGGGGAGATCCAGCAGGAGAGCCCCTTTAACTGCTGGCCTGAGGTATTATTGTGTTTCTTGATTGAGACTTTTCTGTATAATGATTAATCTCTAGCAGTAGGAATATTCTTACTTTAAACTGAAGAAAACCTAATACCCCTGGCAGTACCAACAAGTATAAGTGCAAATTTAATGACTAGATAAAATAAAACCTTTTGGGCCATGCCGAGGAATTGAATGCCTTAGGAAAATTAATGTCGATTTTTACCTTCTGCAAAAGGCCCTTAGTGAAAAAGTGTGCATTTTCAATAATGTCAAAATTTGAATTTATTTTACAAATACCATACAATTAAAAATCATCACGTATCACAATGAGAGCTTGATGTAACACTGCAAAATCTTTTTTTCCCCATTATTACCCACTTGTAAAAGTAGTTCATATCTGGGAGACAAAATTACAGAATACTTAATGTTTTCTTGGTAGCACCTTCCTATGTCTTATGACTCTTCCATTCAGGGAATTTTCTTGACCATTTTGCAAGCAGCTGATTATGACTTCTCTGGACCAGGGCTATAGTACTGATTTCTCTCTGAATGGTCTCCTATATAGACTAGGTTTGTCCCAATCTGGTCATCTAATCAGATTAACTGACTATCTGCATCTTTAATTGTTAAGATGGAAGCATTAGGCAGCTGGGGGAGCCATGCATAAGTTGCTGGGGCTGGAGCCAAGAAGATCTGAGTTCGGATCCTACCTTAGACACTTATTGGCTGTGTAAACCAGGGCAAGTCTGTTTTTTTTTTTTCCTTTTAGACTTAAATACTAAAACTGAAATATACAATAAGAAAAGAAAAAGAAACATAAATGTAAACTTTAAAACTTAAATACAAAATAAGAAAAGAAAAAAACATGTCATGTTATGGAAGTGGTTGTTGAAAAATGAAAACAAATTTGAAGGAAAAAAAAAGCATGTCATGTACACAGCAAAATGTGAGAGGAAGCAAAATATATAACAATAAATTTCCATTTCAAGAAAGCCCATATAATAAATACTATGTGTTGAGAGCTGTTCATCTTTACTTTATTTCCTTGTAAGTTTTCTTTTGTTCTCTGCTGTGCACTTTTTACTGTGTTCTTTCCTCCCCTTCCCTCCACCCCCAGTCCTTTAATCTCTGTCTTACTTTCCTCATCTGTAAAATGGGAATAATAATACCACCTACCTCTCAGCGTTGTTGTAAGAATCAAATGAGGTAATATACCTAAATCGCTTAGCACAGTCTCAAGCACATAGTACATACCATGTGAATTGCTATAAGTATTATTCCATGTAAATCTATATTTCCAAGCCAATTGATAGGTGAGCAAAGTTACAGGGATTGGTAGCATTATTATCTTTTCTTTCTTTCTTTCTTGCTTTGGTTTACCTTCACTAAAATTATCTTTCAAAAATTATGACTCCTTTCCCTTGAAAAACAGAATTAAAGAAACAGCTTCTTGGAATTTTACCAGAAAAACCTTAGCACTTTACCAGTATTACCGTACCTTTTGCTTCTGGGCTTCCTAAGTTTAGTGTGCAAAGGGCTGAACCAATATCTTCCTCCTTACTCCCACTCACCTACCATTAAAACAAACATTAAAATGAAAATTCATCCAACAAATAAGAGTGCCAATGCTACACACAGGCTCTGAAAGAAATGTAAAAGAAAACAAGGATTTATTTCTGTGCTAGTAATACTCCATTTCTTTAACGGACCTACAATCTCATTAATGTGGGCACTCCCTCCAGAGATGCAGATAGCAGCTCATTCATGAATGTACATCTCCTCTGACTCTTGTATACCTCCCCCCTCAATCTAACACTAGGCCCACCTAATGTGTGGGGCCCTTCCCTAAGCATGTATATCGATGGAACATGCAGGCTGACAGCAGGTTATCACTTCACTCTCACAATATGACCAGCTTCCATCTGTTTTTTTCTTTCCTTTTTTTCCCCATGGTATTCTCTGATGATATCCTTTACACCTCATCTCCTTTAATACATGGTAGATTTTTTCCCACTGTTTTACAGACAGTAACTTTAGTGAGACCTGTAGTGGACCAAAAGACTGTCTAATTGTTCTTTAAATATAATTTTAAAAGCATGATATAAAATTGCATGTAATTGCATGGAATATTCCCTCAGAATTAATATGGAAGATAAAAATAATTTATAGTGCATTTGCTTCTACTTTTATCTCAATTCTAACTCTTTATTTGTTAAAGTATTACAAACATGTGGAGTCAATTAAAACAAAAATAAATCAATTTGACGTGGCAAATATATAAGGGGATAAGTAATTTCTCCCAGAAATAAGAAAGCACATTTCAGTGGAAAGAAATAGCAAATTCAGTTCTCTCTCTCTCTCTCTGTCTCTGTCTCTCTCTCTCTCTCCTTCTGACTTTAACTCTCCTTTCTTTATCTCCTTAGCATCCCAGAAACCTCCTGAAATGCGGTACAGCTGACTTCATGTTAGGAAGCTATCGTAAATGCATACTGACAGAGGAACTCTCTGAGTGGACTCAAAACTGTCTTCTCACACTGTCACAAAGCTGTACACATTCTTGGGTCTCAGCATTGTTTAAGGAGCTGGTGCAAGCAGCACATGGTTATTTTAAAATATAGTTTGCTCAGAGATGTATGCAGAACTCTGTGCCCAGGCATGTGTCTGTCTTGAGGCTGAAAAGCTATTTCCCTGATGTCTAGTCTAACATCCATTAGAAATATTATAGAACCATCCTCTGCATCTTTATCGGGTATTTAACAGCAGTCGTGAATATTCTGATTGATCTACACGAAAAAAAATGTTAGCGTAAAGGAGAGTGAAATGCTTTAACTCTGTGTAGGCAGTGCTTGGCAAGTGATTGCTTAATTTCTTAAGGTAAAATGAAGAGCTCTGTGTAATCTACAGAGATATTAAAAAAAAGGAATCCTATGTGTCTTTATTGAATGTGACACAATATAATCAAAGAATGCACATAATTAAGTGCTGCAGCAAAACGCATCTGTGAAGCAGGAATTCTGCTGATTTTTTATTTTATGTGATTGCTTACAGATTAGTTCCCTATTTGCTCCTAAAGAATACACTTAAACACTCAATCAATGAATAACCTACAGCAGTTTGTTGTAGATTCAATAATGGGGAATGGTGCATTGTACCAGGATAGTCAGATATACCCATAGGGAGTGTCAGTGGTCAAAATGCTTCCATTGCCAGAAGGTAGTCTGAAAATGGTCTGGAAATTCAATACAGCATTGACCCTACATTGTATACATGATCCACAGTCAGTTTCTCAAGCTTACTTGAAGTTTTAAAAAGAGTCTTTTTATTTTGGGGGGAGTGGGGGTAAATCCAGGAATCAGAAAATAATTTATTTTAAATGAGTTTCTTTTTGTTGAAGTTATAGTTTGTTGAATATACTGATTAAACAAAATTAAAAGGTAAATTTTAAACATTCAGATTTCAGGCTAAAATACATCCAACTTTTATATCAAATATATATATATATATAAAATGAAAATTACATGTTAATTCTTCCTATTTACCCAAAGATTATCCATAAAAGTTATTGTTCTAACCAACTGCTTGGGTATTTCATCCATTTGCAATCTCCTAAATTATCAATCACATCAACCCCCCCCCCATCTTATTATGTCTGTTTGATCTCTGTTGCTCTAATTCTTATCTTTATTAAGTCATTGGTTTGGGGACAGGGTAAGTGGCAGGATTTCTGAGTAAACAGATTATAGTCATTTGTCAAATATTATCAAAATGTGTTTGCTTTCTCCTCTATTCTAGGTATTACTTATATACCCAGCTTAGAGCTAATTATCCCAGACAATAGAAGCCATGCGTATAGTTATCCTAAATTAATTTAAAGTTGTCATCTGTGTTAACCTAAAATAAAAATATGACTTAAATGGTAATTAAAATATATGCACATATATGGAAGCTCAACTGAAATCTAGCATAAATAGTTTGAGAAGTTACAAGATTTGGGAGCATAAACATTCCTTGACATTTCATATTTTCAACTTCATTAAGAAATCCCTTTTCAGATCTATAATAATTGGATATCATAACTAACTATATCCCTAGAGTATGTCTTAGCATGTTTTGCAAACCACATTAATTTCCTTCTCATTTTTACTTATTTCCATTCTTGTGTTCACATGTTAAGGGCCACATGTGTTTTCAAATGAAGAGCAACACTGTATAAGGCACATAGTACATGCTGATGTGTGCTTTTAATATGTTATCTTTATCAAGTAAACAAATAATCCGTGGAGTCAAAGGCACATTGCAGACTGGTATTTTTGTTTGAGATTTGGTGTTGTTTCTGAATGACATGTTCAAGTACAAGAACAAGTCTGGTATTTTAGAGATTAAAAAGAGCATTTGTTATATAAAGTGTGGATGTTAAGGAATGGTTCTTGTTTTTAATAAAATCTCTTTGAATTTACAAACAACATCTCTTAAAGCAAGTATATAAGATACTCTGGATTTCTGACAAGTTGCATGAACTCTTTGGGAGTAATATATTAATTAACAAATTTAAGTTCATAATAACCTCTTCATGGGGAAGAAAACATGCATTTAATGAGTGCTTAGTATATTCCAGGCACTGTGCTAAGTGTCTGAGACCAGATTTGAATTTAGGTCTTCCTAACTGCAAACCCAATATCCTATCCCACTGTGCCGACTAGCTTCCTCCATGATATCTTTGTGGAAATGGGGGTCCTTACCTTTATAGTACACATGGAGAAATGAAGAATTCAGCAAAGTTTTCTATGTTCACATAATAAGGCAGGAGGCTAGAGAAAGAATTGTAACTCAGGTTTTGTAATTGTCATCTAGTCCTTTTCCCTACAGGCTTTCTTTAATTTAAAGATAATTTTATTATACAGAAAAAAATGAACCCATCCATGAGAGCCATCGTTATTAATGAATAGCAGTGCCTTTTCTACATGTAGGCCCCTTGACGGATGCCATAGTCATGTTTGTTTGCTATGAAAATGCTCAGGTCTATATATACAATGCTCATTTCATTCAGACCTCTAATTTTGAGACCCTACGTTTCTCAGTTGACTCAATCTGTTGTGGAATTGCATAGTTTCCTGGTAATGGCATGGATACCTCAGGATATCAAGATCTGTTATGGAAATGTGTCATCATGGCTTAGTGGGTAGTACAATGGAAAACCTAGTTCAAATCTTACTACCGAGTGTTATTAACCAGGTAACAATGGATAAGTCATATAACCTCTTGTAGCCTCTGCAGTCTCAACTATAAAATGGAGACAATTATACCAGTAGTAGCTACATCACACAGTTGTTTGAAACTCAAATGAAATAATTTATATAAAGGCTAGTTTATGTCAGCTTTTCCAGTGGTGAAGGATTCAGTTCAAAGTGTACCTTAGAAGCTACCTGGAGTACTAGAAGGACCCCATTTTAGTAATGCAATAGTATAGCATGAACTTTCAAGGGTACTTTTAGAGGGATGCTCTAGTGTAAGGCAGTGTAATATGGAGAAAAGAAGCATATCCTATCTAAGTGATATGTTCAGCAAAAGATACAAAATGGTTTGAAAAAGGGATGTGAGGGGAGATGGAATGAATGATCTGGTAGTTGTTAAAATGCTCAGATCTTCCTAGTTTAAAATTTGATTGACCACCTATTTCACAGCCTTTTTCCTAAAAATAAAAGTTTTGGTCTCCCCAATTCCATTGTTTTCTTCCCTCCCCATAGTCCAGATTCCTGTGTTTGTTTACTGATTGGCTGATGGCTCGATCTGACTGATTGAAGCATTTTAAACGTAAATACCAATGCAATCCAAATTCCGTGTAAGTGTTCTTTCTGGAATAGATAAGTACTAAGTACTAAATACTTATACCAGAGCCTATGGTCAATTTGCCCATTGAATGAATCTTTTTTTGAGAGAATAGAATGCTGTATCCACTTAATCATTCATTTATTCCTGAAAACATTTTTTTAAATAATTAACTTGATTCCTCTGAAAAGTAATTTTTTTCCTAATCAAAATGATTGATTGGGTCATAATGCTCATGCTTCTATACTCATCTATATAAAAGAAAATAATGTCGTACTGGTCACTTAGAGTATGTCTGGTTTTTGACACACTATTGTACTGCAAGTATTGTATTTAGCACAGTTTTCCTACATTGACTATGTTGACTATAAATGTTTAATTATCTTAATTAAATAGCTGATCATCAACTTTTTGCTGGCATTTAGCTTCCAAACAAAAACCTTTTCCATTGGTCTTTGTGGGAGGGACTGATGAAAGCCCACTTGACATATCTAGGTATTATCACAGGCAGTATTTTAAGAGATGCAAACATTTACTAAAAGCAGAAAAAAAAAATAACCTTTCAGTGTTTTTCTCTCTGCCTCCCCACCAAAAAAAAACCCCTAAAAGTGTTTTGTTTTTCCAGCTCTCTATGAAAGTTCAGTGCATAAAAGGTTAGGAGCTTGACTTTTTTCTGTCTTGTATATCTTTGAAAAATTGGTTTATGAAGAGTCATACATCATGTAGCCAGACATATGGGAATAGTTAAAGATTAAGGTAAATAGACAAATTGAACTGCTTTAAATCATTTTCCTGGTTTCAGTTTTATGAAAGAGCTTATGAACAAAAGCTGACATTAAGCAATCACAATAGGCTATTCTATATGTTTTAGACAGTGGTAAAGACTTTAGTGTCAGAAAGTGTTGCATCACTGAGAGTTACATCAATTTGATTGGTGTCTAGATTTCAAAAATGTTACCTTGTCAAACCATAACCTTTTCCAAGTCTTTCATTTGTCATTGTTTTGTGGATTATATCATTTATTTTACATTACCTGTATCAGAAAAAAATGGATCATGGGTTATGAGATTTGAAAAAAAATATATATTGTTTTCTAAAAAAAAATAAAATTAGTATGGTAGGCATTTGGGGATTCAGAAAGACTAATCAGATATTTTGGGAGAAAGTTTGATTTCAAATAACAAATGCTACTATCACTTCACCCAAAGACATGTTTGATTCTCCTTTGCTAAAATAGAAATTCTTGGAACCATTAAGAGAATACTTTCAAGCAAAGAAGCAAATACACTGGATTTGTTTTAGGATCTGGTAGAAAAATATCCTGTAGAGAGATGTTAGCTACTTGACTTTCAGGTAGGCCTAGGAATTTACTCAGTGACATTGTGATAATCCTCTGCTCTTGTCATAAGTATTATAGTATCTTCAATGTCCCTGAAGAGGCAAGATCTAAATTTTCATGGTCTTATTTGACAAACTCCCTACTTTAGAGGCTGTACGCACTATTAATTCCAGTCCAAAGGAATATATAAGCAGATACTTTTATATTTATAAAATAGCTTTTACCTTTAAAATAAAAACAGAAAGAAAACTAACTCTATACAGCCCCCACCCCAGGAAAAACACCACTCATCTACTCTGAAAAAAAAATACATAGTCAGTGATCAGGCCTTTTTGGAGGAAAAATTAGTATTTACTTGTTGTCGTCATAGCTTTTCTATCATGGCTCAGACGTTTATGAGGAGGTTCATCCTCTGCCCTTGTGGTGACTGGTAGGTGGGCAGGCAGAGAGAGAACTCTTTTGCAAAAATTCCTTTCCTGGCCTGAGTATGAAAATATCTGTCCTGGGTTTAGAAAAGACTAGATGGCAAAAATATATTTTTATCAATGTCCCAAACATTATTCCCCAATAGTAGTTCCTTGCTTGGTTCCTGTTTGTGAGATACCTTGAAACCCGTATAGTCCATTGCAATAGAATGACCTTTTCATTCAGAAAGACTATTATTATTTCTGGGAAACATGACATACCCATGCTATATTTGTTGTAGAGTTTGCTGGTCTGTGGTCTAATATTTTAACCGTGAAAGGAAAGATTTCTTTTTTAAAGATATTCTAGAAGAGTTTAAGATAATCTTAAAATTTCTCAGGATGTTTGCTACTCTTCAAGAAAGCCTTGGTTCAATGAAGAGAATTATCCACTTTAGATTTGTTTATAGATTCAAAAAACCAAATTGGATCATAGTCTATTTTGCGCTTTTGAATCTCTCTGGAGGGAGTGGCAAAGCTGTTGGTCCGTTTTGGCCATACTGTTGATTGCACCTGTACTTATGTCTATGTGCACACGCTGATTTAGTGACTTCTATAAATCTAAATGGGCTAGTTAGTAGGAAGAACTTAGTCAAACCATTAAACTGGTTTTTGTGCTTGTGAGATTCAGAGCTATCATCTTACTACAAATTAGCATCCTTTCAACATTTTGTTACATATCTTGCCCCCCCCATTTTTCATCTCAGCATCACAGAATATTTACCCCCATTATAATGAAATACATATTCTATTGTATGAAAACATTTGGGGATATGATGATGATGATGATAGCAAGTAGCCATCTCTAGAGTAGGAGGAGGGAAGAAAAATTACATGATAATGCTGTATATTTGAAAAGAATAGCAAGTTGTGCATAGTAGATTTTCAATTTCATGTATAATCATCTTTTTTTATTATAGTATGTTATGGAAATGCTTGTTTTATTCCATAAATTAAAAATAAAGTGTATATATATGCGTATATGTATGTGTATATATATGTATATGCATATGTGTATGTATGTCTATATTTCTATATATCTCCCAAATGTCTTCGTGCAGTTTTATGCCTTAATTTCCTAAGACTTTTGGGACATCTTGTAGTGTTCTTTTATGTTGCCAAGGACTTTACATGTATGAGTTTATTTGATCATTATAACAAATCTGTTGAAGTGGCGCTATTTTTGTGTCCACTTTAAAGAGGAGGAAATTGAGGTTCATGATGGGTGGGTGATTTGTCCAGGGTCACATAGCTTGGGCCTCAGGTAAGCCTCAATGTAAACCTGGCTGGGTCCTTTGACTTCAGATTCAGTATTCTTTCTACTACACTTAGGTTTAGTGTTTTACAAATCTTATTTCAACAGTCATTAATCTCTTCAAGGTATTTTTACCCCACATTTCATACATGGAAGGCAAAAATATGATTTCTTTGTGTCAGAAATAGAAGGAAAACTGGGCAGAAAAGGAAAACAGCAATATCATGTGCCATACAATTTTCCTTTATCACTTTCTTATTAAAATGAGGCATCTTTTTATGAGAGATGTAATGGCACAACAGATAGAGTCAACCAGGATGACCTGAGTTCAAGTCTCTTTCTGATTCATACTATCTGTGTGACTTTGGATGAGTCCTTAACCATTCAGTGCCCTTCGCAGCTGTGAGTTACATAGACAGTACATTGGTTGTAGGAGGTCCTTGACTCGAATCCATTCTCCTAGCTTGTCTTTTTTTTAACCTGAATTTTTAGAAAGATGTTCCTCATGGGTGAGTTTCCTATTCCTTGAAAGCACAGGTATGGTACCTACCCCTCTCCTATTGTCTCAGAATGATAGTATAAAGATACAATGTAATCATTGAATTCTTTTCTCTATTGTTACTGGAAACAGTGTAAACTCCCTATTTCATCAATTTCTGGTACTGAGTATGAGGCAACCTTTCTTGTGAAGGGGCTGCCATTAGTTAAATCTTTCTCCAGCCATCACAGCAATTTAAAACAATTAAAACATCCCAAAAGATCCATAAAATTCTGAAATGAATCGTTGAAGTGGTACTTGAATAAAGTTAATGCACCATTGTACTGCTTTAAAAAAATTCTTAAATCATTCTTAAATTTCTCCATTCTGATCACAAAATGAAATTAAAACATTTCTAAGTTTAAAAGGGACATTTGGGTCACTTCTGATGATGGATTTACTTTTTCTAAGTTTCTTAATATTGCCTATAAAGTAAGTGTCAGTGAGCAGGAGCTGCATACAAATGCCATTCTCCTCTTCCCCAGAACTCTGCAGTCGTGGGCACAAGAGGGTGCTGTTGGAACTTAAACTGACAGGGAGACAGCCTAAACTTTCTTTTAATCAATATCGTTGAGCTCTTAATATTTATCTAATGAAATGCTTTAATCATTATTAGTTCCTTACCTCATCCTGTATGAATGCTGCCGACACCAACTTTCAAAACAAATGACAAAAATAATAATTTAAGTAAATAACCCTATAAATTGATAATTATTTTTTTAATGGTAATCTTTCCTCCCCAACCCTCCCCCCCTCCCCCCCCCCCCCGCCTTCTCTCTGTTCCCCCAGCTTTTCTTCAGAATGTCTAGGTTGGTGACACATTTTTACACAGCAAGAGAAAAACAGGCTTGTCAGGCAATTAGCATTTCTTTGGAATCAAAACGTGCATTGCCAAAAAGGTTGCTTCTTGAAATAAATGTGTCAAAAGGCAGTAGGACCAACTTTCCTAATGGCGTTAGGGAGCAAATACACACTGGCACCCGGGTCTCCATCTCAGAGCGTGTTGTTTATATGGAAATCGAAGGCTGATCTGTTTCCCCTCTCTGTAGTTATTTATAAAGGCATCATTGGTAGTTGCCTTTCTTAGACCTTCCCTACAGGCATGATCAGACTCAAGCAGGCAGCTATTTTCCTTTAATTTTCCCCAGCAAGCCAGTAATGCTTATGATTATTGTGAAGTCAGGAAAAGTTTAGTTTCATCAAGTGACATGTGGTGATACAATTAGTTACTTAAGCACTTCTCATAAAATGTTCCACCATGGTACCTAGTTTGTCAGATGCAGCTAAATATTAGCATCTCATATTAAACTGAAGAGTATAACATCAGAGCAGAAAGTGCAGCTGACAGCTCTCAACACGGGCTGAATGATCACTCTCAATTGTAATCGATTCTGTAAGTACTGAACACAAACCCCCAGGCAATTGAAGAAAATAGGATGATGAAGGACTGCAAACTAATAAGTTACACATCTTCATTGATTAGTCATTGATTAACCATTATTTTCCTGAATGACAAACAGCTAGTGGTAAAGTAACTGAGGCTTGTGATTTATTTACATCTTAGACAGAGATGACTTCTTTATTCAGCTGCTGGTGAGCTAATGTTAAACCAGGAGGCAGCAACAGTTTAAGAAGACAGTCTGGTTTTTCAGACTTCTTCCTGGGCACTGCTCTTGGGTTTCTGACATTTTTTTTTTTTAAATTGGAAGGAAATCTAACTAGATTAAAAAAAAAAAAACCAACTGAATTCAAGCACACACACAACATGTACCTGTTGTATAACTACATTTAAAGAGAAGATCATTTTATAGACTTGGTATTTACAAGCATATTGATCAGTGTTTATTGAACTTTTAATTTAATTCTCTGTTCTGTGCAGTGCCTTATTGGCAATTATGCACAATTGTAGAAGGGGCCGAATAAGAGGTTTTACATAAGAACTGCATATTTTTCTTCCTTGAGAGATATCTGGAACAGAGGCAAGTGAACCTATTGAAAGAGGATAAACATAGGCTAGAGATAATCTACAGTGTCAATAATTGTTAGTTCGATGAAAACACTAGTGTTACCGGCAAACTTGTACCAACATAAGAAGAAATTTGATTGCAACGTGGTGAGATTTCTTCGGGTGACTTGAGACACAGTTAAAATAGCTAGTGGATCATTTTGATTTCAATTTTTCAGTCAGCCTCTGGTTTTGTTGGGTATGTTTTGTTTGGCTTTGCTTTTTCAGCATAGAGGACAGAGCACTGTCCTCACTGTCCCTGCACAGATCACTACCCGAAGCAGGACAGGATGAGCCTATGTTCCTCTTCTTTGAACCATTCTTTTTAATTTTAGAGATTTGTCAAAAACATCTGTTATTATGCAGAGAAATCATTAAGGTGCTCTGGTATTCTGCTTCATAAGAATCATGATATTCTCATAGACATAAGACATTTCATAGGAATTCTGTTGTAAATTAGTATTAATTAATTCCCACTTAAAATAAAGTGCTGCATAACTGTGATCTAGACCAGCTAGTTAGTAAAACTAATTTCTATGGCAAATATGGTCTATCAAAGTATATGAATTTAGTGTAACTGTTGGGTCTTCATTAAAAAATGCATATTACAGAAATCTATCACCATTGCTAGCGTTACAAGTCAATTAGAGCTTTACATAAATTAGAAAAAGGAAAAATGTTAGTATACCATATTATTGCAATTAATGTACAGATGTATTCAATGCCTCCTTTAATAATTATTGAATTATTAGACATTTAATTGTACAATTTCAGTGTCTTTTCCCCTCTAATAGATTTTTAATTCTGTAGGTTTACAAATCAAATGTCTTTTTTTATGTACTTTTGTTAGCTCTTCTTGTATCAAACATGTCAAGTTTCTTTGCCCACAACAACTTGTGCAGAGGTTTCTTGAAGACCTCATGTTTTCTCTTGTAGACATTTTTTGTTAAATAAAGCACTTGGGTTAAAGATATGTTGGATGACAGCTCTAGGCTTCTAGGGGGATTGGAGAGGACTGACTGCTGGTAAGGAGGAATACGTGAAGTATTTCTGCTCCTGTGTCATTAATTTTAACAACCAGGAACCGTATTTCTGACAAATTTGTTAAAGAAATGGAGCACTATTTTGTGGGAGCAGGCATGTGAAGTTTTAATAGGCAAATAACATTTAGTTGGAAACTTTTACAGACCCATGTGGTGCTCAAATTTTAACAAAAAGGGCCCAGCCTAAATCTGCCCCACCAGTGGCTGCCCTTAGTTTAGAGAAGCTCTGTGGAACCATCTTAATTATAAATCATTTCTTCATCATCAGTTAATCAGCCCTGTGCGTTTCTAAAGGCTCAGGCAAACTGTTCCCCTCACCATTAAGGTTGCCTCATACAGCACTTGGGATTTAAGGGAAGAGACCATGCTGATTGGCCAATGGAGCATGAAGAAAGAACAAATGAAAAACGACCCAACAGCCAAATCCCAATGGGGGCTTGGAACCCTAGAAAGAAGCGTAACAGTGTGATTTCCTTCCCCATCTATGTGAAGGTGGGTTCTGCCCTGTGGAGGTCTGTGTGCAAAAGTAAAAATCAAAAGGCCAGAGATTTTAAAGCATCTACAGCATTGTGATATTTGCACAACAACTCCCATTTGCAAAAAGAAAAGGAACATTCCTCTGGTTTTTTCCTTCTTTCCTCCCGAGTGGACTTGTATGTATGTATGTATGCACAAACATAGACATACATACACACCCCCGTAGGCTTATGTGGGATAGAATATGTTTCAGTTTCTTCAAGCATATTTAATATCTTTAAATTTTCAAATGAAAATGTAGCTGTCAATTTTAAACTAATTTGGATGGACAGCAATAAAATGCAAACCTCACTTCAAATTAGAATTTTCAGTGAGGATTTCTAATGGAAAGTAATTGCTGACAATAGGAAATGACAAATTACTAATTACTTAGTTCAATTAGACTTTTGTGCCTTTGGTCCTAAGTGGCAAGCATACAGCAAATCTTGCACTTTTATAACAATTAATGACACTAAAACTATTTAAACTGCCAACAGATGTGAGTAAGAAGACATGAATTGAGACTTACTTAATTTACATACTATCCCTATTTTATATCAAGTAAATGGTGTTTAATTTTTATGCTACAATTAAATATTACTGGTACAGGATAATTTCTGCAGAACTTTGGAGGGCAAAATATCACCATTCAAAAGCCGGTCAGTGTTAATGTGTCTATTTCTCTTATCACAGCAGTATTTCTTTTTAAAAGATTCTTAGAGGATAGATTTGTATCCATATTATATTCATGGCTATATATCAGTGTTAATTAAAACCTGTTTCTTCTCTGCTTTAATCTTTCCTTTTTTCTCTTGTTTTTTCCACCCACTTCATCTACCCTTCTTCAATTTCTAAATTGCCTGTTTACCCTATATCTATGTCTATGTGTTGTACATGTGTATATTTATTCCTCTCCATTTTCCCTGCAACACTAACAGCTATTGTTTGGGGAACGGAGGTTGTTTTGATGGTTAATCTCAATAACTGCCTCTGTGCAGTGAACTTTTGGTTGTATCCCATGGGGACTTCATTTGGTTTTTCTATAATCATTGGTATAGTTTAGTTTTCCCTAATACATATTCCTTTTTCTTTCATTGTTATTTCTACAAGTAGTCAGAATTGTACTTTTTTTTTCTCTGAAGGTCTCGAAGCACAACAGAGAGAATGGAAAAGAGGGGTAAAAAAGGTTCAATTATGTTTGTAATGATCAGTTCTCCCATTAAGCTTTCTTGAAATACATGCATACACATATATGTATATATATGCATACACACGTTCATATACATATATACACACCTGTAATGTGTGTGTATATATGATATATAATTTTAAATCATCTAAAAAGGTATCTAGTTGGTAATGTGGAAAATTACTGATCAATGGGGACACAAACTCACCTGGCATGTTGTGTATACAGAGCAGACGAAAGGCTTCTACATGAAGCCCAAAGCACAAAAAATAAACATTAAAAGATAATCCAGAAAAAGAAATACATAACAACGTTGGTAAAGTTAATGGCCTTAAAATTGTGGCACATCTAAGCTGTGGGTAGAATCGAGAGAGGAAAACTAAACTGGCTCCATTATTCCAAGGATCTCCTCTGGGAAATTCTTCAACCCAAGAGACTCTCTTCTTGTCACTACCAGCTCTGGAGTAAAGCACTCTGTCCCCTTCCCCAGTGTTCCGCATACCACTGAAAGCATCCCATTAAAATTAAATGTTCGTTCTTATCAAAATCATTTACATTTGAAGGTGGTACGTATGTCAAGTCATATTGCCACGGAGAGTTCATTATCAATAGATGAAAGACAGCTTTGTGGTCTAGCTTCCTTGTAAGAGAATTAAAAAAAAAAGTAAACAGACATACTGTTTTATTATTGGTGGTGTTTGTGGGGGGAGGCGAAAACTGACAGCAAACAGATTTTCACAAGTGCATTTCTCCCTGGATTTTTCTTGATTTTTGCAGTTTTCATGATGTGTGCAATTAAACTATTGTTTTGGGACAAAATGATAAAGGAGAGCCGAATAACCAGAGGTAGTTTTGGACAAACCTCTGTTGTTTCACCACAGCTGTCGTTTTCTTTTCCCACAAGCTCTGTGAACTTTAAGGGCTAGAAATATAACAGAGAGCATATTGGATAATAGAGGAAAAAGGAAAAGCTTAGGCAGGGGGTAGGAGGCCTGGGCAGGGACAGAGGAAAGAAAGAGTTTCACAAATCACAAGAAAAAATGGCATTGGCATTGTGCTTAGAAAAAGATAATGTGGAAAAGAGGTGATAGCAGGGATAGAAGTAGCAAGTATACCTGGAGCAAGAAGGACAGAGAAAAAGAAGTGGCCTAATTAGAAGAAAAAAGAGAGACAGATGATGGGGGAAAGCAAAAGAGGGGTCACAGATACCAGCAAGGGAAAAAAATACATATAATAAAGCTCAAGAAAATTAACAGGACAGAGATGAGGCTAAGAATATGGCATCCTTACTCATGCCACTGTGAATCACGAGAACACAATGTTTAGACTGATTTAATCATCCAAAGAATGGATCATTTCCTTCATAGTTTCCATCATCATTATTGAGACACAAGCACCAGATAAAATGTCACTGGTGGTGATCTGGATTTCTGATTCACGTATACAGACTTTTCTGAGAAACTGAAAGGCATGTTTATGCCTGTGACTTTATCCCTATTTCTGCTTCTTTCTTTCTCTGCTACACATATAGTGCACATACGTGTCCTATGTCCAGTGAAGTTTCTTTGGAGAATTAGTTTTGCAAACCCTCTATTGATCACTCTGTTAAAGGGAAATAATACTGGAATGGCATCTCATTACAAGTATTGGTAGAAGGGCATTCATGTGTTCATATGTGCATGTAAAATAACCTTACTAAGAGAAATGTATTCTTACATAGGTCTGCCTGGAAACAAAACCCCAAAATCTTTAGTGTTGATTGTGACTTCTTTTTCATTTACCAGCATTTCATCTCTGAAAACTTAAAATCACCCATATGAGAAAATTAGCGCTCTCTCCAGTAGTGCAAAGCTTCTGTGATCTCACCAATGTGGGCACTGTTTTCAAAGAAGCAGGTTACAATCCAACCATTCCTGTTCATCCTCTCCATGTCCTCCCATACATCAGCCACAGAGGGTTTTACTCTCATTTTCAAAGAGCTGTCTGTTGGTTATCTCTTGTGCTCATTGTGGATCTTTTCTTCCTGTCAATCAGGAAACAAACATTTATTAGGCACCTATGGTATACCAGATACAGCATACAAAGCAAGGCAAGAAAAGTTTAAATGATTTGCCCAGAGCCCATGTCTTCCTGACTCTAAGTACAGTGCTGTGCTTCTCCAAAATAATTCTTGCTCTAGATTATATCATAGCCCACTCGTGCCTACCATGCGCCTCAGTGTTGGCCTTTGAATCATCTACGGTTATTAAGAGAGAAAACTGCTTGAAGATCCCTTGTAATTAGGGAGTGTTAGTACTTCCTTTATTTTGTAGGGGTGCAAGGCCTCTGAACAGCCTTGTGTGAGCCTGTATAGAAAAGTCTGTATTGGAAGTAATAATAGTTGACATTTATCTATCACACTAAGATTTATAAAGCACTTTTCATATGTTAATATATATATATTTGAGACCTTTGACAGACAGGGAAACTGAGACTCAGAAAGATTAATTAGCTTGCTTTGTTTCACTGCTAAAAAAATGTTCAGAGGTTGAATTTGAACTCAATCTTCCTGATTCCAAGTCCAGAACATGGTCCACCATGCTACACAGAATCTCCATAATGACTAAAGAGGAACATGGAAGGCGTTTTCTGAGAGGAGGTAAGGAAGAGATATTCTCAAGGATCATTGGGAGTACTTCAAGATCCATGCTAATCTCATAGAGCAGTGACAGAATTTCTCAGGCAGGTAGTACTTTGGGTCCCCAGAATACCTTAGATAAATGGGTACCTCAGGGATGGGTATAACTTCAAAAGATGCGCATGAAGAAGGAGATGAAGGTGGAGTAGTAGATGTGGGGCATTCTTTAATTTGAGCTAGTCCTTGAGGAGACAGTTTGGGAGCATTATAAGTAGGTAGCCAGCAATAGAAATCCTTTGTGATGATTATTGTCCAGTGGAAAATACCTTTTGATGTACACTTTCCTGGATAAGCCAAAGGCTAAAAAGTAATGTCAGAAAATAACATATTTTAAAATGGGCTACCATTTTTACAAAAGGAAGAATTTATTTTATATATATCCAAATACACACACATAAATACATATATATATGAACACACACACATATAAAATGTGTATATGTGCACACATGTATATGTTATTTATGTATATAAGCATAATTGTATATACACATGTGTATATATGTATGTATATGTGTGTACATGACTTTTCAAATCTTTTAGTTTACCTTGAGCTTACTCTTTGTCAAATAACTGCTAACCCAAAATACCTCAAATGATTATTTTCATTTATTTCCTGAGAGAATTTGTATTGTGAATAGACACCGGGCTCAAAATTCCAATTTCCTTTGTAACCACATTTATTTCTTCTGTGGGAGTGAGCCCAAGACTTTGTTAGTGGTATGGTACAAACATCTCAGTAGGGAAAGGTATAGACTTATAAACTGAGCAAGGGGAATTATAAGACAGGCACTTTGTAAGTACATTTTGCCCTTTTCTAGAGATTCATAGGCTTCGAAGTGATCTCACAGAGAAAACCTATTGTGCCAGCAACTTGTATTTATATGATATTTTTTTTCATTCTTGCTTAATGGAGCAAGTTAGAAAAGTGATCATATGCTTGGGTAGACACACATGCAAGTGTTATTTTATAACATGAAAGGAGTTGGTATTGTATAGTGCCTTGTAAAGAAAGGCATGGGCAGCTAGGTAGTGCAGTGGACAGAGTGCCAGGACTGAAGTCAGAAGACTCATCTGGCCTCAGACACTTATTAGCTGTAAGACTCTGGGCAAGTCACTTAACCCTGTTTGCCTCAGTTTCTTCAACTGCAAAATCAGCTGAAGAAGGAAATGGCAAATCTCTCCAGTATCTTTGACAAGAAAACTCCAAGTGGGGTCATGAAGAGTCAGACATGACTGAACAACAACAAAAAGAAAAAAATAAACAACTGACAAACCTAGAACAGCCTAGAACATAGGAGAGCTTTCACCGTGGAGTTAATGCTGTTGAGTCAGAAGATCTGGTTCAAGTTCTACCCCTCATGTATATTGCCTGTGAGACCTTGGACAAGTGAGGTCTTCAGTTTCTTCACTGGTAAAGTGAGAGGGTTGGACTAGATCCCTTCCAACTCTAGAACTCTCATCCAGGTCACTGTGTTTTCTAAATAAGTAAATTAAATTGAAGACAGGTACCATGAAGATTCAGTCCCAGGTGGGGATTTTAAACCTTTGAGGGCAAAAAAAGAAAGAACTTCCTGCTTTAGAAGAATCTAGCTCAGGTCTACCTTTCCACGTTTTTCACACATTATTTCCTTTCACACATCTTTCCAGTCAAATTATCCTATCAGCTGTTCCTTATACAAAACAACCCACCTACCTAACTTCTTGGCTTTGTATGATCTTTCCTCCAGGCCTAGAATGCATTTCCTTTTCATCTCAGCCTTTTATCATTCATTCCACTTCCTGTATGGTCTCTTTCTCCACAATTGAGTGTCACCCCTGCTGCCCCCCCCACAAATTACATGATATTTCCTGTGTATTTTATGTTTACTTACGTATACCTATACTTCCCTTGCTCCAGTAGAATATGTTTCGGGAAGCCAGAGACAGTTTCATTTTCCTCTCTGTCTCCAGTGCCTAGGATAGTGTCTGGCACACAGTAGGTGTTTATGAAATACTGTTTGAAGTGAACTGAAGCTAAGCGACCATGGAATTAAAGGTTCTGGAGAGATGGCTGATTCTGCTGTTTCAGGTTTTTCAGTCTAAAATTGAACCTACATATTTTTATCAAGAATTTGACCCAACTATCTAGATAGTAGATTGTGAATCTGTTGGCATTTTCACGTAACATGAAATGTATTCCTACTAGGCTAAAACTGATTTAGGAGAAGAAAGTAAGTTTATCCTAATTTGAGCCTCTTACAAAACCAAAGGAATGTTGAAAAATCTTTAATCGTGATTATAAAACATACAGATCATTGGGACAGGGTTCAGATGACCTCAGTGATAGCCCCAGGTCTGTTACCAACTTTTTGTGTCACTTTGCACAAATCAATTAGCAAGTCGCAGAGGTACCTACTTGAGTCTCATTTTACTAATCCGTAAAATATAATATACAAATATACTTTGAAAAAATCAAGTGCTATAAAATTCTTGGATTTTATTAGTAACATTATAAGAAGTTACATATATGTATACACAAATATGGAACATAATACGCCCAACTGATATGTGTAAAAACACAGATACCTTAACATATAACCTGCCTAGTGTCTTTTCATGTAGTAAACTGCCCGTTTCCCTGACCTGAGAAGCTTCATGTGTCATGTGATCATATATGACATGATCTGACTGAAGGCACTCCAACAAGTAGATCATTATGAAATTGAACATTTCAGGCTTGATTTCATGTATTTTTAATCATTTGTCAATGTGATGCATTCATGTGTGTATGTATATATACACATATACATATACATGGATACGTACATATACATACACATAGGTGTGCACATATGTGTTATCCAGAGGCAAACTTTTACACATCAGCCATGATCAACAAGATGAAATTTAAAAGAGTGTATTGGTGTGTATATGTGTGTGTATGTGTATGTACGTATATACATACATACAAAATTTAACAGGGATATATAGGGGTGCATATATATATATATAGATATACATAAATATAATAGGGACACACACACATACACACACACACACACACACACACACATATATATATAATATATTCCTATGAAGTTTCATCCTAGTGGGTGTGACCTATGTGGAAAATTTTGTCTTTTAATTAGGACCACATCCAATATATTATCTATCTGTTCTAGTTTGGTCACACGAAGATTTGACAAGCTTATCTTCAGTGTCTCCATCCAAGTTATTGATATGTGGGCATTGAACACAATAAAGTCAAGGATAGAGATGCAGTATTCCTCTAGTCTGATATTGTTACTGTTGGTGAGCTGTTTTTTTCAGTTGTGTCTAACTCTCCATGGGCTCAGTTGGGTTTTTCGTAGCAGAGATGCTGGAGTGGTTTGTCATTTTCTTCTCCAGCTCATTTTACAAGTGAGAAAACTGAGGCAAACAGGGTTGAGTGACTTGCCCAGAGTCACACAGCTGATAAACATCTGAGGTCAGATTTGAACTCAAGAAGATGAGTCTTCCTGACTCCAGGCTTACCTATCTGCCTCCAGTTTGATAGAGTCCCAAATCATACTCTTTAGTGAAATTATTAAGCCAGTTTTAGTGCACCATAGTTCATGATTTTACCCATAAATAAGCACAGCAAGACAGCCAGACCCAGAGTTCAATTTCTGCCTCTGGATTATACTTAGTCTTTGTGACCTTGGGCAAGTCACTTCACTTCTCAGTGAAGACGGTGATCTAATATTAGAAGTTGCACAAAGATTGCTTATCTATACTGGTAGAGGAAGTTTCTTCATCAGGAACCGCCTAAATGACTGAACTCACAAGTCTTGACCATACACACATGTAATTTATACACATTATGTGCACATACATGCATATACACATGCAGACATATGAGGACATAAGAGAAAATTTTATGAAATGTATTGCTACATCAAGATACAATATTTCTATTGAATTCTCCTAATCTACCAACCTAATAACTTAATCCAAAAAAAAGTAAATGAAGTTAGTTTGGCATGACTTGTTCTTAATGAACCCATCTTGGCTCCTAATTATTACTACATTCTTTTTGAAATGGTCACAAATCATTTGCTTAATAATCTGTTTTAGAATTTTATTGGGGATAAATGTCAAAATTACCAGTCTGTGGCTTCTAGGATTTATTCTTTTCTTTTTCTTTTTTTTAGTCTGAGAAAGTATTTATCTGTTTCCAGGCTTCTGCTGTCTCTCCTGTTTTCCATGGTGTTTAACATGGAATGGAGAAGAATTGGGGAAGATACGGTAACTGTCTTCGAGTGCTGAAAGAGTAGAATGGAAGAAGCATTGTCACAAGACATTTCTTTTTTCTCAGAACTTTTTGAAATGGGATACATCAAATACTTGACATAGCATGACTGAAATTCTTAGGGCTTACATAAGTAAAGTGGTTTAATAGTTTTGTCTTTCTTATTACTTGGTCATCACCCTTATAGAAGTCAAGTTATCCCCAATTACACTGGTAAGGTTCAATGGGAAGTTTTAAGATGTGGAGGAAATACCACCCATTCCATTTCAGGGGGGCGTATATCACAGCACTCTTACTGATTTCATTTTAGTTTTGTTTCTGTTGCAATCACATTAGGAAGATAATTTGGAGACAGTTTCTTTTCAGTGGATTATAGAGGAGCCCTCCTACCATTTTTGGTCATTCAGTTCTTTGGTTGTAGGACAAATTTACAATATGTTCTCATTACTCTTTCCTTATGGAGAAGTGATAGGCAGTCCCATGAGAAGATGTTGCAGATGCTGGGGAAGGTAGGATGATCATTCTGTGTAAATAGTCCTTCCAGTTCAAATTTGAATTGAGGCAATTGGACTTTGGGTGTCATTCTCACATAGAATTAAACATGTTTACAGCAGCTTCTTAGGCCTATTTGTTTTCAGCCTGTTTAGAGTTTAATTTAATTAGAACTGGGAGACACTTTCAAGTGGGGCAGTACAAGATTAAGCCTCTTTTATCTCTTTATATGTTCTCCTCTTTCAAAGAATATCCTCATAGGAGATTTTCTTTTTCCTGCTCTGCTTCATCGTGTGCTGTTATTGTCAGCAGAGAAGGACTTGTTGGAGAGCTGGGGCAGACTATTTCAATTTCATAGTGAATTTGATAGGCTTATTGCTTCTTCCAGATATTTACTTGAACATGGCAGTGATCTATGTAATATCACACACATCACTAGCATTGATAATTCGGCTAAGTCAAGAGACCTATTGTCATGCTTTGGCATTCGCTGCTTGTGTGACGTTGGACAACTCACTTTATTTCTCTGGGCCTTATCTTCCTTCTCTATAAATTGATGGGGTAGAATTGGATGATGTCTAAGGGGACTTCCTACTCTCAATATTTGTTCATTTGGCCAGATTCCTTCCCTTAACCCTTTTCAGACCTGTGATTTCATAAGTGGAGGAACTCTAGCATGGGAATGCTCTTGACTGATACCAAATAGAACTCATCTGTAAAATAAGAGTCGCTTGGGGGCATTGAGAGGTTAAATGATTTTCTCATGGTCGTTTAGCTTTTTTTAAAAAAGATAATTTTATTAAAACAACTGCAGCTCAAAAACACCTTTGTTGAAGTGTATAAAAGTCTTAAATAGACTTTCTACATATTTCTTAATGCTAGTCATCTGTACAGAACAATATATAAAAATTGGTTGGCACCTTTGGACTTGTCAGAAGGTGACTTTGAACTGAGGTCTTTTTGACTCCAAACCTGGTCCTTTACACAGTATAACTACACTCCACTATATATAATTTTCTATAAGATATAATAATAAAACAACAATAATGATAATAATAGCCTTCATTAATAGATCGTGGTTTAAGATGTATGAAAGTTGCCACCATAAGTGACCTAGTATGGCTGTAGACAGTTGGAAGTAAGTGCAGATTAACAACTATTGACTGATTGATTTTTAGTTTTCAACAGACACTTCCACAAGATTTTGAGTTCCCAATTCTCCCCATATCTCCCCACTGCCACCCCAAGACAGCATGCATTCTGATTACCACTTCCCTCAATCTGCCCTCCCTTTGATCACATCCCTCCCTCCCCTTATTGGCATTCCCTATGTTTTCCTGTAGGGCAAGATAGATTTTTATACCCAATTGCCTATATCCTATTTCCCAGTTGCATGTAAAAACAATTTTTGACATTACTTTTTTAAAAACTTTGAGTTCCAATTATTCTCTCTTCCTCCCTCTCTCCCCATCCCCACTGAAAAGGCAATATAGGTTATACATGTGTAGTTATTCAAAATACTTACATAACAGTTTTATTGTGAAAAACTAACTATATTTCCCTCCGTCGTATTCTGCCCCCCATTTATTCTATTCTCTGCTTTGACCTTGTCCCTTCTCCCATTTGCCCTCCCTTCTATTATCGCCCCCACTCCCACTTACTGCCTTGCTCCTTCTTTCCTGTAGTGTAAGATAGATTTTCATACCAAATTGAGTGTGCATGTAATTCCTTCCTTAAGCCAAATGTAATGAGAGTAAGAACTCTGTCCCTCTTACCTCCCCCCTCTTCCTTTCCACTGAAAAAGCTTTTTATTGCCTCTTTTACGTGAGATAATTTGTCCCATTCTGTTTCTCCCTTTCTCCTCTCAATATATTCTTCTCTCACCCCTTAATTTTACTTTTTTAAATATCATCCCTACCTATTCAACTCACCCTGTGCCCTCTTTCTATATGTACATAATCCCTCCAACTACCTAAATACTGAGAAAAGTCTTAAGAGTTACAAATATGATCTTTCCATGTACAAATATAAACAGTTCAACTTTAGTAAGTCCCTTATGATTTCTCTTTCCTGTTTACCTTTTCATGCTTCTATTGATTCTTGTGTTTGAAAGTGTCGAATTTTCTATTCAGCTGTGGTGGTTTCAGCAAGAATGCTTTAAAGTTCTCTATTTCATTGAATGGTCTTTTTTCTCCTGAGGTATTATACTCAGTTTTGCTGAGTAGGTGATTCTTGGTTTTAATCCTTGTTCTTTGACCTCTGGAATATCATATTCCAAGCCCTGCAATCCTTTAATGTAGAAGTTGTTAGATCTTGTGCTTTCCTGATTGTATTTCCACAATACTCAAATTTTTTCTTTCTGGCTGCTTACAATATTTTCTCATTGACCTGGGAGCTCTATAATTTGGCTACAATATTCCTAGGACATTTCCTTTTGGGATCTTTCTCTGGAGGCAATCAGTGGATTCTTTTAATATCTATTTTACCCTCTGGTTCCTGAATATCAGGGTAGTTTTCCTTAATGATTTCCTGAAAGATGATGTGTAGGCTCTTTTTTTGATCATGGCTTTCAGGTAGTCCAATAATTTTAAAATTGTCACTCCTGGATCTATTTTCTAGGTCAGTTGTTTTTCCAATGAGATATTTCACATTGTCTACTATTTATTTCGTTTCTTTGGTTTTGTTTTATAATTTCTTGATTTTTCATAAAGTCATTAGCTTCCATTTGCTCTATTCTACTCTTTAAGGAGTTGTTTTCTTCAATGAGCTTTTAGATCTCCTATTCCATCTGGCCAATTCTGTTTTTCTTCTCATTGGCTTTTTGAGTCTCTTTTGCCATTTGGGTTAGTCTATTTTTTTAAAGTGTTATTTTCTTCGGCATTTTTTTGGGTCACCTTTAGCAAGCAATTGACTTTTTTTTCATAATTTTCTTGCATTACTCTCTCCCTAATTTTTCCTCTATTTCTCTTACTTGATTTTCAAAATCCTTTTTGAGCTCTTCCATGGCCTGAGACCAATTCATATTTTTTTTGGAGGCTTTGGATGTATAAGCTTTTATTTTTTTTGTCTTGTGTTTGTATATTTTGGTTTTCCTTGTCACCAAAGTAAGATTTTATAGTCTGATTTTTTTTCTGGTTTTTGCTCATTTTTCCAGCTATTTACTTGACTTTCAAGCTCTTTGTTAAGGTAGTTCTCCGTTTCCAGTAGGGATGGGGATGTACTGTCAGCTGATTGAGTCCCCCACAATCTGTGGGCTTAGAGCTCCAGACACAGTTGCGGCTGCTGCTGCCCTTGTTGCTGATGCTGTGGGCTCCTCCTCTGTGGGCTCTTCCACCCCTCCACTGCTCTGGGGTTGGGGCCCAACCACTCTACTCTCTCACACTGGTCCCAAGGTTTTTCCCACTGACCTTCCAATTTGTCCTTGGTGGTTTGGGGTCATGAAGTCTGGAAACCACCACAGGTACCCAAGATTCAGTTCCCCCAGAGCCTGCTCAGGTTCCATCTGTGCTGGTGTGGCCCTCACTGGACTGTGCTCTGCTCCCAGCATGGCAGGATAGACACTTCCTGGTGACCTCCCAGGTTGTCTTGGGTTGGAGATTTGCTTCACTCTGTCATTCTGCTTGTTCTGCAGCTCCACAATTTGTTCAGTCATTTTTTACAGGTATTTGGCTGAGTTTGTGGGAAAAGCATTAGCAAGTCCATGTTGTTACTCTGCCATCTTGGCTCCACCCCCAAGAATGATTTCTTAATGGCATAATTGAATGACTTTTTCCTTAGTCCTTGTCTTTCTGGACCTCCCTGTAACATCTGACACTACTGACCAACAGTTCCTCTTGAATATCCTCTTTTCTCTGGGTTTTAGTATCGTTGTTCTCTTCTGGTTCTTCTCTTACCTGTCTGACCATAACCTTCTGAGTCTCCTTACTTCTTCATTATACATATCACACCTCTTAACTGTAGATGTTGCCCAAGGCTCTACCCTAGGCCCTTTTCTAGTGTGTCTCTGCAATCTCTCCCTTAGTAATTTTATCAGATCCCATGGGATTAATTATAATCTCCATGCAGCTGACTTTCAAGTCTTTGTATGTCCAGCCTTAGCCTCTCTCCAGTCATACATCTCGGTGAAGGAAGGATCAGAATAAAAGGGGAAAACCAAGAGAAAGTAAAAACAAAACACAGCAAAAAAAGAGAAAATAATTTGCTTCCATCTGTACTCAGATTCCATAATTTTTCCCTGCATGTGGATTGCATTTTCCATCATGAGTCTTTTGGAATTGACTTAGATCATTGCCTTGCTGAGAAGAGCTAAGTCTATCAAGGTTGTTCATTGCACAATGTTGCTGTTACTGTCTATAATGTTCTCCTGCTTCTGCTCAGTTCACTCAATATTAGTTACATGGCAATTTTCTTGATCCCTTCCTCTACCCCAATGCCCTCCCACCTCCAAAATTTGCCTTTTTTCCCCATAGAAATGGTCTTAGAGTGAAAAAGCCTCGGACTCCTACTGACAGTGTGACCCAGGGCAAGCTACTTCATCTGTCAGTGCTCTGGGCAACTAAGGCTATACATTGCAGAGAAACTGCTGAACTGCATTGGTAGAGGGAGTTTCCTTACTTGGAATTTCCTGTAATAATGAAATAATGGAGCAGATTAAAGGAATAATAATAATTATTTTTTGTACACATGATCTCCCCTGATAGAATGTTAGCTCCTTGAGGTCAGAGACTATTTTTTTTTTTATTTTTGTATTCCCTGCACAGGGTTGGGCATAGTGCCAGCACTTAGTAGGTGCTTAATAAATGCTTGTTGATTGATACATTCTTATAATTGTTCTGGTACTGTTGCTTCATGATATGTACATATTCCACATAACCCTAACCATTCTTAGGTGACAACAATTTAGCAATGCTGAGCCATAAACAAGCAAGCTTGCTTTGCAGCAGACCTTTAGATAACACATATACTCATGAAATTTGATTCTTGTACAAGGTCAACCTGCAGATACCACTCTCATAGAGTTAGAAAAGATCTTGAAAAAATTATTCATGACATCCTCTTTTATTCAAGAAGAATGTTCCTAGTTTATACCAGAGAACTGGGTTTCCTAAGTGCTAGTCCATGTAATAATGTCTATCATTAACAACAGTATGAAATTGGACAAGCCACTTAAGTCCTGTGTCTTATTTCTCACATCTGTACAATTGAGCTGGTGCCATTTGCTATATCTACCACAGGGCTGTGGTGAAGAACAAATAAAATGGTGTATGTATGTGTGTTTGTATGAAAAAATACTTTAAAAGGAACATGCTGTACAGAGACCGGGATGTCATATTGCTTCAGATTGGTTTGCAAGTATAAGTAAAGCATAAGTAAGATAGAAAAAGTGGTGGTATAATCCTTATACTCCAGTTTAAAGATATGATGAGAAGAAGAAGCCTCAGCCTTTCAATGATCTGGTTCAGTATTGAATGCCCTGCACCTTTAGAATATGTTTCATTCTTTGTAGAGTTCTCAATTCAGATCAAGGCAAGTCAGTAAGCATTTGTTAAGCACCTGCTCAATGCTAGTGTAACAGTAAGCATCCCAACATACACAGGGGAGCTTGCTACCACAGGTTCTTTGATCTGCTTCTCTAAAAGAAAAGGAAACCTTTGAGGGGTTAACAATCACTTTGATCAAGCACAGGTATCAGAGAAAATCAAAATCAAAATTTCATGGAAAATACAGAGAAATCAAAAGTCAACAGACATGCTTTCAAAATGTCTGACCATTAACATACATACATCTTTACCAGAGAGGCAACATTTGGGTTTTTTAAAAAGGGAGGGGGGTTGCTCCTTAGTGACTTCCCAGAGTCCTCTTCTGGCTAAACAAACACTTCTAGTCAGTAAGCCCCCAAAGTAAAACCCCATTCTCAGAGTATTTATACACTTTTTAGAGCCAGAGGGCATAACCCTCTGACCCAGGACCTCAATAGAAAAAACAAAAGATGCTTGGTACCCTCCTACAAAACAACTCCTCTAATCAAGCTTCCCTTAATGGGCAAGCTCATCAATGGATGGGGAAGATCTTTAATCACATTATTCAATCAGAGGCACTTTTAGTAAAATAAAAATAACAAAAGATCCTAATTTGATTACCATCACAAGTCAGGCACTATGTTAAGCATATGGGATACAAAGAAAAGCAAAAACAGTCCCTGTTCTCAGGGTTCTTGTGTGTGTGTTCATCCTTCTTTTGCTGAAGAAGACCATGCCATCAGGCAAAGGATGACATGACTTGCCCTTGACTTTGAGTAAGGGAGGGCTGTGCAGGTCACCAGCTTCACTTCTCCTCCAGAATCTGAATCCAGTGACCAGATATTCATCAGGATGACTGGAGATGACCCAGGATGAGGCAATTGGGGTTAAGTCACTTGCCCTAGGTCACACGGCTAGTGATTGTCAAGTGTCTGAGGTGAGATTTGAACTCAGGTCCTCCTGACTCCTGCACTGGTGCTCTGTCCACTGCACTTCCTAGCTGCCCCTCTCAGAGTTCACAGGCCGAGAGGAGACAGCTTGCAAACAAGTTTTGTACAAATAAGACATAAACAGGATTAATTGGAAGTAAGCAACAGAGGGAAGGCACTATTCTTACAGTGGGGAGAGAGTGACAAAAGGTTTCTTGAGAGAGTTCCTGCGATGGGAAATAGCTGGTGAAAATTCATGAAGTCAGGAGATGAGAGTCATGTGCAAGGAACAGCAAGGAGAACAGTATCATTAGATTGCAGAACACATTGAAGGGAGTAAGGTGTAAGAAGATTCAAAATGTAGGAGGGTATCAGGTTATGAAGGTCTGTAATCACCAAACAGCTCTCCCAAATCAGCTGAAGATCATTTCTTGTTCTGTTTTTCAATGGAACTGGTGAGGAATTTGTCATCAGCTTGAATAGAAACACTTCATGGTGATTACAACTATTAAGTCACTCCTCAATTAAATTTTGAAAAAATTTTTTTAAAGGTTTAATTAATGAAAAGGTAGGGCAAGAAAAGAATCAAAAATATTTTCCTTAACACCTGGGGATATACTCTCCCCTATACGACCTTGGTCCCTGGGAAAAGTGGGTTCAGACTTGGAATATTTCTATAAAGCATGCTCTCCACTAAGTTCACTTCTGAATTTTGCATAGCTAATAGATTGTTTGCTGTCGTTTCCTTTTGGATGGCTTCCATCCACTTCTTTCTTTCTTTCTTTTTTCTCTTTCTTTTTTTCTTTCTTCCTTTCTTTTTTCCCTTCCTTCCTTCCTTCCTTCCTTCCTTCCTTCCTTCCTTCCTTCCTTCCTTCCTTCCTTCCTTCCTTCCTTCTTTCTTTCTTTTTCTTCCTTCCCTCCTTCCTTCCTTCATTCATTTATTTATAGTTTTTGACATTCACTTTTAAAAGATTTTGAATTTCAAATTATTTTCCCTCTCCCTCCCCCTCCTCCCCTCCGCAAGACGGCATACAATCTGATATAGATTACACATGTGCAATTATGTTAAACATATTTCCACATTCGTCATCTTGAGAAGAAGGATCAGAACAAAAGGGGAAAAGCACAAGAAAGAAAAAAAGAGAGAGAGAAAGTAGTTTGTTTTGATTCCTATCCACTTTGCTCCTTGTTCGCTTGGGCTGTCCACAAAATCTGACAAGAACTCTCAGATCTTGGGCCATTCACTCCCCTAACCTTTCCAAGCACAATATCAGTCTAGTCCAGGGGTGGAGAACCTGGGGCCTTAAGGCCACTCTAATCCTCAAATGTGGCTCTTTGATTGAATCCAAACTTCTGAGATCACAGGCACGGCACCCTTGATCTAGTCTAATGCTACTTCACCTAAGACCAGGAAAGAAAAGACACAATGCAGTGAGAAACAACAGGGCCATGTGGTCATGGTCCATATATAGGCATCTTGGTTAGGGAGGTAAGGGCTGAGGCCTCTTTCCCCACTAGGAGATTGACAGGACTCCTTACTCACACACATCAAGACAGGGATTCTCAGTTATATATTTTCTAGATGAAATCATTCCAGGACATGCATTTTCACCTGATAATCACCTGGCTTGATGTATGCCAAAATGTTTTTGGGTTATTATTTGAGGTAAATTTTGTAACTCTAGGTTCACTATCTTCACTATTATTCCATGAAAACATACTTCCCTTAAACAAGAATGCTCAGTTTAAATCTTATAAATTAGACCCTTACAAAAACAATATTTACTAGAGATTGCAATTCAATCAAGGGAGAGTATGTTTTAAACCTCTGAGACCTTAGATCCTGGGAAACAGTTTCTGAAAAACAGAACTTTTTATAAGGCAGGTTGCCTCTCCAAGTCCAAAAGACATGGAAGCAACAGAGAGGGAATGTCACGTTGTGCACGCCCTTCACAACCTGACTCCTGTTCTTCGATTTATCATCTATTACTCTCCTTTATAGTTTCAAGTAGACAGCCACGCTGACTTTCATGCTATTCCTCACACACACCATTCCATTTCCCATCTCTTTGCCTTTGCATAAACTGTTTCCTATGTCTGCTATATACTCCCTTTCTACTTCTGCCTTACAGAAATCCTATTTTCATTAAAGTCCATTTCAAACATTACCTTCCAAGAGAGGAACAAGTTATATTTTCTTCCTCAAAGGAACATAAGCTTCTTGACTAGGAAGAATGTTTTCTTTTTGTTTTTGTATCTCTAGCACCAAGTGCAGAAAATTACAGATAACCTAGGCTCAATTAATATTTACTGATTGACTGATTGAAATTCAGAGTGCTGCCTGTGTTCAAATCCTATACCAGAAAATTATTAGTTGTGTGGACCTGGACAAATAATTTACTCTCCCTGAGTCTCAGTTTACCCACTTGGAAAAAAGGAAGGATTAAAATATTTATCCCAGGTTGTTAGGATCAAATGAAACAAAGATATGTAAAGTACTTTGTGAACCATAGTATACAATATGAATGTTCTTTATTACTAAGTGTTCAAGTTCACCACTGAAGTCTTACTGTAATGCTGCTGACGAGGTTTTATGACTCTCTCCCCTCTGTCTAGGAAGAGAATCAGTTCTGCAGATGGACTAAACTACACACATAGTCTCAGTTTCAGAGATTTTAGGAATGAAGAAATGGAACATTCTACTAGACTCTTAGAAAACAAAAATGACAATATCCCCATCTCTGCAAATGGGTTTTATTTTGTCTACAGGATTGACAAACGTAAACAGCAAGAATGCACATTCACAAAATTGCTGAAAAGAAACATAAAGAGAAGTGAATTCCTGGGTCAGAATGGTGGGATACATCTGGGAAAGCTACTGTAGGAGACAGATGTGTGCCTGTGATGAAAAGGAGAGAGAGAGGCGCTCTGGTGACTAGATTCAAAACATGTAAGGAATGCCAGCAATTAACTTGGAAAGAGAATAAAGAACCATAGAACAACATGGTAGCAACTCGTTCCTTTGATGTAATATACGTTTTATGTGTTATAGTTTTAAGCCGACATACAGATATTATTTCATCTGAGAAGCAGAATCATAGAATTTCAGAGTTAGAAAGATGTTTGAGGATATTTAAAATAGACAAAAGATGATGGGGTACTGTAGGGTAGGGAGTCTTGAGTCAGAGGTTCAAATTCCATGATGCTCACTACACTTGACCTCCCTGAGCCTCAGTCACCTCATCTGTAAAATGAAGGGGTGGGACTAGATACCCTTTGAGGTCCCTGATACCATAAATCTTCACTCTCACTCACCTCACATCCCTTCAGTTGCCAAATCTTGTCATTTCTACCTGTACAGCACCTTTCTAAATCATTGTGTCCCTTCACTCACAAGTACCACCCTCTCTCAAGTCTCAATTATCTCTCACCTGGATGATTTCAATACCCTTATTGTTGATGTCTCTGTTCAACTTTCCCCTCTAAAATCCATCCTTTATGCAGTGGCCAATATCATGTCATCGCTTTCCCCAGCCAAATTCCAGTGACTTGCTATCACCTTGAGAATCAAATATAAATTCTTCTGTTTAGCATTTAAATCCCTTCCCAACCTGGCCTCATCCCACCTTTCCAATCGTACTGTACTTTGTCACCTTTCAGATTGTCATTCTTGCTGTTTTTGTTTCCTACTTCTGCACCTTTGCACATGCTGTCTCTCATGTCTGGAATCTATTCCAGTTACTCAGAATCCCAACTTTCCTTGAAGGTTCAGATTCTATAGAGCCTCCCAGCTGCTAGTGTCCTCCTATCCCCATCATCTTTTGTCTATTTTATATATAGTGATATATGTACATCTCCTCAGTCTAGATTATAAACTCCTTGAGGGAAACAACTGTTCGAATTTTTTTTATATGTCCAGTGTCTAGTACAGTACTTTCTTGACATAGGAAATGTTTAATAAATGCTTGTTGATTAATTGATCAGAAAAAAGGAGACCAGTGTACAAATATTCTTTGGGTCCATATAATTTAATTTTGAATTCAATACATTTTTATTCATCTGAGACAGTCCAACAAATGTTTGGGCTCAATAATAATCTTTCTTACTTAAACCATCTATTTCAGTGGCATTATTGCCAATTACATATGGCTGTGTTCTTGCTGACACATTTTCAGTGATTAATGTTGTGAAGAATGTTCTTTTCCAACATGATTTTGCCTCTTCATGCATCAACTTGGCCCTCCTTTCTTGTTCTATTTCAGCCTCGCCTTTAGCCTTCCTGGAAGTCATTGTGAAACAGTTTAATATAAAAATGTCCCTTGGTAAAACTTAAGGATATTTATTTTGGGGGAAAAATCGCTACCAAGTCTCAAATACTAAGTAATTAATTCCATAAGCTTTAATGAATGCTATCACACACTCCAAATGGCAGTTTAAATAAAGTTTTCCAGTAATTTTCAGCCCAATTTCCTGCCAATTTTCTCAAAATCTTTATCCCACCCCATTTCACAGCCATATTCCCATGTCATCTTTGTACTTTTCATTCATGACTGCTTTTTCTATTCTTTTTTTCCAAACATAACACTTCTCAGTACCTTGCCAAATTGTGTGCCCTAGATTTTCTTTCCTATGCTTTGACAGAATAGTTCTTCTCTATTCTATCCCATGCCTCCATCCATTGCATTGGTCACTGATTAGCAATGTCTGCTGGTTTCTGAATTTTTACAAAAAATTTATGGAAGACAGAGCATTCTAGAAGTCCCAGCAACTGATATTTATATAGCAATTTAAGGTGCACAAGACCCTTCACATACACATGCATCTCATTTGATCCTCACACCAACTCTGTGAGGTAGGTGATGTTATTTTCCCTGTTTTGCAAATGACGAAACTTATCTCTGTGGTAGCTTACATTTCTGAGAGCTGATTCTATGTGCTGACCTTGGATATAGCTCTTGTTGCTTTCAATAGTGATTTGCTTGGTTTGGACACAGTTCTATAGGACTCATTGTTCATCATCTCTTGGTTACTTGTTTTTAATTTGAAGGATCCAATTTCTCTCATTTTCTATCACTTGCCTCCAACAAAAAGCTGTAATTGGTTCACACTATAGAATCCCAAGTCTTTTGCATAGAGTAAAATAAAAGAATCAAGGAATTTTGCCATTTGAGATGTAGAAGGGATCTCAAAGTTCATCTAGTCCAACCCATACAAAAATTTAATCCCTAATATAATAATTAATAATAATAATAATAATAAAGTGATTAGCCAGTCTCTGCTTGAAGGATCCTAAGGATGAGAAATCTACTTCCTGACAAAAACAGTTCTAATTTTTGGACACTTCTAATAGATAGGAATTTTTTTCTGACATCAATATCAAATGTTTTCTCTTTATAATTTCTAACCTTTGCTCTTTATTCCTTTCTTTGAGTTCAAAAGAAAAAAAAAGAATAAAATTCATTGCTTCTTCATGTGATAGCTCTTCAAATATCTGAAGACTACTATCCTATTTACATTCAGTTTTCTCTCCTCCTGTGTAAATATTTCCAATTCTCTCAAATGGCATAGACTCAAATCACCTCACCATTCTGGTTTCCCTCTTCTGGATATGCTACATCTTATAACTGGCCTTTTAAAACTGAGGGGTCTGCGACTGAGCAAAATACTCCAGATGGCATTTAATGAGGGCAGGTATAGTGGAACTATCATTTTACTTCAGCCCCAATTCTTATTAGCTTTTTTTTGGTTGCCATATTTCCATGCTGTCATATTAAGCTTGTAGTCTACTAAAAGTCCCAAATATTTTTCAAATTTCAGTCTAACTGTTGCTTTCTGAGCTTGTCCTTTCAAAGTTGATTTTTTTTGCACTTAAGTGTGACTTGATATGTATACCATATGGCAGAGTATATAGCACACTGGGCTTGGAGTCAGGAAGACCTGAGTTCAAATGCTTAGACATTTATTCCCTATGGACCTTGGGCTGGTCACTTAACCAGTTTACCTCAGTTTCCTTAACTGTAAGATGGGGAATAATAATAGTACCTACTTCATAGGGTTGTTAATCAAATGACAATATTTATAAAATGCTTAGCCATATGCCTGGTGCATAGTAGGTACTATATAAATGCTATCTATCATCATCATCATTTTCCCTACTGAATTTCATTTTATTGAGATTGAGCCCTGGGGGGTGGAGCCAAGATGGCAGAGTAGAAAGACCCATATACTCTAGCACTTCCTCCTCAGCCCACAAAATACCTGTAAAAATGACTCTCAATAAAGTCTAGAGCAGAAGTCACAGAACAACAGAGTGAAAGAGGTTTCCAGCCAAAGGTAATCCAGAAGGCTGACAGGAAAGGTCTATCTCATGGGATGCTGAGAGGAGCGGAGTACAGCCCTGGCCATGTGGCACTGGGAGGAACAGGACCTGAACAGATCTCTGGGCAGAGTTCTTAGCAGAGAAGGTCCCAGATACCTCAACCCACATACCCACAAGGATAGAGGGCAATATAGTTAGTATTACACAACATAATTATTATGGAAGTCTTTTGCAAAACAATACATATGTAGCCTATATTGAATTGCCTGCCTTCTCACTGGGGTTGGGTAGTGAGGGAGGGAGGGAAAGAAGGTGGAATTCAAAGTATTAGAAATGAATGTTGAGAATTATTATTGCATATAACCGGGAAATAAGAAACACAGGTAATGGGGTATAGAAATTTGTCTTGCCCTATAAGAAAAGAGAGAAGATGGGGATAAGAGAAGGGTGGAGTGTGATAGAAGGGAGGGTTCATTGAGGTAAGGGGTAATCAGAATGAAAGGTATTAGGGGTTGGGGGGAGAGGAGGGATGGGGAGAAAAATTGGACATGTTAGAAAGTGATGTAAAAGAAATTAGTATTAAAACAATTGACTGAATTAATTACTGAGACTAAATCAGAGACACCTTTAATTTGGGGAAATGAATTTTAGTCTAAGTCTCCTAGAGGCAGGTAACTTTGGGTAAAATTTGGCATTGATGGAAAAGTTAAGGTTTTAATGCTAAATTTGATTTATGATTGTTATTTAATCAGAAACTAGAATATGTATAGAAAGGCATGTAAGCCACTTAAGACGTGCCTCAAAAGATGTTCCTTAGCCAATGAGGAATTATAGTCATATCTGAAACCTGGTTATTGGAACTTGTTATTTTAAGATGCTATGGGACTATTAAATGACTGTTCTTCTGAGTATAACTCCAGGTATGGATAGCAACAAAGGTGGTCTGAGCCTCCAATCCGTGATGCCAGTAAGCCTGTGAGATGCTTGTATGAACTGAAAAAGGTGATCTCATGGGAAGGGTGGGAGAGACTGTTCAGCCTGGGCTGAGGTAGGATTCTCCTGACTCAGTTTCTCCACTGACACCTGGCAGACTCTAGGTGAGTCTCACTGAATGCAAGTTGACAATCTACTCTTGCCTGGAACTGACATGAAGTTGGGGAGATATTGTTTCCCTACAATGTCCCTACTCTTAGTGGTAATTTCCTATAGTCAAAAGGTTTGTAAGCTTAATACCAGATCTATTAAATTATAGATTATTGGTAGAGGAACATCTGAGGCCAAGTCTAAATTTAAGTTATTAGGCTTAGGATTTTGGACCAACAACAATAAGTTAGGGTCCTTTAATTCTTAGTAATAGTGTGGAGACAATTAAGTCAAGGGTTTATGAAGTTAGCATACATAGTTATTTGTGTCTCAGTTGGTTAATGTTAAAAAAAAAATTCGTTTGTGGTCTATATTGTAAATGCTTTAAAAGAAATATCACCTGACCAAAAGTTGGAATTGTGTTATGTGACATGAACTGTGTTAAAAATGAAAAAAAAAAGATTGAGCCCTGTCAGGACTGGTGGTGGATGCCTATAATCCTTATTCCTGCAGAAGCTCAGGCTGATGGATTGCCTGAGCTCTGGGGTTCTGAGCTGCAATGGGTTAAAGCTGATTGGATTCATTTGAATATTTGTCTAGCACTAAGTCAAACACCAATATGATGAGACCCTGTGAAAGTAATACCAGGCTGCCTAAGAAGGGTTGAACTGGACTTGGAAATGGAGCAAGTCAGAGCTTCAGTGATGATCAGTGATAGAGTCAGGATTGTGAATAAGACCTGGTCTCAAAAACAAAAACGTCAGCCCCCTTTTTCTGGCATGTCACTATTTTTCTGGATCTGATTGACTCAGTTGTCTAATGTAACTATCCCTCTTAGGTTGATGTCATCTATAGCGTAATATATGAATGTGAACATGCCATATATGTCTTGATCAAAGGCAGGAATCAGGCAGACTATGGCCCAAGGACCAGATTCAGTCAGTGGCCTGTTTTTGTATAGCCATTGAGCTAAGAATACTTTTTATATTTTAAAATACAATAATTATTTCACTTAAAATGTAAAAATAATTGTTACCTAGAGAGCGCCATACCAAGATGGGTGGAATGCCCTGGCTATAGTTTTCCAGCATCTTGATCTAAGACACTGGTGAAGATGTTTAACAGCTAAAGGTCAAGCAATTCCACTGGAACCTTCTTTGATTGGCATTGAATTAGGAATTACTATTCTTTGAGATCAGTCATTCAACTAGTTCTTAATCTATTTAATTTTGTTATAGTCTAGTTAATATTTCTTCATCTTCTTCAGATAAATGAGATATTTTATAAAATCCTTTGATAAAGTATCTATCTATAGCAAAAAAGAAAGTAGGTTTAGTCTGGCACAGTCTGTTATTGATGACCCCATGGCAGTTAACCCATGCTTCTCTCTTGGTAATCATTTCCCCCCCTCTTCTAGTTCAACAACCATTTCTTAAATGGTCTGTAAGGTTCACTATCCCTTTAAGACAAATGGAGCAGCTTAGTACTGAAAGGGACAGAACAAATATTTTTGTATAAAGGAAAAGATTTATATGGTCTGTCAAAGGATTAAGATATTGTGGTTATAGATGAACACTTTGATACTGAAAAGGTGTAGGTATCAAATAAAATAAAAATAAAAAATTTCCAATATATGTGTATAAAGAAACAGTTTTCATGGGGGTTTGAATAGTCTTAGAAAATAAACTATGATGTCGATATGAATACTCCATCCTGAGAACAATACAGAATGTCGCTTTGCTTGTGTTTTGAACACTTTGATTTGTGAAGAGATAGAGAAATAATTTGTTTATCAAAAACTGGAGACACAGGATAAATGGATAAATGAATGAATGAATAAACAAACAGAAATAAATAAATTCAGTTGCCAGGGTGCTAAAGGAGATGCCAGAGAGTCTTGAGGAGTTTAGGACTGCAAGGCTCATTTGTACATAACTGTTTAGTCAAGAAAGTGACGAAAGAAGATAAAACCAAAATGAGTAAAAAGTCACATAAACATTTGGAGACAGCTATGTGTGTGTTCGTCCTTCATTTCCAAAGAAGGCCATGCCTTCAGAGAAATAATGGCATGACTTGTTTCTGAGGGAGGGAGGGCTGTGCAGGTCACCAGCCTCACTTCTCCTCCAGAGCCACCTGAATCCAGTGACCAGATATTCATCAGGATGATTGGAGATGACCCAGGATGAGGCAGTTGGGGTTAAGTGACTTGCCCAAGGTCACACAGCTAGTGAGTGTCAAGTGTCTGAGGTGAGATTTGAACTCAGGTCCTCCTGACTCCTGCACTTCTATCCACTGCACCATCTAGCTGCCCTGGAGACAGGTATAGATTTAAAAGCACTATTAAGCTGCTAGGGAAAATTTGGGGAGTTGCAAATTTTAAGTGAAAGGTGAGTCACTGAGAGTAATGAGATCTTTGTTTAAGTCAATATGAGTATAGGAACTAGATATAGCAACCTGAGAGAAAAACTTGTCAAGAAATGAGGACAAAGGGCATAGGATGGGTGAAGGTGTAAAAAAAACCCAAAACTTTCTTAACTCTAAATGGTCAGTTTACGGAAGGTTTTGGCTAAGTGGTTCCTGATTGGTGGGATGATTGAATTAATTAGCCAAGTTCTCCTGGTCCCTGCTCTCTGCTGCCACCTTTAGCAGAAGAAGGAAAAAAAACCCAGAGGGTTTGGAGCTGCTTTGCATCCTGTTGATGAGGTTTGATTTCCTCTCTTAAAGAATCAACCTGAGCTGTGTTGCTGAGAGCTCCATTCTCCATGGATGATGCTGAATTCAGAGAAGTTAATAACTAGTTACTGGTCTGTATAGCCTAGAGATAGCCAGTTTGATGACCTCTGCAGTTATCTAGCTTAAAGAAAACTGTTATTCACATTAAGAGGTATCACTTTCTAAAAACCCTTTTAAGGTTTGTAAATTGAAAGAGCTTGTAAATGCTATATTTGAGTAGAGAAGATAAGAGGATTTGCCCAGCTGGAGTGGTGAAGACCAACAGTAAGCACTGAGCTCTTTCCTGTAGCGCCCAATCCTCACCATGGATGTTGACACATTGGAAGGAGAGTGTGACCTTGTGGATTGTTATATGTTTTCTAATTTATGAATTTGCCTGAATGTATGGTATTATTTATTTGCTTTGCTGATAAAAATGGCTATTTTTAAGATTTAGTAATGTGTTGTGAGTGGCTGATTATGTATTTATCATGCCCTGTGTGGTATGTTCCATTGTAAGTGGTTTATGGGAACAGGAAACACATTGGCAGGAGCTCAAGAGCTAAGGTATCAAGTACAGTGGGGGAGAGCATTTCCCTTCAATAGGGTTACTCTTAGGAGCCTGAAAAAGTTCGAATATAATCATGTAGTGGTGATCTATAACTGGGAATTTAGATCTGTTAGGATAAATAATGAATGAGTTGAAATGAATGAACCAATCCAAAGAGTGGTGGTATCTACATACCTGGATGAGGGCCCATACAGAAAGGATTAGGTTTGTCTTTTCCTACTATAACCGGGGGTTGGGAGGTGGGAGATGTGCATTTCTGTAGTTAGAGATCTTTTCTAGAATTTTTCTGTTATCAAAGTTGTGATAAATGTAAACTTTATATGGTTTGATAGTATAGTTAGGATAGTAATTGAAAATGGAGTCACCTAGGCTGTGTTCTTAATGCCCATAAAATATATAGGCAAAGACAGAAAATGTATATTTTCCCACTGTTCTGACCCATGTTAATTTTGTATCAGGCAGATAAGCTGCGCAGCTTTTGTTGGATTGAAACACTTGACTTGCTGCAGGTTTCTAAGCTACCCTTCTCTTCTGCTGCCTTATATAAGTAACTCAGTTTGTGTAAACTTCCCCACCCAAGCCAGGTATTGACAGGAGAGCCCAAGAACTTTTCCATCACAATTGGATCTGATTAGGAATGCCACATTCTGCAGTTGGCACTGATTAACTGTTCTCAATCAAACCCTTGCTTAGACCATATAATTTCACCACCTGAACTTCAATTTTGAGCAAATTTCCTCCCTGACATGTCTCCCTCCCACTTGTGCTGGGTGAATATCTTGCATCCCTGGTGATAAACCTCTATTTAGTGTGTATGTGTGTGTGTGTGTGTGTGTGTGTGTGTGTGTGTGTGTGTGCGCGCATGTGTGTGTGCTTTTGTTTGCTTGCTTGCTGCACCAAATAATAAAGTTCTTCTTTCGATCAGCCTCCCATATCAATCCAATATCAATTTCACAATTTCTAAATCCAGGTCTTTGCTTTAACATGAGCCATGAGGTCAAACAAAGCAAAAAATAAACTCACTTGTCTGTAATTTACAGATTCTGTTGTCTTTCTTATTTTGAAAATTGGGACATTTTCTATTCCCTAATCTTGAGGTACCTCTCTTGATTCAAAATATTACTGATAGTAGCTTAGCATTCACTATTGCCAAGTCTTGTTGGCACAGGAAGAGATAGAACCTTCTAGCCTGGTGACTGTAATTTAAGGCAACTAGTTTTTCTCTATTATCTCTTTACTTATCTTGAGTATTCTCTTTTCATTATTTGCTTTTATTTGGGCATTTCCAGTGAAAAAAGGTTGGGAAAAATAAGAATTGATCAACTCTTCCCTTTTTTTGTTATTACTCATTATCATTCTTTCCACTCCAAGCAAAGATGCCATTCCTTCTTTGATCTTTCCTTTTCTGCCAATATGGTTAACCCTGGATCTCTGTTGTTCTCAGCTTTTCATGCCAGCTGTAGCTCATTCTAATCTTTAGCACTTCTGTACAATTTTTAGCCAGATTGTGAAATGATTTCACATTCATCCCCTATTACTTGGTCATGTTTAAAAAAAAAAAAAGGTAATTTGGATGGGGAGTTTCCTTTGTATTCACATTGGTCTTTTCATGCAAGTCCTCCTTCCTTCACAGAAATTATTTCCCTTCATGTCTTCAAAAATTAATTATTTTGTATCTTCTATCACTCTAGAGGTTGATTTCAAAGGCAGAATTTTAGTCCATTGGATCCCACCAATTCTTCCTTTGAAACTCTCCAAATCTGCTTTTCCAAATTCTACAGTACCTGCCAGACTGCCTAGAATTTTCTCTGTCACCAACCCTATAATGGGACATTCACTTTCTGCCCCACAGGATTCCCATTATTTCTACCCCCAAAACATCCCTATTGGATTCAGAATAGAATCATATCCAGGATAAAATTTTGTCTTGTTGATTTCTCCATCTTTTAAAGAATTAAATGATCACTAAGACAAGTCAGAATGTTATTTTGCTTTTGGTAGAGGCAGAATGCCAGTAGATGTCTGGATAATAGATGACTCCTAGATCCATTATATCTTACTTCTAGGTTATAAGCTTGAGATCTGTTTCCCAAACTCATCTTTTTCCTCTTTCTGTCCCAGTGGTCTGTGGTATACTCCAATGGCAAAATCATATCTATTTCTATATCCATCTACCTTCACCCAAATATTTTCTGCTTTGTTTTTCTTTTGTTTTCTGGATTTTCCCACATGGGCAGGCCTTCTTCACATATCTTTTCCCCTTTTTACATATCCTGTTTTTAAAAAATAAAATAAAGTATACCCATCCAGGTGATGGATTTCATTCCAAGTATCAATGATATTTATGAGGTCAAATTTACTTCCTTTCATTAAGACTTCTGGTTCCTCCTACTTGGGATAAAAAATATGGGTTTTTATGTGTAAATATTTTAGGGCAGAAGTTTTATTAGATTTTGTCTTCTATGAACTTCTAGCTATTTTAATTGATATTTTTTCTTTATTGGGTTTCTTTCTTGTGGTATCTAGTCAAACTTTCTGTATGGAAATCTAATTTTGCCCATATCAATCACCGAAAACAGGAAGAAGATACCAGTTTTTTAAAAGTCTTAGCCTAAGGTCTTAGATAGGCACCCTTAGAAGGCATAAACCTTTTGTTATTGGGTCAACAAATAATGGACCTAGCTGTCCTGAGCAAGGAATCACCCCATGATACTACTTATAATTCTTCTGAGCCATACTGGATAAACTCTCATCTTATAGCTTCTGTGGTTCTAATATGTAATTCTTTGGAAGACAAGAGACTACTTCCTTCTCCAAGTCCCCATCTATCATGTGCTCAGGAAGAGTTCTGAGTTTAGACCTAAACTTTTCTTTCCCTTTGTCTTCTAGATAACAATCTTCTACTAACAGCCTGACAAGTGTTAAGTCTGTCCTCTTTCATTTCAAATTTCTTTATCCAATTTAAAATTCAATTAAAGTCTCATTTTCATTTCTTTTAGGACCTCTTCCTCTTCCCTAAGAACTGAGAGTGTAGACAGTCTGAGTCATTTTATTTTCTCCTCGAGTGGGGTGATCAGCCTACTTTTGGGATTCAGATAACAGTTACTCAGTTATGGTAGAACTACAGATACCACATTCTTGATGCAATTCATTGGATAATTTTTCCTATTCTCCATAACGGTTGATATTTTTAGTTTTACTTACACCTCAAACCCAAGCACATAGTTAAATACTTTACAACTATTTTCATCTCTTGATATCCTGATAATTCCACTCAACTTCATTCCTTTAATCTCAACAACTCCATAACCACACTTCCTCTCTACTTTAACGTTGTACCAACCTCTTAATTATTTTACCAACTTTCTCCACTCACCAATCCAGGCTGTCAATTTACTTAACATTCAGTTATTACATTTACTTTTCTTACTTACCATGCCTTGTCTTGCCAAGTATCTCCTTCTTTTCCTTCTCTACAGTTTCTCAGCATTGCCTACTTACTCTATGATTGTGGTTGACTCTTGCTAATTCTTTTATGTCCTCCTCAATTATCCTTAATATTATTATTTTTTAATCTGAATACAGCATCTGGACTACTTTTTGGACCTGGTGATTGTTCTCTATTTTCCTTAGTTTCTCCTAAATTTCTTCTTTCCAAATTCTTGTCTACTTTACTAGGCCAAACCTCTCCAAATCACATATAAAATTTCCTTCTCCTTATTTATCTCAAGTTCTTTTTTTTCTCCCATAACCTTTTAATACAAAAAGCAGAAGTAGAATGAAAGAGACTTTGGATGCTCAAAGTTATAAGCATTTATTTAATATTTACTAGGTGGAGACCATGAGTTACCTGCCACGAATATAAAAATTGCATCATGCATAGCCCCTGCCCTTGAGAAGCTTTCCTAGTACTATGCAATGCAGGCACTGCTGCCCAAATCTACCAGCACTGATGTTGTGGAAATGAATTATTAATGGATTATATTATGGAGAATTTAGGGAGAATGATATTTAGAAGGAGGAGAATAAGGAAGAAAGTTAGGAACTCAGATGGTGTCCTATACCATGGCACCCTGTGGGAAGATGCTGGGTACCCAGAGGTTCATCCTCCTCAGAGCCTATGACAAATTACTGAAGTGCGGTGGCTGAGGATACAGAGCATATTTGTTGCACTGATGAGAACAATGATTGAAGGACTAACTTCAGCGCTCCTCAGAGACGTGGCCTTTCTCCTTCATTTCTGTGTCAGGGAAAGATGCTACCTCTCTAAGTCAGCAACTCCTCTGAGGTCTAGCACTTCCTCTTCCTTCCCACAAGGGGAAGGGAATCAGAGAAAAAAATCTTTTTCTGTTCCTTTGATCAGAAGCCCGTAGCCTACTGTGTATCCAATAAATTGTACCTCTTCAATGCTTTTTGCTGTTATTGTGTTATCTATTTCCCATTGGAGAAAATAAATTAGTGGCTGCTAGATCTTGTCTCATCAATGCTAGCATCACATACAGAGGTTGGAGACAGTGGTCAGTTTGAGAAAAGAGGAAGACTTCCTTCAGCCTCTCTAGAGAGGTATGTAAGGAGAGGAAATCGTAGCGATTTGTCTCCAAGAAGAACACCTGCCTTTTTAGACACTGCAATCATATTTATTCACCAGCTTGAAGCTGATTTACAGTGGAGAGTGGAGACAGAGAGAGAGAGAGAGAGAGAGAGAGAGAGAGAGAGAGAGAGAGAGAGAGAGAGAGAGAGAGAGAGAGATATTAATGACTTGAAACAATTCAAATATTGCCTAGAAAAGAGAAGATAAACCCCTTGGGGTAGACTCAAGACAGACTTGAATGAAGGGGGAGAAGGGCTGCTGTCTGTAAGCACTATTTAAATTCTGTTTTGGATTTGACTCCATTACCTGCGTCCCCATTCAGTAGCTTACTGGTGGGTATATTTACACAATCAAGTACTTGTCTTATCCTCCTCACTCACTATCATTTTATAGGGCAATCTCCTATATCATGTGAACTAAGTTAGCATTACTTTACATACACACACACCCATACACCCCTCCCCTCCCCCACACACTCTATATTACATGTGGTTGGAGGGTACCTCATGTGGAGATTTATTACTCTCCAAAGTAGAGGGAGATCTTCCTATATTGGGGATTCACTCTTATCCCATTTACAATGGATTGACCCTTAACCACCCCCATTTTGTGCCCCCTACACTATAATGGACTGTTCCCTAGTTTTTATGTATTTTCCATCCCACCTCAAACTCTTTGTCCTTATGATTATTTAATATATTTTTATTTGTTCTGTTAAATATTTCTCAATTACATAAATTTTTTAACATAAATTTTAAAAAAATGTGAGTTCCAAATTCTCCTGCTTCTTCCTGCCCCTTCTCTACCCTATGAGAAAGCAAGCAATGTGATATTGATTATACACATAAAGTCATGCAAAATATACTTCTATGTTATATTGCAAAAGAAAACACAACAATTATAATAAAATAAAGAAAGTTTAAAAATATGCTTCAATCTGTACTCAGAGTTTGCCAGGTCTCTCTCTGGAAATAGATAGCATTTTTCATCATGGGTCTTTTGGAATTATCTTGGATTATTGTCTTTATTGCAGTAACTAAGTCTTTCAAAGTTGATCATTATCATGATATTGTTGACATAATATATAATGTATTTTGATAACAACTATTCCACTTGAACTAGCTTGCCACTTTTGCTTTGTGCAGAGAGTGAGTGCACCTAATTGGTTACTGAGTTAGAACTCTATGGATGTATACTAGATTAAAACTAGAGGCATGACCTTTAGTATATCCATAAAATTATGGAATCTCTATATTCCTACTTCCTTCTAGCTTTGAAACTATTCTGATACTTTGCTTCCATCACAACAGAAACAGAAGGAGTCCACATAGGACCGAAGGTCATTTTCTATTTTTCTTCTTTGTTTCATATGTTGTCAGTTCTAAATAATTCATCACCAAGAGGCCAGATGCATGTGGAGACTAACTTCCATCACTTTGGGGAACATGTCACACTCTGTGGCACATATTGCAAGTAAATCCAGGAGTCTATATCCAACAAACTATATCCCCTTCATGCTTTTACTGTTATTGTGTTGGCTATTTCCCATTACATAAATGAAATTATCTCTTATTATTAGTTCAATGTCACCATAAAGATCAAAGCAATAGTCACTCAATTACAGCCCTTCTGGGTATTCTTGGTAGGGTGGGTTAAGACTTCGCATTCGTAGGAGAGCTTTATGAACTTGCTTTCCTTCTAATCCATAATTAAGTTAAATAATCAAATATTAAGTGCCTACTGGGTGCCAAGAATTACATGTACTAGGTGGTGGTAATTCAAAGACAGAAAATAGTTCCCTGACCTCAAGGAACACTCATTCTAGTGTAATGGAAAAGTTAGGCCATTGATGAAAAGCTTGCAAAGTCTTGCAACCAAGACTAATACTTATATTATTTGATGTAGTGCAATGGAAGAAACAAAAGACTTTGCGTCAAACATGGCTTTGAACACCACTTTTGCTCCATACTACCTGTATGATCTAAGGCAAGGAACTTAACCTTTCTAAGGCTCAGTTCCATTATCTGTAAAATGAAAGGGTTGGAATCAATAATCTCTGAGCACCTTCCAGCTCTAAATCTGTGATGCCATGACTCCAAGTTCTTACCAAATTTCTGATTAGGCTGAATCTCATTGTTCCTATGCCTCCTATTGATTAATGTGCCACTTGTAATAGTACTACACTGCCTCCTACCCCTGCCCCAACCATCAATGTTGTACCAGTCTTTCTTATAACCATTAGAAATATTAGAAAGAAATGACTCCATTAGAATGGTTTATGAATATTTTAATGGATCTACACAATTAATAAAAACTGTCATGTTCTTATTAAATATAACCCAATGCCAATAGTAGCACATTTTCTGTAAATGTATGAAGCATCATACACGATATATTTATTACTTGTAATGTCACACTCCAGTAAGATAGTTATTATGAGCCAAGATTAGAGAGTACCATCAACCAAGTCTTTGACAACAATATTACAATTAGCCTGCAGCTTAGCTATGTAGATATAACATCAAATATAAATACTGTCAGCAACATGTAGAAAAAGTTTATTGCTACTAATTATACTTAAGCAAGATATAAAACCACCACAAAACAGCAAATAACTGATTCAATTATAAAATATGATCCGTTGCCAAATATTTTGTAGTAGAATCAAAACATCTTAATCATCTTTTTCAGTAGTTGTTAATGGTCAGGTGGCATAGAAGAATCAAACATTTAACACGTACTTTTCTGTATACAAGATTTGAAACTGAGAAACTGTATGGGGCAGGCCTGATTCAGGCCATTCCCTTAGTAGTTTGGGTTGAGTGTTAGGATCGCATAAGGACATACTCATGCATCATTCAACAATTAACAAAAGATGGTTTATTTAGCTTTAGCATAGAAAAGATATTCAACAAGGACAGTATGACTCTGAACCCCCTTTGCCTCCTCCATATAGAACTAGCCTTTTCGATAAGGCAGAGTGTGGCTCATCCACCAAGTTTTAAAGGCTTAGACTCCATGTGGGTAGGTTACCAGGAAGACACTTAAAAACAAAATCTGCCAGTCAAAATTATTATCTAGAGAGGGTGGAATTTTCATTTGTATCAACTTTTACATTGTTAATTGGAAAATACCAGTGACCTACTAGTGGTTAACCACTATTAGGAGGGAATTGGAAAATAAAAATATAATTGATATAGCAACCTTATCACAAAAATAGTCAGTAGATTCAATGTGGGTCATTTGATCTCTAGGGCTTCCAGTGGATGGGAACTAATTTTTCCTATTTAGTGGACAGAATTGGCAGAAGTGTGTGCGTAGAGAACACTGATGCCATCAAGACTGAAATGATTATCTCTGAGACTTTGTGTTTGTTTTTTTAATCACACAGATGAACCAGAATGAATCAAATATGTATTTATGAATGGCTGATCTGAAAAAAAATGCATGGGATAGGTGCTAGGCTACAAGAAATATGTAGTTCCTACCCTCGAGAAGCTGAGTTTCTAAGGCAACTTCTACATAAATAGGTATTTATAAGGTATACACAGAGAAGATACAACCTTAGGGGGAAGGCACTACAACCTGGGGGAATGAGAAAGGACTTCTGCAGAAGCTGATATTTAAGCTGAGTCTTGAAGGAAGCCAGAGATTCTAAGCAAAAAGGGTGAGAGGAGAGAGAAGAGGACAGAAAGGATTCCTGACATAAGGGGCAGACTGTACAAAGACTCAGATGAGAGATGGAGTGTCATGTCTAAGAAACAGCAAATAGGCCAATGAAACTGGTTCTTAGCATATGTGGAGATGAGAAATATGGAGACTGAAGGAAAAAGGCTGTGACAGCATTACATGACCAACAGAGAAGTAGGTATTTTCTTCTAGAAGTAATTGTAAGCTACTTGAGCTTATTGAACGATGGTTTAACATGGCCAAACCCAGACTGTAAGTAAATTACTTTGATACTTGAGTGGTGTAAGAATAGGAGTGAGGAGAGACCAAAAGCAGGGAGCCCAAATAGAAGGCTGTTTGCAACAGTTCAAATAAGAGGTGATGAGGACTTGAACTGAGATAGTGGCTGTGAGTGGAGACACATTTTAGAGAAGAAAATTGCAAGATTTGGTGACACATTGTGTTTTTTTTTTTTTTTTTTTTTTTGCACCATGACTAATATGGAAATATGTTTTGCATGGCCTCACATGTATAATTGATATCAAATTGCTTGCTATCTCAAGGAGTAGGGAGGAGAAGAAGAGAGGGAGAGAGAGAATTTGGAACTCAAAAGAAAAGAATGTAAATTTTTTTTTTACATATAATTGGTAAATAATGAAATAAATTAATGTGTGTGTATATATATAAAGATGTATGCACACACACAGGACATCTGAGAGCACATGCCCACTGAAAACCTGTATTACTAAGTAAAGTAGAACATTCTAGGGGTCCGTTTCCCCCTTTAAGCATTGCTAGTGCCCTGAGGTCATAGAATTAATTCCAGAGCTGGAAGGCCATCTCTAGGCTTAGAGGCCAACTTGTCCATCCCACTCCCTCATTTTACAGATGAGGAAACTGAGGTTACACTGAGTATAATAGGTGTTAAAAATCTTCCCTACCCATTGATAGGTCTCAGGTGGGGCTGTTGAAGGAGGCTTGATTTGGGGGTGTTGTTTTGTATCAGGTCCACACTTTTGCTGATTGCTGGAGAGGCACTGCATCATGACGGTCATGCCCTTCCACTCTGAAAAGAGTATATATATTCTGAGGTGAGGTTTTGCTTTGGGGCTTAGCTTTTGGAAGAAGGTTTGTGTGCCAGATGAGACTCTGGGCAGTTGTTTTAAGAAGCCCCCTGACTTTGAAAACCCAGCTATTGGTGCTTCTCTGTCTGGTGATGATGCTTGTCTTGTCTATGGTCGGATGTTTGGAAGCCCTGTCTGTTGGTCCTGTCTGTGTTTTCTCTGTTGATGTATGTAATTAAAGTTAGATTATTGACCCCTCAAAAGTTGCTTTCCTTTTAGAAAAGCAGACCTAAGAACCTGTGCAGCAAGCCCTCCTGTGTAGTCCAGGGTGTTCAGTGCTGTAGTAAATTGCCCAAGGTCACACAGATAGTAAATATCAGAGGCAGGATATAAATTCTGGATCTCTGACTCCAGATCTAATGCTGTCTTCACTATAGGATGCAGCCTTTCTACCTATTGATTGTATTTTACTAATTTCTCCTCATACATTTGTCCAAGAAAAATCTTCCATCATCAAAGAGATTTGTGTCTCTTCATGTTGCTTGGTTTCAGTCTTATTTTGAATTCCCCAAACAGGCTTGATATTTTGGAATACTCCAGGTCCATCACCTTCACTCATAGCTTGGCAGGAAAAAGAACTGGTGCTCAGCCACCCCTCATCTTTGTAAAATACATCATTGTAAAATACACTTCCGATGGATCCTCTTTTATTTCTATCTCAGCATTGTCTGATTTAAGTCGAGAAGTATCACTTTTACTTGCTATGTCACCTCTGAATAACTATTTCTTGCATATTTAAAAAGTATATATCATGGTCCTAGACATATTTTTAAAAAGAAAAGAAAAGCTTCCTGCCATCAAGGAACCTATGATCAAGACAAGATGGATGAAACATATAAGCAGAAGTTATATTAAATTTCAAAAAAAATGTATAGAACTGCCCTATGGCACAGGCTAGGTCACTGATTATGTTGGAATTTGAATATGAATTAGCTTAATCCTAATCTAAAAGACTGCCCATTTCCTACCAAATAAAATATAAATACAAAATTGTTATCTTAATGTAGTGGGCATATACTAATGGGAATTAGACCAGTTTTTCCTCCCGTCTCATGTATATTGAAAGGGCATGTACATGCACCCCTGAGCAGGATTTTCCTGATTGGCAGACCACGGGGGTATAAAATGTGGTTTGGGATGTCATGTGTAAGATCTGAGTTACTGAGGGGTAGAGACAATCAATCAATATTTCTTAAGCACCTACTGTGTGTCAGGCACTGAGACACAGAACTATACTGAGAGAAAGAAAGAATGAGGCTACATATGGATAACAGAAACTCCTGCCAACTACTGGAGCCATTCAGGCAGCCAATGCTGAGTATAGAGTTGAAGATACTGAAAATTGTACCATCATGTGATGTGCTGAAAATTATTTTCCTTAATGGAGAGAGTGGTGGGCCTGGAGTTAGGAAGACCTGAATTCAAATCCAGCCTCAGACACTTACTAGCTGTGTGACTTAATTTCTGTCTGCCTCAGTTTCATCTACTATAAAATGAATTTGATAATAACAACCCAGAGTTATTGTGAGGATCAAATGAGATATTTGTAAAGTTCTTCGCACAGTGACTGGCTCATAGTATGCATTTAATAAATACTGTTTTACTTCTTCCTTCCATACAAGGTAAGGACTTCACTAATTGGTTCTATGAGTTTTAAGCGGCTATGGACAACTTGAACCTCTGGAGATAGACACAAAATTCACTGGGAGAGAAATTTGAGTTTTCGAGTTCAAGTCATTTCCATGTTCCTTACTACCTTAAATAAACCTCTCATCTATGGCTTCAAGATGTTGTAGCATTTGCAGCATTCACACCCTGGTAAAGCCTTCTCATCAGATGGACCTAACCAAGTAGAGGATAATGGACAGGCTTCAAACCAGATGGTGAGTTAGGGGGATGTCTGCCCTAAGTATGTGAAGACTTTCCTTGTGGAATGGGCAGATGAGAACAGTTTGCTCCAAGGGCTACGAAAGTGGCTGAAGCAGGTGCTGTCAAATGCTTAGAGCTTGGTCAGACATCCAAGACCCCAAGGTCATCCACTGTGTCCTGGGTCATCACCAGTCATTTTGACTTTTGTCTTGTCATTGGACTTTGCATAACTCTGCCTCACTTAAATCCAGTTCAAGCATGAGTCAAGTGATCATCTGTGATGTCATTGCTTGTCTTTGAAAGTGATGGGCAAGCAACAAATAAATCTGTTCTGTGCTCAATGTTTCTATTAGCTTGAGTACTTTACAGAAGAGTTGAGGGACTTTTGAGAGAGAGAGAGAGAGAGCTCTCATTTCTGCCCCTAAGCCAGATGTTTGTGTTTAAAGGACAGACTTTGGGCTGGAGAATAAACTGCTAAGACTATTGTTAGAGGAAGGCCTTTGAGATAATGCAGTACATTGTGTCTGACACAAAGGTTATACTAGCACTCAAGGACATCTACCACCTGCCTTTAAGTTACCTTTTAGACTTCACTTATTCTATGACTTTTTATGTACCATAATTTGGGGTAACCACCATTTTTGAATTTTGCCCTGTCTTCTCTTACATATTTGTATGTTCCCTGTAACTGGAAAGGACTCTTCCCTTCAACTCAAGTGCGACTTCCTTCGCTAAGTTTTCTTCAAAATCCCAAGTTGGAAGTAATGTCTCCCTTTTCAAATCTCAGCCAGCTGATTTGAAAGGTAATAGGGAGCTACTGAATATGTTAGAACACTGAGTGAATTGATGTAATGAGATTTATATGTTAGGAAGATAATTCTGCTTTAGGATATATTGGAGAAAGGAAAGTTCAGCTAATATTCTAGAGGGCTATTATGATAATCCATGTGACAGCTAATGAAGGACTGAACCAGGATAAAGACCGCTGGAATTCCAAGGAAGTGTACTCTAAAAATATCATGAAGTTAGAATTGATAAGACTGAACAAGTGATTGGATGTGTGGGATAGAGAAGGGAAGCTTCTTGAGAGTGGTATTTTTTTTGTCTTTGTCCCAAATGCCTACCATAGTGCTTGGCACAGAGTAAGCATTGTATAAATGCTTGTGAATCCATGGTTTGCTCCAGGTGTATGAATTTAAGTGTCTGGAAAAATGGTGATGATAATTGACAGAGATGGGAAATTCAGGTGACGCTGGTCCAGAGGTGGAAATTGAGAGATTTAAAGGGCTGTGGGGAAGGGAAGTAGCTGTTTTTTTTTCTTTTTATCTTCCGTTTGAAGGGCCATATTGTATAATCATTACTATATGTTAGTTAATAGGGAAGACAATGGAGAAGATTAATCCTCCCCTTTTTCCCTGATGTAAGAATGCTGCTGGTCAGTGGCCAAGTGTGGTCTGGGAGGAGGGAAAAGAGCAAAACTGCTACAGTATGATGGGAATTATTTTTTATTGGTTTGCCATCTAGCAGCTCCTACTGTGCCTAGTTTTAAACCTCAAGGTGTGAATATCTGCTCCCCAGTCACACAAGTCTGAGCATAGAGCATATGATTATCCCTTCTCGACAGTCCTAAGTAGGGGAGGGGACACAGTGTGACCTGTCTCCCATCTGTGCCCTGAACCCAAAGGAGAGAATGGAACTCAGTGGGTGTCACTGTTCAAGCTCTTTTCATTAGCATTCAGTTTTGGTCTATTGCTTATGATGAGATAGGACAAGCCTTCTAAGAGTCCTCCATTAACTTTCATTCAAACACCCGAATCTCTTCAAGACAGTAAGAAGATACAGATGTCCTTGTCTTCAGTGTCCTTTTATTAATCACCTTAAACTGGTTCTCAAGTGTCTCCATTCACCCATTCTCTAGCCTTACTTTCCTAATCTTTGTCCATTATGCCTCCATTTTTTTTTGAAGACAGGGCAGTGGGCTCTTAAATGTTTCCTGCGGTCCTTTCATTTTGCTGAATTTTAAATATTTCAGCCAATTTGAAGAGTTCATAATGATGAATAAGATTAAGCTTGGAGCTTAACCTTTTGAAACCGGGTGACGCGTTAACTCGGCTGGAACGCTGGTTAATTTAACAGCAGGAGTTGAATTAACTTGTCACAGCTTTGCCATTGTTAAATTCCCTCTTCCTGATCCTTGTCCCAATCTCACAGAGTTGGATGCACTGGGACCAGGTCGATGAGCCAGGGAGAGGAATAGGGAGGTGGTAAGGAAGTAGAGAAGGGGAGAGTGGAGAGAGTAAAACAGGTGACCAGAAATAACCAGGTAAGGAAGAGGTTAGTTCAGAAAACCAAGAAGACAGCAATTTATTGTAAAGAGGAGAGGGAAGAATTTGAAAAAAAATCATAATGAAGAAAGGTAGTGAGGGGAAAAAAAGAGAAAACAGAGGATGAGATATGAAAGAGAAGAGTAAATTAGTATTATCAACATATTGTATTATTTTTTAAATCTATAATTTCATCTGTATGGGGAATTAATTCCCAGTGGGGAAATTCCTTCTATTGCTACAGATCAGCAACTTTGAAGCTCAAAGACTGAGAATTCTCTGGGAGCACCGAGAGGGTAAGTGACTTACTCACAGTCGCACAGTCAGGATAAGGTAGAGATTGAATGAACTTGAACATAGGTCTTCCTGACTCCAAAGCTGCATCTTGCTAATTCACCAAGTGAAATTGCTTTTCATCCTGGTGCTTATCTTCCTGAAAATTGAGTCTACAATGTACCTGGTATGTTGAATATACAAACAGTAATAAAAAAGACATTATTTTTGCCCTCAAGGAACTTATTTTTAGCTGTGAGGGTTATAACATGAACACAGATAAACTGCTAGCTTACCTTCCATTATCCTGCAGAATAAGAGCTGAGTTACCGTTTCTGACAAGCCAGGACTCCAAAGTGAATAGGAATCACTGCTTTATTATTCTAAGGTCATGATTTTTTTTTTAAAGCCTGACTTGTTCATAGAGGAAAAAGTAAATTTGTTCATGAAAATATATTCCAAAGGGATTGTCTTGTCTCAGCCAAACTGGAGAGATATTTTGTTAGTTCTACTTACCTGTAACATATTTTAATACTCACACTTTCTTCTCAAACATCCCAGCACACATCTGTTCACACAGAGGGAATCTGATAAGGAAGAGACTGAAAGGAAAGCACAAAAGAAGCAAGATAATAAGGGTAGACACTGAATTAGAGGAGGGTCAAAGAAGTGGTCAGAGGAAACAAGGGAGTTCTCTTTTTGTGTGTGTGTGTGGGGGGGGGCTCAGGAGGAGATACTAGGAGCCAGAACACAGATGAGATTTCTGTGATTCAAGAGAAACAGAACTAAGATCTGCAGGCATGGGAATGGGGCAAACACCTACCGTTCCCTAAAACAAGGAAAAGACCACTGCTGGGAAGGACTGGTTCTATGATTGTTGTTGCTCTGTGAGGAATGAGGTGCAATATGCATTATTTTCTAGTCTCACTATGTACTATTTATTCACCAGGCAGCAGAGAGCTGCAACACAATTTGTAGACAAACCTTTAGGGGAAAAAGACCTGGTGACACCTCAAATACAGGCAAACTAAGCAGCCTTCTTCTAAGCGATGGTCACTTTGGGCCCCATCAATAGAGATCACACAGAGTCTTTCTTCTCTCTCAATTGTTTTGGTAGCACCTTAACTTAACACTGACAGGACATTTTCTTTTCTATTTGTATGATTTTGTGGCAGGGCTCATGTTCTTCCACTGATACTGTAACAGGTTTTCAATTTCCAGGATGGTTGCCTGAAAGACTGTTGGATGTATAGGAGCCTAACTGGAGCTCAGTAGTTGGATCTGAAGCGGATTACTAAGGATTCCAGGGCATTTTGCTTCTGTCCAAAATTACTTTAAGGTATAGGCATCAGATGGCTGAGCTGTGTCTGATGGATCAAGAGAATGGAGCAAGTGAGAGAAGGTGAAAGGGACAAGGGGAAGATAGAGGACAAAAGGATGATCAGAAAATGCAATGGGAAGATAGGAAAAGAATGAACAACATCTTATTTAGTGCCAAGAGAGAAACTCTGACAAGGTATTTTAAATTCACCGAGATGTGTAAAGGACACAAAGTCATTTTTGAATCCAGCCTAGGATCATGTAAGCAAAAGATGGTGCAAAGTAAATAAGATGAAAAGGAATGAATAGGTAAGATTTTTTTTTTTAGGTAATTTTGGAAAGGCATAGGATGCTATTTCCCATTTTACAAAAAGCAAGTCATTCTAGTTCTGTTTAAGAAATATTTCATATAACAATGGAGGATTGTTGATAGGGGGATGCATATTGGCCAAATTTGAGGGATCCAAATTAGCATAGTGGTTTTTGGTCTTGATTATATCCTATGTTCTCTCACTTTTCCAAACATTGCACTAAAATTAAATAAAAATCCCTCTGAGGAAAAAATTTTGTCCTTTTGTGACATATAAAAACACCAAAAATAGCATTTTTTTTTACTTTGCTACCCTTCTATTTCACTTTATATTACAATTATATGTATACATATACAGTCAATCCTCAACTTTCATGAGATAACATTCCTAGAAAACGGCACAAAAGTAAAAAATGTGAATGTTGATATGTTGGACCTATGGGAAATAAAGGGCTGGGTTCCTGCAACCAACAGAACTGTAATCTTTTACTGTAATTTCCTGAAAAGGCACCTTTCTGCATGCAATTCTTTATAGAAAAATATTAATTCTGATAATATAAACTTTTTCTTAATACAATAGCCATGAAATGGCACATAAAATTCAGGGAGAGGAGAGACAATTTTCAGAAGAACCTGAGGTAAAAATGGGTAAGGGCCAACATGCCATCTCTAATTGCCCTTTCTGCTCCATAGTTGCACTGTTCTCACATGAAAAGCACATCCCTCCAAGTGAGTCCCTGGCCACTGTCAGAGTTTGGCACTCCAGGGGTTGCTTGCCTTGGCAGCAGGCCAGATATATTGGTTAGGGCTTCGAGGGGAGGGGAATGTCCACCATCTCATTTACCCATAAACTTAGTTACTTTTCTGCCTTTTTATTTAATTCTCTCATCTTGCACTTAACATGTTTAGCACTTTCTGGAAAGGATTCATGAACACTTTTACAAATACTTTCTTCCTTTTGGTGGATATAACAAATAGTCCCTTCATTAGTACCAAACTGGAGGCTGACAGCAGTTTCAGACATTGAGGCACTAAGTTTATCTGACATCTTTGTTTTCTCCCTAAGCTTTTGCGCACTTGGGCTTAGAATCCAAGGAACTTGCACCGTGCTTTGGGGGCACAATTGTGGCACAGAACTTGCTTTAATAGTGAACAATAAAAATATGCCACAAACGCTGGGGGGGCTCTTTACTTTGCAATGGTGGGTGAACAAGACCAGTGAAGCACCTAGTAGGATACCAGCCACTCCATAAACTTGCACACATTGTGCCTCTCATTTTTTTCCCTACTTCATGTAGTCACAAATGTGGTTGGTTGCCAGGCAAAAGTAAAAATGAAGTTATTAATAAAATCACTGGAATGCTTGAAATTGGGAAAGTTAAACACGCAAATGTTGAGAATTGACTATACTTTTTCTCTGTTAGTAGAAGTTAAGTTCGCTATGGGCCAGGGACCATGTTTTCTTCATCTTTGTGTCCCCCAGCCAAGATTTAGCCCAGTGTCTTGTACCCGAGGTGCTCAAGAAATGCTTGTTGGATTGGGATAGGAGTTACAGCAGCCAGGACATGACACTTCACCAGAGTGGACTTTTGTATGATGTGTGTTATTCTTACTCTTCATCAAGTTACTCAAGTATTAAGAGGACTTTATTTCAAGGTAGTTTCTTATAAGATGATAGGGAAGGTCTAGAATATTCTAATGAGCACAAAAGAATGCTTTCATTATCATTAGGTATCTATAAAATGCCACTATGAGGTGGTTAGGCCTAATACTTATTTTTCTTTTTAATGTTACGAAATCATGGACTAAGATATGATTCTGTCAATTTTCCAAGCCTTGCTAGACCTGCTCTCTGCCAAACTCAGGAAATACACATCTTGTTCTACTAAGAATGTCCTTCTTTTCTTCCCATGATAGTGATCAAGGACTCTCTGACCTTAAAGAGAATGAAGACTTATTAGCTCAAGAGCAGAATTGAGGATTTCTTTGTTCCTCAAGAGACTCCATGCTGTGATTATGTCCTGAAAGCCCTTTGCATATCGGATCCTTCATTCAGTTTATTTCTACATTCTATAAACCATGCTTGGTGCTGGGAATACAGTTAAAAAAATGAAACCATCCCTACCTAACCTCAAGAAGCTTAGATTCCACAGGGTGAAAAACACATACTCAGATAAATCAATATAATTTCAGGATCAGGGAGAATACTGAGGAGGATGGGGAAACCAGGAAATAAATTTATTATTTTTAAATAGCATTTTATGGTTTTTACATTACATGTAAAGATATTTTAACATTCATTTTTTAAATAAAATTTTGAGTTCCAAATTTTTTCCCTCTTTCCCTCCCCCTTTTGTTGATGGCAGCTCCCATCTCATTAACCTAGAGGCCTCTGTGGATTTATCCACTTAGATTCTAGGCTTGGCCTCCACCCACCAGGAAAATTTTATCCCCTTCCCTCCATGCTGTATTTTACCTCACTCAAACTAGTACCAAGATAATAAGCAATTTGCTATAGATTATATATGTGCAATCATGTAAAACCTATTTCCATATTAGTCATATTGTGAAAGAAGAAACTTTGCAAAACAATTACAGTTCGCAAAAGGAAAAAATGAAAAATATTTAAAAATGTGAAAATTGTCTGCTTTGATCTGTATGCAGACTCCATAGTTCTTTCTCTGGATGTGGAAGGCATTTTCCACCACGAGTCTTTTAGAATTGTCTTGGATCATTGTATTGCTGAGAAGAGCTAAGTCTCTTACAGTTGATCATCACATAGTGTTGTTACTGTGTACAATGTTCTCCTGGTTCTGCTTTTTCCCTTTGTACCAGTTCATGTAAGTCTAGGAAAGGCATTTAGGTAAAGATTATCACTTGAGGTGAACTTTGGAGGAAGCTAGGGGCTATGGGAGGTGAAACTGAAAACAGAAGACCTTCTAAGCTTAAGGAACAGCTTGTGCAGAGGCATAGGAGCTGGAGGTTCCTTTGATTTTCAGGGAGTGGGTTAAATCCATTCCCTATCTCTCCCCCTTTTGTTGATGGCAGCTCCCATCTCATTAACCTAGAGGCCTCTGTGGATTTATCCACTTAGATTCTAGGCTTGGCCTCCACCCACCAGGAAAATTTTATCCCCTTCCCTCCATGCTGTATTTTACCTCACTCAAACTAGTACCAAGGGTGTTCTGGTAAATGTTTAATAACTGTCTGGGAAAAAAAATGTGCACAACACACTTTTAAGTTTAATCTGCATTAGTAACATTTTCTTCATCACTTTCTTAAGTCTAGACAGTTAACAAAACAATAAATCAAGACTTGATTTGCTGTTATTATTGATTTCTAAGGTACTCTGCAATATTCCTGCATAAATGCTCACACTGAAAATTTGACAATTGAACATGGTTAACTACATATATGTATATAGTATTTTATATATGTACATATATAAATCTATAGTTATACATATATAACATAAATGTGTATATTGAGCTAACTATGTTCAGTTGTAGTATGCTCAGGAATATGCTGGCACCAACTCTGTTTGTGGTTAAGCATACATATATACATTTATATATACATACACATATGCATAACATTATAATATTTTATATGCATAGGAGCAAAAAGAGTAAAAGAAATGGAAATAACCACCATGTAGACTGTATGCCTCTAAATCTTCTCAGATCATAAAAGCCCAAACTTAAACTCTAGGCATGCTGTAATCTCAAAAGGTCCAGGTTGTGTTCATCCTTCGTTGCCAAAGAAGACCATGCCATCAGAGAAATGACATAACTTGCACTTGACTTTGTTTTGAGTGAGGGAGGGCTGTGCAGGTCACCAGCCTCACTTCTCCAGAGTCATCTGGATCCAGTGAGCAGATATTCATCAGGATGACTGGAGATGACCCAGGGTGTACTGGGAGACCTTGGGCCCTTTAGGCCAAGGTCTTTGCAGGTACTCACTTAGGGTGAGACAACGCCCATTCATTGAATAGGCTGTTTAAGAAGTAGCCAGAGTATGGCCCCTTTAATGAGGCAAAGAAAAAAGAGAGATATCAGGCTGGGAGGGAAACAGTAACAGTTACTATTGATAATCACTCTAAAGCCAGGAGGATCCAGAAGAGCCCTTAGGCAGGGGTGTCCCAGCTTCAGAGTGTGGTAGGTTTAAGGTATTGGGAAAGGGAAGGGAAGGGGTGGAGTCAGTAAAATCTAAGTCAAGTTGGCACCTTTTGGCCATCCATATTTATCTTACTTTGAAGAGAAGAGAGAAGAGGAGGGGGAAGCAGACAAGAGAGGAGGAGTTTAGCTGGGTCCCCATTCAGCCAGCTGCTTCTACTCACAGGATTGTGTTCATCCTTCATTGCCAAAGAAGACCGTGCCATCAGAGAAATGACATAACTTGCAGTTGACTTTGTTTTGAGTGAGAGAGAGCTGCGCAGGTCACCAGCCTCACTTCTCCTCCAGATTCAGAAAGATCCAAGTAGAGTTCACCTAGACTCTGGCCACCTCTATTGCAAGAAGAAAGAAATATGAGTCATGCAGGGCCCCAGTTGTCTAGGCCCTCTAAGTCTCTGTTGGTTTTCTACTAGAAGAGGACAGAACCACAGTGCCATCAGTTAAGGAATGGACATCCTACACCCTGCTCTATATGGTTCCTTCAAACCCTATATCTGAAAACTGGCAGAGAGTACAAATTTCAGTGATGAGTGGGGGGAAAATGTGAACTCTGCTGGATCTGGACATGATACCTCAGCCTCTGCTAACATTTATATTCTGAGCCAAATAATCACTCCACCACCTTAGGGCTATTTGATGTCTCTGTCATTTCCATGTTCATTCTCAACCATCATCTTTCAGCACTTATTTATTGAATGTTCTTAGGGACGAATGTATGTTATGCTGGAGCATCTCACATAAAATGTGTAGAAGCCGACTATATTAAAGTATTTCAGGATACTGAGGTATAAGTGGAGCCCAACAGAAGAGAATTTGTCTTGGTGCATGCTGCCTTGATGTCTTCTAAGAAAATCAGAGAATGGAGGATTATAATAGGTAAGATGACAGGTGGTGACAGGCATGATAGAACAGGTGCCTCTAGGTACCCAAGAAAGATTTGAGTTTTATTGGTGTTCTTTTACAGACATCTCCCTTTAAATCAACGCTTAAACCATATCAAGGCTTCCTTGTCTTTCCCTCCAGCTGACATCCATGGAAATTCTGCTTTTCAAGGTTTGCTTTTGAGGTACCACTGAACCTAAGGAAACCAGTGTGGTGGGATTTTTATTACAAGTCCCAACACAGCAAGTTCATGTGGATTCTGATGTTGCCTGCTATGTCTGCTCCTCTGTGGAACAAAATTGATCAATAATTTCTAGAGATTCACCCTGACTGTGCCAAAGAAAAACACAAAGAAAGAAGACCAGAACCATTTTGAATGGAATACTGACAGGGAAAACTCCAGGAAAGCCATGAAATGATACTACTTCAGTTGATATGTAACTGTGCATGACTGACTATCTATGAGTCAATGAGAGACATTTGATCTCCATCTCACTCAATCAAGCAACTGAGAAGCATGTGTTAAATGACCACTGTGTGCCAAGCAATGTTCCAGGAACTGAATATACAATTGCAAGAATGAAATACTCTCTCCTCAAAGAGCTTACATTCCAATGGTGAAAGCAACAGGTATGTGAATAAGTATGCACAGAAAAATATGGAGATAATAAATACAAATTAATATAAGATATTTGGGAGGGAACTCAAGAATAGGAAGGATGCTGGGCAGAGATGTGCATATAGTAGGTAGGCAGTTTGAAAGGAATCTTAAAAGTTGAGGTGGTAAAAGCTCTTTGTGTGAATTTCAGGAAGTGCAATTGATCATGCAGGTATGGGTTGCATTAGAAAATGATTTTAAACGCTATTAACCTAATGAAGTTTTCTCTGACTAAATGGCACTATAGTTATATAGCATAGTGGTCAAGGTGCTGCTTAAAAAGAAGTCCTGCTCTCCTACAGTGTTCTCTGGCAATAATTTTAAAAGGGCATCAGATTTAATAACGATCAAGAAATCCAAAGAGAAATATCAATAAGTTCCTTCATATGGCCAAAGACTGCACAAAAAGATAGCCTTAAGTGTTGTTACAGAGAACATTAGGGAAGTCAGTAGAAGCTCTGGTGAACAGGCCAAAAGCTGGCATCAATACCCTGACCAGGGATGTCCCAAGACAGAAGGAAGCCTGCAGCAATGTTCCAACCTGAGATGCCATACGGAGTCCTGGGGTTGAAAGCCCATAGCATTGCTCTGACCAGAAATTTCTGAGTGAAACTGTGAGCCTGTAGTAGTTCCTTGATAGGGAATTCCACTGGGAGAACAGAAACCAAATCAGGACTTGACTGGAGACAGCTGGGGGAGGGGATTGGCAAAGGACCACAGAAATGTTCCAACTAGGAATGCCCCAGTTAGGGGAACTGAAAGGTACAGAGCTCTGATCTAGTTATTGAAGCCTTCCCATGTTCTGAGTACAGATACTCCAAGAAAGGTGAAAACCAGTATCAGTAATCCACAAGATGGTGATCAGGACTAAACAGGGCTTGATTACCTCATTCAAGAGTACGAGAAGAGATGGAGCCTGACCTTGGCACAAAGTCCCAAATAAAGAACTGGGGCTGGAGATATGAGTTAATAGAAGACACTAAAAAAATATTATAGGACAAGAAATGACCAAGAAGTAAAATCCAAAGAAGAGAGCAATTTACTTGGTGGGAAGCAATTTGGGGATGGTGGGAATAACCCACAAGTGGGTCATTTGACAACAAGTATTACGGGAATAACTAGAAGAAATGAAAGAAGTGATAAAAATGGAAATACAAGACATATTCAGGACTTATACCAATAATAAAGGTGAAACTTTTAAAAAGTAGGTGAAAAGTTTTTAAATACTAAAATTCACAGAACAAGTAACAAAAATTTAATAATCTAATCTCAGAAATATAAATTGAACAATCCAGGAAAGCCATGAAATGATGCTATTTCAGTTGATATGTAACTGTGAACTACTACCCATGAATGAATGGGAGAAAAATCCCAGGAACTAATAGATTTATAAGTAAACTATGTTATACATGCAAAGAATAATTAATTATGATATCATACAAACTGTTTACAAAAATAGAGAAAAAGGTTATCCTACTAAATTTCATATATCCTACTAATTTCATATGATACAAATATTTTCGTTACCTCATACAGGAAGATACAAAACAGAGGAAGCAAATAATAGACCCATATCCCTTAGGAATATTAATGCAAAACTATCAGATAAAATGTTAGCAAAGAAGCTATGAAACATGTGGAAAAGATTATACACTATGACCAAGTTGGTTTTCTTTCAAGAATGCAAGATCCATTCCAGGAAAACTATAAATGTAACAGATCATATTAATAACAAAAACAAAATCACATGATATGTCAATAGATCCACAAAAAGCTTTTTAATAATATATGACACTCATTTATGTTAAGAATATTAAAAAGAATAGGAGTAAATTGACCTTTTATTAATATGATTATTGGTACCTATTTCAATCCAAGAGTCAATGTTATACGGAATGTACAAACACTAGAGGACTTTTAGTAAGATCAGGCATAAAGCAAGAATGTCTAGCATCAACATTACTATTCGATATAGTTTTTGAAATGCTAGCTCTAAGACAAGAAAAATGAATTCTGGGAATATGCATAGGTAAAGAAGATGAAAAATTCACTTTTTATATAACCATTCTCCTACTCATTCAGGCTCACAATCTCAGTTCCTCTTATTCCCATATCCAGTATTTTGTCAAATCTGCCAATTCTACATTTGAAACATTTCTACTATATGTTTTCTTCTTTCCTCTGATATTACCACCACCCTAGTAAAGACCTTTATTACCCCATGCTTGGATAAATGAAATAGCTTACTTGTTGGCTTTTCTGCCTCCAGTTTGTCTGCACTTCAGTTCATAATTCAACTATCAAAGTGATCTTCCTAAAGTACTACTTTAACCATGTCACTTCAGTGGCTCCCTATTATTTCCAGGATCAAATATAAAATTATTTGTTTAGCATTTAAAGTTCTTCCTAATAACCTGACCCAGTTTTCTTACAATTTGCTTCCCTCTACATATTTTGCAATCCAACGACTAACCTCTTTGTTTTTCTTTGCATAACACATTCCATTGCCTGACTTCATGCATTTTTATTGGTTATCCCCCATGTCTAGAATTCTGTTCCTCCTTACCACTGCTTCATGGTTTTCCTGGCTTCAAATCTTAGCCCAAGTTCAGCCTTCTGCAATAAGCCTTTTCCAGCCTCCTTAATCTTAGTGCCTTCCCTCTGAAATTATCTCCAATTTACCATGTATTCGCTTGTTTGTTTATAGTTTTCATGCTGCCTTTCACATTAGATTGTAAGTTCCTTGAAGTTTGCCTTGCCTGAGCTCTTAGCACAGTGCTTGACACATAGCAGGCACTTAAAAATCCATGTCAAGCTGACTTACAGATGATATGATCTATTTAAAGAATATTAGAGATTCAGTCAAAATTAATTAAAACAATCACTTCAGCAAAGTATCAGAATATAAAATAAATCTACATAAGGAACTAGCTTTTCTCTAATTACCAACAAAACCCAGAAAGAAGAGACAGAGAAATTCCATTCAAAATAGCCTTGGAATACATAAAATATTTGGGAATTCATGTTCCACCACACACACACACACACACATACGCGCGCACGCACGTACACACACACACGTGCACACACATACAAAAAGAGAGGAATTATATAAATACAACTATAAAAGTGTATAGAAATAATGAAATCAACTAAACAATTGAAGAAATATTAATTTTACTTACGATTTGACCATGTAAGTATAATAAAAATGATAATGCTACCTAAAGTAATTTGTCTGTTTTAAAATTTCTCCATACAATCAATCTATCCAAGGAGTTACTTTATGAAACTAGAAAAAATAAGGACAAAATTCATCTGGAAGAATAAAATTTCAATCATTTCAAAGGAAATAACAACAACATGGAAAGGAAGGGATTTTAGCAGTATCAGTTCTGAAATTACACTATTCTAGCTACTGAGGAAGAGGAGGAGAATTTTTGCTAATGAGCCAAGCTATGCAGGAGGTGAAGTTTGGTTGAGGCCCTTCCTCAAATAAATAGCCCAGCAAAGGAGTTGCCATTCAATAGAGTAGTATCTCAGGGTGGAGGTTTCTTCAGAGTGAGATGAGAGAAGAGGTAGGAGAAGCCAAGGAAGAGAACAGAACCCAAGAAGCCTGAAGAAACAATCAAGTGGAAACAATCAAGCTGGGTGAACAGTTCATAAAAAGCAGCTGAATTTAGATGTGACAAAAGAATTTAAGGGAGAGGTGGGGAACCTGCAGCCACATGTGGCCCTCTAGGTCCTCAAGTGTGGTCCTTTGACTGAATCCAAACTTCACAGAACAATCCTCTTAATAAAATGATCTGTTCTGTAAAACTTGAATTCAGTCAAAAGACTGCACCCGAGGACCTAGAAGGTCACATGTGGCCTGGAGGCCACAGGTTTCCCACCCCTGGTTTAGGGCCTGCATTTCTCCCATGCTGAGCTAAGTAGAGGAACACAATCTTTACATCTCTTGCTGGGAACTGATCTGAGCAGAGGAAATCTTTGCTTTAGGGAGCCAATTGGAAGAAGCTGCTGCTGACAGAGTGGGCTGAGGAAAGGAGAAGCTTGTCTGTCTTTCACTGCCTTGAGAAGAGAAAACACCGTAGATACTTGTCTGACTTTCCCATTACTGCCTCCTATGACTTGAGAAGGAGCAGCCAAGAAGCGCTCCACAATTCCCAGGCTTAGGGGAATTGCTTTTGTTAAGAGAAGGCAATACTACCTTAAAACCCAGTCAAGGAGTAGTTTAAGTAGAGAAGGCAGAAATGACCCACATAGTAAGGTGCATTTTGGTGTAGACAATTTCCTGAGGAAACCGAGGATAGATGTCCTTATGTTGCCCTTGGTAAATACGTTTTCCTATTTGTGTGGCTCCCTGTTATGTTTCTACGAGTATGTACCTATTCTTCTCTATGGACAATGTATGCATTGGTGAGAGTGAGGTCTAAGTTATATGGGTGAACCATTATGCTATGCTTTGAATTCTCATTAGCAAGTGTTTCATGATTAAGAATTAATAGTGTTATTCTGTTTAATTTGTTTAAAAAGAAAGCACACAGAACAGATCCAACAATTCTGAAGAGCAATTTGGAATATGCCCAAAGGGCTATAACTATGCATACCTTTTGATCTAGCAATGCCACTACTAGGTCTGTATCCCAAAGAGGTCATAAAAAAGGGAAAAGGTCCTGCAATTTACAAAAATATTTATAGCAGCTCTTTTTGTTGTGGCAAAGAATTAGAAATTGAGCTAATACCCTTCAATTGGGGAATTGCTGAATAAGTTGAAGTATATGAAAGTAACTGAATACTATTGTTACATAAGAAAAGACAAGCAGGTGAATTTCAGAAAAACCTGGAAAGACATGAATTGGTGCTCAGTGAAGTGAGCACAGCCAGGAGAACATTGTATACAGTAACAAAACATTGTGCAATGACCATCTTTGATAGACTCAGCTCTTCTCAGCAATGCGATGATCTAAGACAATTCCAAACAACTCATGATGGAAAATGCTATCCACATCTAGAGAAAGAACTATGGAATCTGAATGCAAATTGAAACATACTCTTTTCTCTTTTTCATTTTTTTTCTTGTGGTTTTTCCATTTTATTCTGATTCCTCTTTCACAACATGACTAATATGGAAATATGTTTAATATTATTGTACACGTATAGTATATACCAGGTTGCATACTGTCTTGGGAAAGGTGGGGAGGAAAAGGAGGGGGAAAATTTTAGAACTCAAAATCTTATAAAATAAATGTTGAAAACTAAAAATAAATTTAAAAAGAAAAAAGAAAGAAAGCACTCTAATAAAGGCTTAAGAACTTTAGTTGTTAATAGTAGATGAATAGTTCATCCACATTAACCCCTCACTTAGAAAACTGGTGTACTATGGGGCGAATGCAAGCTGAGTGAATGAGCCTGTCCAGAGAGAGAAGGGTTGGCAAGGTGCCACAACCACACTACATATGAATGGCCACATCTAGAGCAAATTAGAAGAGCAGGAGAGGTGATTCTTTTCATGACTATGGATGTGGGAATAGTTCTTGATCAAAAAGGAGGAAGAGAGGATTATAAGAGATTAAAAGGACAGTTATTATTATAGAAAACTGAAAAGCATTTTTTATAAGCAAAATCAATTTAGATAAAGTTAGAAGGGAAAGAGTCAACTGGAAAAAATCTTTGAAGTAATTTTTTTCTAATAAAGATTTTATATCAAGACATATAGAATGTATTCAAATATTTAAGAACAAAAGCCATTCTCCAGCACATAAATGGTTAAGGATTATAAAGAAATTGTTTTCAAAAAAAGAAATACAAGCTAATCATATAAAATGCTTCTAATAATAATAATTATAATAAGAAATTAAAATCAAAAGAACTCTGAGGTATTACCTCATAACCATCATATTGACAAAAATTGAAAAGTACAACTTTTGGAGAGGATATGGAAGAGTGGATGCAATGATATTGGTGGAGCTGTGAATGAGTTTAGCCATTCTGGAAACTAATTTGGAACTCGAGAGTAAAATGTCACTAAACTATGCATACTTTTTGGCTTGATGATATCACCACTTAGACCTACACTGAAAGTGGTAAAAAGAAAGAGGGCCAGTACGAAATAATTATTGTAGCATTTTGTGTCATAGAAAAGAACAGAAAACATGATGTACCTTTCAATTGGGGAATTGCTGGATAAATTATGGCATATGAATATAATTGAATATAATGTAATGGAACATAATATAATGGAACATAATTGTGCCATAAGAAATGATAGAATAGACAATTTCTTTTTTTCTTGATCTTTCCTTCCTTCTTCATTTTTTTTATTTTTTAACGTTTATTTTTTTTGGCTTTTAGCACTCATTTCCACAAAATTTTGAGTTCCAAATTCTCCCTATCTCTCCCCTTGCCCCACCCCAAAATGCCAAGCATTTTGATTGCCCCTTCCACCAATCTACCCTCCCTTCTAACATCACTCCTTTCCCTTATCCCCATCTTCTCTCTTTTCTTGTAGGGCAAGATAAATTTTTATACCCCATTACCTGTATTTCTTATTTCCTAGTTGTATGCAAAAATAATTCTCAACGTTTGTTCCTAAAACTTTGAGTTCCAATTTCTTTTCCTTCCTCCTTCCCCACACATACCCACTGAGAAGGCCAGCAATTCAATATAGTCTATATATGTGCAGTTTTGCAAATGACTTCCATAATAGTCATGTTGTGTAAGACTAACTATATTTCCCTCCATCCTATCCTACCCCCATTTTTTCTATTCTCTCTTTTGACCTTGTCCTTCCCTGAGTGTTTACTTCTAATTGGACCCTCCTCCCGTTTGCCCTCCCTTCTATCAGTTCCCCCACTCTGCTTATCCCTTTCTCCTCTACTTTCCTCTAGTGTAAAATAGGTTTTCATACCAAATTGAGTGTACATGTTATTCCTTCCTTGAGCCAAATGTTATGAGAGTAAACTTCACTTTATCCCTCATACCTCCTCACTTTTCCCCTCCATTGAGGAAGCTTTTTCTTGCCTCTTTTATGAGAGATAATTTGCCCCATTTCATTTCTCCTTTCCTCCTCTCAATATATTCCTCTCTCATCCCTTAATTTTATTTTTTATTAGATATGATCCCTTCCTATTCAATTCACCCTATGCTCTATGTGTGTGTGTGTGTGTGTGTGTGTGTGTGTGTGTGTGTGTGTGTGTGTGTGTGTGTATAATCCCTCCAACTACCCAAATACTGAGAAAAGTCTCAAGGGTTACAAATATTATCTTTTCATGTAGGAATGTAAAGAGTTCAACTTTAGAAAGTCTTTTATGATTTCTCTTTCCTGTTTACCTTTTCATGTTTCTCTTGATTATTGTGTTTGAAAGTCAAATTTTCTATTCAGTTCTAGTCTTTTCATCAAAAGCTTGAAAGTTCTCTATATCATTGAATGACATTTTTTCTCCTGAAGTATTATACTAAGTTTTGCTGGATAGGTGATTCTTGGTTTTAATTCCAGTTCCTTTGACTTCTGTAATATTGTATTCCAAGCCCTTCAATCCCTTAATGTAGAAGCTGCTAGATCCTGTGTTATACTGATTATATTTCCACAATACTTGAATTGTTTCTTTCTAGCTGCTTGCAATATTTTCTCTTTGACCTGGGAACTCTGGAATTTGGCTGCAATGTTCCTAGGAGTTTCTCTTTTGGGATTTCTTTCAGGAGGTGATTGGTAGATTCTTTCAATATTGATTTTGCCCTCTGGTTCTAGAATCTCAAGGCAGTTTTCCTTGATAATTTCATGAAAGATGATGTCTAGGCTCTTTTTTTGATCATGGCTTTCATGTAGTCCCATAATTTTTAAATTGTCTCTCCTGGATCTATTTTCCAGGTCAGTTGTTTTTCCAATGAGATATTTCACCTTGTCTTCCATTTTTTTATTCTTTTGGTTTTGTTTTGTAATTTCTTGGTTCCTCAGTAAAGTCATTAGCTTCCATCTGCTCCATTCTCATTTTTAAAGAACTGTTTTCTTCAGTGAGCTTTTGGACCTCCTTTTCCATTTGGCTAATTCTGCTTTTTATTTTATTTTATTTTTATTTTTATTTTTTTTAAATTAATTTTTAACATTTATTTTCACACAATTTTGGGTTACAAATTTTCTCCCCTTTTATCCCCCCCCCCCCAAACTCGAGCTTTCTAATTGCCCCTGTGACCTATCTGCTCTCTCCTCTCTCCTCCCTCCCTGCCCTTGTCTCCGTCTTCTCTTTTGTCTTGTAGGACCAGATAGCTTTCTTGACCCCTTAACCTGTATTTCTTGTTACCCAGTGGTAAGAACATTACATTTGGTCCTAACACTTTGAGTTCTAACCTCCTTAGCTCCCTCCCTCTCCACCCCTTCCCCTTGAAAGACAGGCAATTCAATATAGGCCATATCTGTTTAGTTTTGCAAATGATTTCCATACTAGTTGTGTTGTATAGGACTAATTATATTTCCCTCCATCCTATCCTATCCCCCTTTACTTCTATTTTCTTATGGTCCTTTCCCTCCCCATGAGTGTCAACCTCGTATTGCATTCTCCTCCCCATGCCCTCCCCTCCATCCTCCCCCCGACCCTGCTTGTGCCCCTGTCCCCCACTCTCCTGTATAATGAGATAGGTTTTCCTATCAAAATGAGTGTGCATTTTATTCTTTCCTTTAGTGGAATGTGATGAGAGTAGACCTCATGTTTTTCTCTTGCCTCCCCTCTTTATCCCACCACTAATAAGTCTTTTGCTTGCCTCTTTTATGAGAGATAATTTGCCCTATATAACTTCTCCCTTTCTCCTCCCAATATTTCTCTCTCACTGCTTGATTTCATTTTTTTTTAATATATGATCCCATCCTCTTCAATTCACTCTGTGCACTCTGTCTCTATGTATGTGTGCGTGTGTGCATGTGTGTGTGTGTGTACTCCCACCCAGTGCCCAGATACTGAAATGTTTCAAGAGTTATAAATATTGTCTTTCCATGTAGGAATGTAAACAGTTCAACTTTAGTAAGTCCCTTATGATTTCTCTTTGCTGTTCGCCTTTTCATGGTTCTCTTCATTCTTGTGTTAGAAAGTCAAATTTTCTTTCCAGCTCTGGTCTTTTCATCAGGAAAATTTGAAAGTCTTCTATTTCATTGAAAGACCATTTTTTCTCCTGAAGTATTATACTCAGTTTTGCTGGGTAGGTGATTCTTGGCTTCAGTCCTAGTTCCTTTGACTTCTGGAATATCCTATTCCATTCCCTTCTATCCCTCAATGTAGAGGGTGCCAGATCTTGTGCTATCCTGATTGTATTTCCACAATACTTGAATTGTTTCTTTCTAGCTGCTTGCAATATTTTCTCTTTCACCTGGGAATTCTGTAATTTGGCCACAATGCTCCTAGGAGTTTCTCTTTTTGGATCTCTTTCATGCGGTGTTCTGCGGATTCCTTGAATATTTATTTTGCCTTCTGGTTCTAGAATCTCAGGGCAGTTTTCCTTGATAATTTCATGGAAGATGATGTCTAGGCTCTTCTTTTGATCATGGTTTTCAGGTAGTCCCAGAATTTTTACATTGTCTCTCCTGATTCTATTTTCCAGGTCAGTTGTTTTTCCAATAAGATATTTCACATTATCTTCCATTTTTCGAATCTGCGCGGTATGTTCTGAGATATCTGTCTTTCTCGAAAAGTCCTTAGCGTCCATCCGTACCATTCCAGTTTTGAAAGATCTATTTTCTTCAGTGAGCTTTTGAATCTCCTTTTCCATTTGGTTAATTCTGCTTTTGAAAGCATTCTTCTCCTCATTGGCCCCTTGCACCTCCCTTGCCAGCTGAGTTAGGCTAGTTCTCAAGGTGCCAATTTCTTCAAGATTTTTTTGGTTCTCCTTTAGCAGGGAGCTGATCTGCTTTTCATGCTTCTCTTTCATCCCTCTCATTTCTCTTCCCAGCTTTTCCTCCACCTCTCTAACTTGATTTTCAAAATTCCTCTTGAGATCTTCCATGGCCCGAGCCCATTGGGTGGGCTGGGACACAGAATCCTCGATTTCTGTGTCTTTGCCTGATGGCAGGCATTGTTCCTCCCCATCAGAAAGGAAGGGAGGAAGTGTCTTTTCTCCGATAAAGTGCCCTTCAATAGTTTTATTTCTTTTCCCTTTTCTTGGCATTTTCTCCAACCAATGGCCTGACCTCTGAATGTTCTCCTCACACCCACCTCGCCTCCTGGTCCTCCCAGCCAGCGTTTGGGTACTGAGATTCAAATGCTGCTTCCCGCCTTAGGATTTTTGGTGGGGGCAGGGCTGCTTTTCAGTGTGAGAATTAAGTTCAGGTAGTCAGGGGCAGGGCCGCCTCTCTGACATAGTTCCCTCTGGGGGTTTATGCACAGACCTTCCACAATGGATCCAGACTCCTGCCCGTTTGGGGAGCCCCTGTCCGCAGCCACCTCTCAGCCCCCACGTCCCGGGGGGGCCCGAGCCTTGGGGGCACCCCACTCCCCTCTCAACCAGCCAAAGAGACTCTCTCACCCACCCCCGTCAGTCACCTGTTGGTGGGGGGGGCTGTGCTGCCACTGAAGATCCCGCCTCTGGAGCCCTCTGAGATCCGTGCCTCTCGGAGCCACGGCCTCTGCCGCCGCCGCAGGTCCGGGCTGGGCTCCGCGTCTGCAGTGTGACGGACCTTTTGCGAGAGGTTTGCAGGTCCCTCTGTGGGTGGGGGGACCCACGTGGCCACTGGAGATCCCGTCCCCGTAGCCCTCTCGGATCTCCTCCCCTCAGTGTCGCGGCCGTGGCAGGGCCGCACTCCGCTCCCCGTCCAGGCGCCCAGTCCGCGGCGCGAAGGACCCCCCGCGAGAGGTTTGCAGGTCTCTCCAGGGCAGGAATCTCCCCCGCTCCAATACTCCATGGTCTCTGGGTGCAGAAATCGCCCTGGCTAGGTCCCCTCTAGCTGTTCTGTGGTTTGTGTGTTCGGAGCTATCTGTATGTGCGTCTTTCTACTTCGCCATCTTGGCTCCGCCCCCCTAATTCTGCTTTTTAAAGCATTCTTCTACTCATTGACTTTTGGACCTCCTTTGCCAGTTCAGTTAGCCTATTTTTAAAGGTTTTATTTTCTTCAGCAATTTTTTGAGTGTCCTTTAGCAAGTTGTTGACTGGTTTTTCATAATTTTCTTGCATTGCTCTCATTTCTCTTCCCAATTTTTCCTCCATCTCTCTTACTTGATTTTTAAAATCTTTTTTGAGTTCTTCCATGGCCTGAGACTATTGCATATTTATTTTGGAGGTCTCTGGTGGTAAGCATTGTTCTTCCTCATGCAGAAGGATGGAAGGAAGTACCTGTTCCCCAAGAAAGTAACCTTCTATAGTCTTATTTTTTTTTCCCTTTTTTGGGTATTTTCCCAGCCAGTTATTTGGCTTTTGAGTCCTTTGTCAAGAGGAGTGTGTACTTTGGGGACCTGTAAGATCTCAGTTCCTCCAAGGTGACACAATCAAGGGAGAGGAGTTGACTCCCTGGCCTGGCTCCTGGCTGCGATTCAGATCAGCTGCTCGATTCTCCCAGAGGCTTTAGGCTGAGAGCTCCACAAAGGGACAATGCCACTGCCACTGCTGCTGCCACCACTGCTGCTGCCACCCACCCTTTGAAGAAGCCCTTTCACTGATATCTGAAGCTCTTCTTGGTGCCTGTGAGTTAAGGGATCCGGGAACCTCCACTGCTGTCACTGGGGACCCTGCCCCCGAGGCCTGCTTCAGTTTCAGTCTCCCAGGTGCCAGGTGGCCAAGGCTGGTCTGTGCTCTGCCCCACATCCAGTGCAAGTGACATTTCCCATCAGCCCTCTAGGTCACCCTGCACTGGAAATCTCTTTCACTCTGTCATTCTGTGGCATCTGCTGCTCTAGAATTTTCCAAGAGTCACTTTTACAGGTATTTTATGGATTGTGAGGGAAGAGCCATCTTGGCTCCTCCCCCTAGAATAGACAGTTTCAGAGAAACTTGGGAAGACCTTTATGAACTGAGGCAGAGTGAAATGAGCAGAATCAGTAGAACAACTGATGTAATAACTAAAACATTGTGAGAAAAAGCAACTTCAAAAGATTTGAGAACTCAAATAGAAATTATTCCAGAAGAGTAATGATTAAACATTCTTCCCCACCTCCTGACAGAGAGGTAGGTACTTTCAGTGCAGAATGAAACATGTGTTTTCAGACATGACCAGTGTGTATGTTCTGTTTGGCCATCCACATTTGTTGTAAGGTATGGCTTTTCTATTTGGAGAGGGGGCTTTGAAAGGAGAGGAGGGCTAGTGATAGTGTGGCTTCTCACAAAAAGGGAAAAAAGAAAGGAGTATGAGTGAAAAATTTAAAAGAATGCACATAAGAAAACTGAAGGAGGTTTAGAAAGAAACAGGCAAGAGAACCTTGAAACTAATAGATTTAATTTACTCTATACTTTAAAAGAGGAAGAAAGCTGGATTATCATGGAGACATACTGTTTTGTTTTATATGGAATTTTTTCTGTTTGTTGAGTTAAGAATAACTAAAAATAAACATTTAAATAAACACACTAAAAGAAACATTGTTTTGATTTTCCAACTGTATTTCTCTCCAGCTGTAGCAGGCAACTTTATATAACTATTGATATAGCCATATTATAAGAAACACATCCTTAATTTGCCTTTCTTGAGCAGTTCTATTGTAGTGCTTTGTGTTTTGTTAGGAACTTCTAAAGGAAAGCATTATTCCTATTTTGTTGGTCCAAGGTGTCTATATTAAGCCGGTTGGAATGCAGGGATGGCAATGTTACTGAGCATTATTTGATAGTGGCTATGACTAGGTGCCTGAATTTGTAGCAGATGAGGCAGAAGCAATGTCAGGATAAGGTATGTACCAGCAAACAGTGAGGGGATTGATAGCAAAGGCCTAAAAATAATAGAAGCAGGAACTGAATGGGGAATAGTGGTGATTAAGATATCAGGTGAGATCTACCCACAGGAATGACAGCAATAACAGAAGTGGAAATGGAACTTAGAGCAAGTCAATGGGCCAAGAAGTGGAGGATAACCCTCTCACCCCAAAGATATGTGCTCAACTTTTACTCTAGCTGTGAGTTTTTTATGTCCCAGTAATACTCCCTTCTGTTATTATCGCTCTCAAACACCCCCTTTTTGTGGAACCATGGAAAGAAGATTGACTAGAATCAGAGCACTCTGGTTAAAGTCCCATTTTTATACTTGACCTTGACCAAATTATCCAGTATCCCTGGATCCCAGTTTATTCGTCTTAAAATGAGCAGCTGGAATTGATGACTTTTGAGATTCCTTTCAGCTTTTGATCCATGATCCTGTGATTCTCTTTTTCTACTTTTCCCATCTCCTTTTTATGGGAGTTCTAGAAGGCTCCATCCTCTACCCTCTTTTTTCCTATCTCTTTACCTCAAAAATCTTATACAATCCTAGTGATTTTGACTTTCTCCTCTATATACATTGGGGAGTAGCTAGGCGGTACAGGGAATAGAGCACCAGTGCAGGAGTCAGGAGGACCTGAGTTCAAATCTCACCTCAGACACTTGACACTCACTAGCTGTGTGACCTTGGGCAAGTTATTTAACCCCAATTGCCTCCTCCTGGGTCATCTCCAGTCATCCTGATGAATATCTGGTCACTGGATTCAGATGGCTCTGGAGGAAAAGTGTGCAGCCCTCCCTCACTCAAAACAAAGTCAAGTGCAAGTCATATCATCATTTCTCTGAAGGCATGGTCTTCTTTGACAATGAAGGACAAATGCACACACACACACACACACACACACACATGCACACACACACACACACACACCTTGCTATATACATCTATGTCTATATCTCCTCCCAAATCTATTTCTCTAGATATAGCTTCTCCTCTGAGTTCCAATCCCAAATCTCTAACTCCTGCTGAATATCTCATGGATTACTGTCTAGCATCTTAAACTCAACATGTTCAAATCTTAACTCATTTCTGTTGATACTTGCCCCTCTTCCAATTTTTCTATCTAGTGATACCAGTCATCAGGGCTCAAAATTTTGTTGTCATTTTTTATTTTTATCTTTTTCATTCCCACTACCATGTCTTGTTGAATCTACTTCTTTTCTATGACTTCATGGTTGTCTCTTCTTTCCCTTTCCATTGCCATGACTGTAGTTCAAATCTTCATTATCTCTCAGCTGTACTATCAGTAATAGCCTCTGCACTGGTCTCCCTATCTCTAATTTCTTCTCTCTCCAATCCCTCTACTGCTAAAATAATCATCCTAATACACACGTCTGATCATACCACTTCCATGTTTAAAAATAGACCTTCAGTAATACAATACAAAAATATTTTCTCAGAATTCAGGGATGTCCCCAATTTAGATCCAGACTATAATTCATATCATTAAACTTCAGATACTCTAATCTAGCCAAACTTGGAGAGAAGGGAATAAGCATTTCTATAGTACCTATTTTGTGCCAGGTATTATGCTAAGAACACACATATTATCTCATTTGATCCCCACAACACCTCTGTGAGTTGGGTGCTCTTATCACCTCCCTCCCCTCAAATTTATTTTCGAGGAAACTAAGACAAACAGACGTTAAATCGCTTGCCCAGAGTCTTGCAACTGAGATCAGATTTGAACTCAGGTTTTCCTGATTCCAGGCCTAGTGTTCTATTCATTGTACCACCTACCTACCAAGGATCTTGTCCTTTCCTATCTCTGTACACTTGATCAAGGTTGTTCTCCATGCCTGTATTAGATTCCCTACATATCTCTACTTGCTGAAGTCCTTTCTCATCAAGATCTAGCTTTGGTGTCACCTCCTTCATGAAACTTTCCTTGAATTTTCCACTATAAGTAATTTCTCCATCTTCAACTCTCTCATTCCATTTAAAACCTATCCAGGGTGTTTTTTATATTGTATCTTGTGTTATGGTCATTTGCATACCTGTTTTATCCTCACTACTAGACTGCAAACTTTTTTCTTTGTAAGTAGCTTTTCTTCATTTTTAATTTATGAAATAGCAGGTATTTCCATAATATAGTAGAATTAAAAAAACTGCAGATCTCTTATGAACAACTAGCTATTCCTTTTAAAAATATAATAATCTTACCACATAACTTTTTTATCCTTTTTTTCTTCCCTCCTGCCCCTACCCTAGAGATGGCTACCATTAGATAGAAATATGTATGTGCATGTATTTGCATATATGTTTATATACACATACATACATACATAAATGTATGTAAAATCATTCTATACACATTTCTATTTGTCAGTTCTTTCTCTGGATGCAGATAGCAAGTTCCTTCATAGGTCCTTTGTAGTTACTTTGGGTATTTATAATAGTCAAAATGACTTAGTTTCTCAAAGTTGTTTTTAAAACTATATTACTGTTACTGTGTATAGCATTCTCTTGGTTCCTCTCATTTTACTCTTCATTATTTCATGCAAGTCTATCCATGTTTTTCTAGAATCAATGAACTCATTATTTCTTAAAGTATAGTAGTATACTGTCACAGTCATAAACTACAACTTGTTCAGACTGTAAACCTTTTGAGGACAGGGATTCTTTATGTTTATCACTTGCCAAGGACAAATCAGCAACTACCAAAAATATACTTACTTTGCCCTCTCTATTGAATATCTATGACACTGGTTTGTGGAATTTGAAGGATGCCCTTGTTAAAAACATAATAAAGGAATAGGTAGATCTTTAAAGTTAATTGTCTAAAATAACCCTTATCTTCACAATCACAAAATGCCTGAGAAGTATAAAGAACGTGATTGTATTATTTTCATTTTTTATTGATTTCAATACATCATTTTGTATTGTAAAACATACAAGGACACACAATATAAGATTTGTAAGGAACCTCAGAGGTCACCTAGCTTAACTCATATTTGACCAACCTGTACTTGAATAACAAAATCTCTGATCAACAGTCTCTTCTTGAAGACTTCCAATTTGGGGGGAACCTACCACCTCCAAATGTAGCCTATTCCACTCATGAAAAAAAATAATTGTTAGAAATATTTCATAATCAAGCCCAAACCTGCATTTCCATAACTCCTATCCATCGTTCCTAGTTCTGATCTGAGGGCAATCTAAGTAAGTCTAGTTCTTGTTCCACATGGTAGTCCTTCAAGATCTTGAATCCAATCCACCGTATTCCTCTGAATCTTCTGTTATACAGCCTAAGAATTCTTAATTCCTTCAATTTATCCTCATGTGGCTTTCACTCCATTTCTTTAACTCAACCTGGTCACCCTCTGTTGTACCTATTCCAACTTGTTTCTTCCCTTCCTTATATGGTACTCTAAAACCCTCCAGTCATACCATCCACATCCAATACAGTACTTGTGATATTGTTTTTTTTGCCCTAATATTAATTTGATCAATTTTTCTAGCCTTTTGATATATTCTAAAATTCAGAATTGGACATCCAATATGTTAGCTCTATCCCACTTAGTTTTATGCCATTTACAAATTTGATAAGAGAGCTTTTCTATGTATAATAATATTCTGGATTTATTTTCCCAAAGTGAGGGCAGCTATAGCACTTCCTCATGATTTAGGGAGTACCTCTGAGGAGTCAAGGTGATTCTTCTCTAGTGCTATCAGATCAAATCCCCATTCTGTTATGTCTTCCCACTGTTAGACTCCTGTGATTAGTTCCCTAGTTTCTGTTAAATAATTCATATCAATTAGCTTTTACAAATTACTGTGAACATATAGCATTAACAGAAGTATAAATATCTCTTTCCCCCCTGCCTCCCACCCCAGTACTTGAGAATATACTCTTGCCTGTTCATCCTCAGTTTCTGGGAAGACTGACTCAAATTTAAAGTAGTTTGTCTAAAGCGCTGATCTCACCAAAAATTCACGTTCAAATTCAGCATAACCAAAGATGGATGAATCTATCTCTGTTGCTGCTGGATTGGGCCAGGTAGGTAATATGGGACTTTGTCCTCATTGTTTGGTTTCTAACAAAAGACTGCATGGATTCTAGCCTCAGACTCACTTTTTTGACCTTTTAAAGTGCTCAAGGTCATAGCCAATGCCAGTCTCCTTCACCTTAAAGGAAAGAGTGGATGCAATAGATTTGGAAACAGAGCAGGCCTATATGCTCTCAGATTCATGCTGGCTCTTGGTGAAAAAGAGGCCAGGGTCCCTCTCCTACCTTGAGGCTCCTATTTGTACCAGCAGTGATCCTCTTCCTCCAGCATCAGGTGGGCCAGAAAGCACCAGAGCCAAGAAACTGGCCATGGCTGACTAGTACCTTTTGAAAGCACCCCAATTCTAGCTACACAGTAAATCAAAAAGTCTCCTCTTCACCATGTGATTAGTAGAGTAGTCACTAGCAGTGTGTCAGTCTATGGTCCATAGTTCACACAAATATTTTTATTAACCAAGATTAGTGAACATGTTCGTGAACACTTGGTTCATTGGCGAGACCCTCATTATCCAGGACATTCCTAAAGCACTGCCATTTGCAGCACCATGCATAAAAAATCATCCAAGTCACTGGTAAACAGCACAGGGGAGACAATAAACTCCTGTGGCTCACAGTAAGAAATCCCTCTCAAAGTTGACATTGACTCAATAATGTCTTTTCTTTAGGTCTAGTTATTTAATCAGTTTGAAATTTATCTGACAGTAATATTATCTGATTGATACATCTTCATCTGTTCCCAAGGCACCATGGGAAACTTTGTCAAATGATTTACTAAAATCTAAGTATTCTGTATCTGGGGCATTCTCCCAATATACCAATATAGTAACCCTGTCAAGAATGAAATGGGTTTATAAGTGACATAAAGGATATTGTCAGACAGATATGACTGGAAAATTAGGTGCTCACCTATCAAATGTGAGGGATAGACAAGGTTGGTGGTACACACCTATAATCCCTGCTACTGGAGAGTCTCAGGCTGGTAATAACTTGAATTTGGTAGTTATGAGCTGCAGTCAGTCCATAAGCATTTACCAAATGCCTACTATGTGCTAGGCATTGGTACTAAACTCTGGGGCTACAATGAAAGGAAAAAGACAATCCCTGCTCTCAAAAACTCAGCCTAATGAAGGAGATAACATGCAAATAACTATGCACAAATAAGTTATTCACAGGATAAATCAGAAATAGCAGAAGGTACTAGTAATAAGGAAACTCAGGAAAAATTTCTCCTAAAAGGTATCATTTTATCTGGGACTTCAAGGAAGCCTGGGAAGCCAGGAGGTAGAGATGATGAGGGAGAATATACCAGGCATGAGGGACAACAGTGAAAATGCCTAGAGTTGACAGGATTATTTTGTTTGAATAATGGTAAGGAGACCAATGGCACTGAATCTCAGAGTATATAACAATGCACAAAAAATATATAAAAAGGAAAATGTGTAAAAAGTATATAAAAGGGTACATAACAATGGAGAAAGTATATAACAATGTATAATAAGGCTGAAAAATTGTGTGTGGTGGGGTCCAACTTATGAAAGGCTTTGAATGCCAAGGAGAGGATTTTTATATTTGATCTTATAAATGATTCAAAGTCATTGGAGTTTATTGGGGGCAGGGTGGGGGGTGGTGACACAGTCAAACATGCACTTTGTAAAGATCCCTTTAACTGTCCACTTTAGTGGAGGATGCTGGAGTGAGGAAAGACTTGTGGCAGAGGGATTAATGAGCAAGTTCTTGTAATATTCTAGGTGGGAGGTTATATGCGCCTGCACCAGATCGTAAGTTTGTCAGAAGAGAGAAGAGGATGGATGTAAGAGATGTCTCTAAGGTAGAACAGATTGGATATGGGGGGCAGGGTGAGAGAGAGAAGGAGAAGTCAAGGATGTGAACCTAGTATTAAAAATCAACTGGGTGTTTGCATTACCTTATGTCCTACCCAGGTGCAGGTTACCTAAGGAGGGGCAGATTTATCCAGGTCAGAAATGGAGGAGGTCAGAATTTTTGTACAAATTATCATTGGTATTGGGCTTATGAGTGGCCACCATACTTCTAGCTTGGGTGACTAGGCCAGTTTAAAATAAACCCCAATTAATAAACACACAAATGGAAGGGTAACAGATGGCTCCCATGTGTCACTAGTGTTCACAGAATATCCAAAGAACCTGGGGAAGTTTTATATATAGCACACTGGGTGGATTCTAGACTAGAATCACTCAGTACAAGAAGGTGTGATGGCATCAGTAGAGGTCATATCCTTGTTGATAACATCACAGATGCATCAGATGACATTGCAATATATCTAGTGGAACCTCGTACAATATTTTATACATTCTTAGGTTCTGGGTACTTGACAGATGGTAATTGAATTGAATACAATTGGAGGGGAATTGGAGAAAGGACTTCAGAATGTGTTACTGTTCTTGAAGGACCCCACATATTAGTTTATGCCACTTTGTTCAGAGCCCTGAGCAATTCTTTCAGTTTAAACAAAGCACTTTAAAAATGCTATGGGATGATAATGACAATGCTGAACAAAATTATCCTTTTTTATTGAGCTTGTCAAGAGTCCAACTCATTATATACATCAACCATCATCGACATTTCGTTCAAAGTACTTTACTAAGGGGTTTGGGTGGGGTGTTTCAGAGGATAACAGAATACTAGTTCTTGCCTTCAAGGATACACTAAAAACAAATCATAGTGTACTAGAAACCTCATAAAGGAGTTCAGAATCCTTTGTTTAGCCAATTATAATTGCATGGAGATCCATATATAAATGCTCCAGTATTTACAGGAATGACAAAAGTAACCAGAGGTCCATTGGGGGAACATGGAAAAGCTTCCTGGGAAATTGTACAGGTAGACTTTGGAAGGAATGCTTTTTTTTGGCTAGAAGAAAGAAAAAGCCATTGAAGATGGGAGAAATAATTGTGTCTGAGTCAGTGATCAGGTTTGCTTGGCTAGTGTAGAGACTAGTAGTTCCCTTTGTGCTGTGAAAGATAAGGGCAGCTATGTTGTGGATCACAGGAGATTAAAGCCTATAATTTGTTGTTTTGCAGATTCAAATTTAGCAAATATTGAGATTCTAATATAGGTAAGTTATATCACATAAAAGAGACATGAAAAAGCTATTACGATGGAGGGGAAGAGGCATAAGAGGGAATGAGTGAACCTTACTTTTATCAGATTTGGCTTAAGGAGGAAATAACATACACACTCAATTTTCTATGAAAATCTATCTTACCCTACAAAAGTAGGGGGAAGGGGATACGGGGAATGATAGAAGGGAGGACAAATGGGAGGATGGGGTAATCTGAAGTAAACACTTCTGAAGAAGGATAGGGTCAAATGAGAAAATAGAATAAATGGGGGGCAGGATAGGATGGAGAAAAATATACTTAGCCTTTCACAACATTACTGTTATGGAAGTGTTTTGCATGACTACACAGGTACACATGGATAACCTATATCAAATTGCTTGCCTTCTCAATGGGGGTGGGTGGGAAGGGAGGAAGGGAGAAAATTTGGAATTAAAAGTTTTAAAAATGAAAGTTAAAAATTGTTTTTTACAAGCAACTGATAAATAAGACATACAGGCAATGGGGTATAAAAATCTATTTTGCCCTACAAGAAAATAGAGGGGAAGGGGATAAGAGAAGGGAGTCTGTGATAGAAGGGAAGGCAGATTGGGGGAAGGGGTAATCAGAATGCACACTGCCTTGGGGTGGAGGAAGGGGAGAGATGGGAAGAAAATTTGGAACTCAAAATCTTGTGGAAGTGAATGTTAATAACAAAAAAAATTAATTAATTAATAAAAAATTTAAAAATCCAACTAGAAAAAAAAAGATTCTAATAGAGATTGGGACTACAATGTGATTTCTTTGGTGTAAGGAAAAGCCAAATTAGGAAACTCTTTTTACCAATGCCAAGGCTGGAGTCAGAAGGACTCATCCTTCTGAGTTCAAATCTGGCTTCAGACACTTACTAATTGTTTGACCCTGGGCAAGCCACTTAATCTGGTTTGCCTCAGTTTCCTCATTTGTAAAATGAGACTGGAGAAGGAAATGGCAAACTTTTCCAAGAAAATCCCAAATGAGGACATAAAGAGTTGGATATGACTGAAAAATGACTGAACATCTTTATGGCTTATTATCTTAGATAGCTACCTAGAGTATTGAAAAATTAAGTGACTTGTCCAAGGCCACATAGCTATGTGTGTCAGAGGTGGGGCTTGAACTCAAGTTTCCTGACTCCTAGGTCAGTTCTCTATTGACCATGACACAATGTCTTTAAGTCTCTAATCAATATATGAAAATACATTTCTCTAGAGAAATGATTTGATATAATCAAATGACATCGGACTCTAATCCACGTTGTTAAGTGCAGCATGAATTGGAGGGCAGAGAGGGTGTGGGGAAAAGTCCTTGAGTGGAAACTAGTGTTGCATTTTATTACTTTATAGTTAGAACATAGATTATGACTATGGCAAGAGGAGAATGGTTTGAGATGGAGATGGATTTGTGATGGGTTGCCTGTCAGAGGTGAGTGGAAAAGAGATTTAAAATACACTTTAAGACATAGGAATCTAAAGTTTTGGGAGGAAATTTAATTAAATTTCATAACCTTTATTAAACACTCCTATGAACCTGACCTTGTAGAAGCAAAGAGAAAAATGTAAGTAGTCTTTGCCCTCAAAGAGCTTACATTTTATTGATAGAGAAATAATATATCTATATGCATATACATGTACAAAATACACAGAAAGTAATACTAAAAAGAAACATAGAAATGGGTAGATAAAGAATAGGAAAGATGAAGAATAACAACTGGGGAAAGGTCTCCTAGTGAGGTGATACTTAAACTACTGTCACATGAAACTAGGAATTGCAAAAGGTAAAGGTAAAAAGAATATCCCAGACATGAGAAAGAGCCTATGCCAAGATGTAGAGGCAGGAGGCAGAATATAGTGTAAAGTGAGACCTGGGGAGGCACTTTGGTGTTAAACTGATTAGCTTATTCAGAATCACGGGATCATAAAAGACAGGATCATTGATTTAGATCTAGAAGGAATCTTAAAAACCATTGAGTCTAACCCACTCATTATTCAGATGAAGAAAAGGAGGCCCAGAGAAGTCAAAAGGCAGAGCCAGGATTTGAACCTGGATATCTTGACTCCAAATTCAGGGCTCTGAACTAGGTGTTCACTGGATCAGACAGTTGGGGGATATGGTGCCAAATGGAAGCCTGTTCTCAATGGATTTATCTCTAAAGACTTTGAAATTGCTTTAAGTTCTGAGGGCACAGCTCCAAGAAACACAACTCAACTCTTCTGCTTGGAATAAGAGTTTCATTTATGTTATTGCATCATTTTTTCCCCCAACAGGCTTAGATCTTTGAAAGAAGCAGAAATCTTCCATATGATTCCCGATAAGTGAGTTAATTATTGAGTTACAAACAGCAAGGAGGTTTGCATTCTGGGAGAATCTCAGTAATTAAGTCACAGAAACCTCTCCTCCTTTTGTAACATACTTTGAGTCTAACATTTTTTTCCCCTTTGGAGAATATGAAGTGTAACACTATCATGGCCATCATCTGAGATTAATTTTAAAAGCCTCCTCAGTTTACCACTTAAGGATTCAAGTCTACCTCTTTCTGATGCTCTTTTTTTCACTAATTGCTATTACAGCTTTATTGACTCCCAGCTGGGGGGAAAATGTGTGTAAAGGTGGAATCATATAATGCTGTCATCAGCAGATATTTGGTAAAGAAAAAAAAACCCAACAATAATAAAATCACAGTGCTTCCAAAGTCTAAATTTGTTGTAATTGTGCAATATAATAATATTATATTATTTTTATAAAATAAAATATAATGGAAGAATTGAAAAAAATGAGTGAAGTTTATGGGTAAAGAATACTTCTATTTTGGTGATTTTGGAACACTAGGTAAGATCTTTTTGAAATGTAGAAAGAAACAATTCTCTCTCCCTCCCTCTCCCTTTTATAAAACTGCAGTTTTATTGCAGGATAATATGGTAAAAAGATTCATTGTAAGGGTTACCTAACAACGTTGGTGGTGTTGATGAATAGTTGCAATTAATACATTCCCTTAATTAGTCTGATACCCAGAAGATGCACCTGGCAGGTCATTTTAATACTACAATTGATTTATAGCTGCTAGAAATGATTTTACCAGCTATCTTCAGAGAGCACAATTAGAGTGGATTTCGTTTTTTTTTATGCATTTTCACTGAGGAATAAACATAAAAGGTCTATGTAATTCAGAACAAAGCAGCTATAATGTACTAATGGTTTATGGATTTTATTAATATTCAGCTAACATTAGAGGCAATTTTAGGGAATAGCAACCTATTTTCTTTATGAAGTATTCAGGTTTTTTTTTTAGTATCTGAGTGCTTTGTTTAAAAAATAAACTATATGTTTTTTTGATGAGATGTGCTGTTCCTTATAGGAAAACATTTTCTATGTTGTAACATTAAAAAAGACATCAGAATTTTAAAAGTGCTATACACTGGTTCAATATATCTGTACTTTTATATTATATATTTATTTCTTATACATGCATAATTAAAAATAAGTATTTGTGTTTGTGTGTAATTTAAGTGACACCATTAACGTAATTATTAAGCTAATGCATTGTACCCTATCACTGGTGGAGGAAGGAGTATTTTGGAAGTGAATAGGTAACAGATTGTTTTCAACCTCAGATTAAATTTCTGGGTTTTAATAATCTATTCACTTGGGGGTGTGACTTTAAGCAAATCACTAATCTTTCCATTTCTCTTTCATCATCCTTAAAATACAACCAATATTTTTTACTTTGTTGTTGATAAATCACTCAAAAATGCATAAATGAGACACTGGAACATTGCACATTAAAAATGATTTATGTAAAGGTTCATGTTTTTTAAAACCTCATCCTTATGAAGTTAAACCCACAAAGGCATGTCTCTATAATAGGTCCATGATGAGGAAACTATTTTTGGTTAAGTCACTTACTTTCAAAACCTTAGATGAAACCACATGGATGTTTTCCAAATCTTACAGTGTTATATGCAAATTACATACAGATATACTTTCATATTGTCTATGATATGTATGTACATATATATTGTACATATTGTATATAATATATATAGACCTATCCATGTTCTTTTGGCCAATTTCCAAAGTCTAAGATTATTTGGATTCTGTGAAAATGGTAATCAATTTCATATATGTAGTTTACATATTTTATGGAGGTAGGATTCCTGGCAGGGAAACTACCTCCACTCTTGCAGATAGGCAAACCCTTTGTAACTAATAGTGTCTGAGAGTTTCCTAGGAACCCTGAGAGGTTAAGTAATTTGCCCATGGCCAAATAGCAAATATGTATTAGACGGAGGAAATGATCTTAGGTCTGACTTTAAGGGAGGTCCTCTATCCACTAAGCAGTGTAGCCTGTGATTGGGTAAAGTGCCAACTACACACACACACACACACACACACACACACACACACACACACACACACACACACACACACACACACACGTACGTTTATCTTTTGGTAATCAATTGCCCCAAATATTCTCCTTCCCTTACCATTCCCAGACAGAGACCAGAGTTCTGGTCAGGAGGAATGCTGTACAAAGACAGTTGATTTGAGTCCTTGGTAGGAGAGGGAATGCCCATGTATTTTCTCTGCCCACTTTCCTTAAAGAAACTCTCAACCCCAGAGATGACAACAGTGGAGATACAGTGACAGAAGCCTGGAAGGAGTTCTTGTGGGGGAACCATCAAACAGAAGAATTGTAGGACCCAGTTAAGTGGAGAGATGAGGAAGAATTACTAACCTATCCTTAATTCTCAGACTAAGCAAGAACTATTGTTTTTTTATTGTTGTGTTTGTCCTTCATTGCCGAAGAAGACTATGCCATCAGAGAAATGATGACATGACTTGCACTTGACTTTGTTTTGAGTGAGGGAGGGCTGTGCAGGTCACCAGCCTCACTTCTCCTCCAGAGTCATCTGGATCCAGTGACCAGATATTCATCAGGATGACTGGAGATGACCCAGGGTGTACTGGGAGACCTTGGCTCCTTTAGGGCAAGATCTATTTAGGTACTCAGTTAGGTGAGGTAACACCCATTCTGTGAAGAGGCCTGTTTAAGAAGTAGCCAGGGGATGGCCCCTTTAATGAGGCAAAGAAAAAGAAAGGCATCAGGTTGGGAAGGAAACAGCAACAATTACCACTGATAATCATTCTTAAGTCAGGAGGGTCCAGAAGAGAGCCCTTAGGCAGTGGCCTAGTGTCCTCCAATGTATGAGTTTCAGAGAGTAGTGGGTTTAAGGTTTTCTGAAGGGAAGGCAAGAGAAGAAATCTAGACAGTAAAACCTATTAACAGGGCATCTTCTGGCCATCCAAATTTACCTTCTTTTGAAGAGGAGAAGGAAGGGGAGGGGAGGCAGACAGGAGAAGAGAGAAAGAAACTAGTTATAGAGGAGGAGGCAGACTTAGTTCTTCACTGGATTAGACACAGATGCAAGACACATTATGATGTTACCAGGGGATATCCTAGGTCAACAGGGGCATGAGCCAAAGAAAGTGTTTTCTGAGATGCCACCAATATTAATCCCTTTCCATGTAAAACCAGATTTTGGATTCTGAGTCATAAATCAATATGATCATAACTCCACATTGGATGGAGACTTTAAATATTCCAAATGCTTTCACATTCATTATCTCAGTAAACTCTTCTTACTTCCCTAAATGGTTGTTATTCTTTTCTTTTGCAAATTATATTTTTTTTGCTTATCTGTCGCCACATTAATTCCCCAACAGAGTCTTAGTTCCTGGAGAGTAGGAACAGATTTTATTTTTATCTTTGTAGCCCTAGCACTTAGGTACCTAAATCTATGTTGAACTGAATTGAAAAGAATTCAGTTCTGATTAATGGACTTTGGTTGTGGGTTGTGTTCTGATTTTAGTTATCTAGGACAATTATATGGTTATTGTTGTTCCAGTGCCATCGTGTTCGACTCCATGACTCCATTTGAGGGTTTCTTGGCAAAGATACTGCAGTGGTTTGGCATTTCTTTTGCCAGATCATTTTACAGGTGAGGAAACTGAGGCAAACAGGGTTAAGTGACTCATCCAGGGTCACATAGCTAATAAAAGTCTAAAGTCAGATTTGATCTCATGAAGATGAATCTTCCTGATTTCAAGCCCAGCACTCTATCCATTTAGTTACCACTGTGATTAGGTAGCTCTCACCAAAGATAGAGAAAAGAATGAGTATCTTATATGATTCCCTTCTAAGGCTATGATTTTTCTTTGAAAAACTCTAATTCTTTCTGCAGTGATTCACTAAGTGATAGAGAGAACTAGGTCTATGAGGAATTTCTTCAGAGGATGTTGTGGTAACGGGTACTTGCAACAAGTGGCTGTGGTTAGGTGGTCACAAGTTCTTCAAAAGATCTGGAAGTCAAAGGGTGTTAGCAGTTGAGTCCTACTCCCTACCATTATTTCAGCATGGCTGACTGAGGGTTCAGGGCTGCCCTGTGGCTCCTGGTGCCTTCTGACCTCTGTACCAATTCTTGTGACTGGGGTTCTATTGGAGAAATAGGAAATGGTTCTGACTTTTTGTAAATTATAGGACTGGGACCTTGAAAGGTCATCTAGTCCATTCCCCTGCTTCTGGGAAAGATGAGATGCAATTATCTTTGCTTCTGGAGCTCTCTCTGAAACCAATTGATGCTCCAAGTATGGAAGTAAATATTTGCTTGGGGAAAAACCGATCCTATCTACATAGGGTTGTTTTATTTTGTATTGTTTTTGGTAAATGGATATTTGAAATTGAAATATCTTTCCCTTCTGATTTCATTCTTAACTTGGTCAACATTATATTTTCATCCAATTCTAGTGCTGCAGGAGATTTTTAATACCAAGCATCAGCATCGTTGACAGCCATCTGTGCATACAGCTCCAGGCACAGATATATCTCTTAGGAGATGTCTACACTAGCTATTCAACATTTCAGAGTTTTGCTGCTCAAATCACCTGAACTCTTTGCATTGAAAGATTTGGAAACAAAAGCTAGGTATTGCATCCTGTGACAGTCACCATTTTTGTGATTTGTTGGGTGCCGACAATAGCTTGGAATGACTCAAGATTTAGGACTTTTGCTTAGGATTCTAGAAGAAAAACACACAGTCTAATTTAAAAAAAAAATTCTTCCCTTGTTTTCTATTCTGTGTTTATTCCAGGAGGTTATATGGTACAATTATACATTTTTCTTCCTCTTGAGTTTTCACAGTTGCATTCTACCATAGTTTCTAGAATGGATTTAACCAACATTTGTTGTTGTTCCGGCATTCAGTTGCAGCTGACTCTCTGTGCCCCTATAAGCCATAGCACACAATATTGTCCATGGGGTTTCCTTTTCAAAGATACTGTACTGGTTTGCCATTTCCTTTTCTAGTGGATTAAGGCAATCAGAGACTAAGAGACTTGCCCAGGGTCGTACAGTTAATCTGTGTTCAAGGCTGGATTTGAACTCAGGTCTTCCTGACTCCAGGCCCAGTGCTGTGTCCAATGAGTCACTTAGCTGCCTCTTTAACTAACAGTTTATAGCAATTAAATGCTATTATGTGAAGGCCTGCATGGGAATATAGAAGAATTTGGTATTAGTTATCCAACTTCCTAAGGACTCATATGTAAAGTGACCGATTTTGATTTCAAATTAAGAAAATAAGGAGCTCTTCATAGAAGAGTATTAGGTTCCCGAAAGTCCATGGGACTTATGCATATACCATAATACGAAATCTTATTGATCCTGCTTCACCTAAAACTGAGACATTTGATAAACTCGGGGTTACCAGAAATATAATCATCCTCATTTACTCTTCAGATTTGAAGTTCACAAATGGAATCAGCAGCCACAGGAGGGCATGTTGTATGTTTTGGGGATTCTTAGTGGTACAGGGCAGCCACTAAGTGGATAGAGTGCCAGACCTTCAATCAAAAGCAGCCTCAGACACATACTAGCTGTGTGACCCTGGGCAAGTGACTTAACACTGTTTGCCTCAGTTTCCTTATCTGTAAAATGAGTTAGAGAAGGAAATGGCAAACCACTCTAGTATCTTTGCCACGAAAATCCCAAATGGGGTCACAAAGAGCTGGCACAACTAAAATGCCTGAAACAGCAGGATGCTGTTCAGTAGGGTGGCTTTCTCTGTGGATTTCATGACGGATCCTAATGGTGCTTCTTTCTTAATGAAACCAAAATTTCCACTTAAAAAGGTCCCAAAGAAAAGTCTTACTCAGTCTTTGGAATTGTAGCACTAAATGTGATAGAAATTAAAGGAGAAGTTTCTAATACAAATGCTATTTGAAGCACGCAGACAGCAGGTTCTTGTCAACAGGATCAATAAAACATAGGAAATGTACACTGGACAATATCCGCAGATCAGTTCAGACAAATTCTTGCCCAGGCTGAAGAGGTTGCAGCAATATTCTACTTGCAGATTCCAGGATGTGGGATCCATATTCTGCAGGAAGGGTCCCCTCCATCAGAGGGAAGCCAAGGAGCTGTCAGAGTAATTCATGTCACCTGGTATCAAGTGATTTTGATTATTTACCTGATAGTAAAACTCTAGAGTTGCAATATATTCAGAGGATCGATAGGAAGATGCCTCAAGATATTTGTACCATTACTCACAAATGGTTGTAAATACATGAGGATACTGCAGAAAGCATCCTGGATTGGAGGTCATAGTGCCGGAGTTAAAATCTAGCTCTAATTATTACAAGCTGGGTTTCCTTGATCAAGATACCTCCCTTCTCTGGGCTGCACTTTTCTCGTCCATGAAATGAAAGGTGCCTTAGCTTCAGATGAGTGGTAGGATTAGCAGATCCTATGACTGACTCTCTTTGAGCTCTATGAGTAATTGGTAGCTACATTTCACATTTTCTCCCAAGCATTTGTCAACAAAGTTGAGTCCAAATGCATTTTTTATAAAAAGATTATAGTGATCACATAGTTGATGTTTATGATTCTTTCACCGAAAATACCCCTCAAAAAAACGAAAACAAAATTTCTGTATGCTATTGAAGGGGGTAATGGCAGATGTCTCATTAGAAAGAATGCATTCTGAAGGAGAGTTGAGAATACATAGGGGATTTGCATAGTTTGGGGGGGTAGAATATTGTATATTTTGTCACATATGGTTAAGGTGTTAGTGAGTTTCTTTTAAATTTTTTTTTTTTGTTAGAAGAGGAAGGCTCTTTGAATGAGGTTTTACTTAGAAAAGAATCCAATGTGAAAACAAAAGATATCTCTCTGTTTCTGTCTATATATAGACATCAATATACAATTATAATAAAATAAATATTGCAATGGGTTTTCATATTAGGAATCAGTATTTAAAATATTCATGTAATTAAAACTGTCTGAACAGTAAAAATTCAGTTAACAGATTTCTCAGGGAATTTTTTGAGAAACTGGGACCATAGAAGACGAAATTGACACCATTTCCTCTGGATTCAGGCCTTGGACTAATGCATGAGGCAGTTAGAACAATGCTTTTTGAAAGGATTCCTTAACCAGTCGTGCTCAGAAAGGGAAGGACTGCAGAAATGTTGCTCAGGCAGGTAGCAAGTTGGGTCATAAAGTTATCACAAACTAATTCCTTATTGGTATATCCATGGAAGGATCACAACAAAATTCACCAGTATAGTTAGAAACACACAAGATAAAGTGTTGAAGACACACATATACAAGATACACCTAGCTAGGTGGTTGCCCTTTCCAGAAGGTTTCCCCGCAGAACAAAAAAAGCACTCACGAAAGCCCGAAGCTCTTACAGATTCTCTCTCTCCCTCCTTTTCTGCATCCTCTATCCCTCTTTCTCTTTTTATCCCTTCCTCTATGTTTCTGTTTCTGACCCTATCTTTGTCTGTTTCTCTGATTCTCTTTCTGTCTCTCTCATTCTGAATCTGTCTCTGTCTCTGTTTTTGTCTCTTTTTCTGCCTGTTAGTCTATCTCTGTCTCCCTCTCTCTTAGTCTATCTCTATCTCTGCCTCTTTCCGTCTGTTTTTTCCCCTTTCTCTGTCTCTCTTTCTCTGTCTGTCTCCGTCCTTGTCTCTCTGACTCCCTTTTATTCTGTCTCTTTTTGTTCCTGAATCTATTTGTCTCTCTGTCTCATTCTCTTTCTCTGTATCTCTGCTTTTCTCTCTGTCTCTATTTTTGTCTTTCTCTGTTTCTGTCTCTCTCTGTGTCTGTCTTTGTCTCTGACTTTTTTTGTTGTGTCTCTCTTTCTGTTACCCTTTCTTCTTCTCTCCATTCCTCTCTTTCTTCATTTCTCTTTGTATATATTTCTCTACTTATATCCTTCTCTGTTGGTATATCTATCTGTCTGTGTCTGTCTGTCTCTCAGACATTTGTTCATTCTCAATCAAGAGAGCTATAGCCAGTCTAAAGCACCGCCAACTACCAATATTCCCTTTTCCTTGAAGCAGTATGATACTGGTTAATTGCAGTTGCTAGTGAAATGGAAACAAGAGCCATGTGTTTCCTTGCTGTGGCCATGCCTGCCTGTCCCCACCACCAAGAAGGTAGGAACAGCTTCACTTCTCCCCAGATGGTAGTAACAACTTTTTCATCCTAGATGTAGTGATGGAAGCTCTGAATAGACTTAGATCAGAGATTCATAGCTTCAGGATCATTTAGTCCAACTCTCTCATTTTACAGATGAGAAAACAGAATCAAAGATCTGATACATTGCATCAAACTAGGTGTCTTTGAATTACTTCCACATACCTGGTGGGCTGTACCAGTTGTGCTGATACTAAAACTTAATAGTCAGGTAAGGTTTGTATTGTTAATAAAACTTGCACTGTTAATAAGCACTTAAATGGTCCCATTATTAATTGTCTTTGCTGGACAGAAGCAAAAATTTGCAGTTTTTTCAATGGTAGAGTTTTGTAAAACTTGAACTTTCTTCTAGGTACAGTGGCTCATATCTGTAACCCCTGCTCCTAGAGAGGCTGGGACTAAAGGAACTATTGAGCTCAGGAGTTCTAAGTAGAAGTGGGCTAAGCTGATCATGTGTCTGCTCTAAGTCTGGCATCAATGTGGGAAATCCTGGGAACAGGGGAGGCTACCAGGGTGCCTAAGGAAGAGTGAATTGGCCCAGGTCAAAGTTTCTGTACTGATCAATACTAGGACCAGACCTGTGGGTAGTGGCTCATGCATTTCCAGCATAGCTCAGTCTGAAAAAAAGACAAAACTTAATCTGTCTAAACTTATTGATAACTGATTATCAATGATACTAGTAAAGCTGGCCAAATGATCATCACTTATTGAGTCATTCCAAGTTAAATAACTTCTTTCTGAAATTTCTATTACATCTGTGTTTTTTAAAAATGCTTTCTGGATAAATATATATCCTGCTTTCTAGTATTACAAGGGTGAAAATTTCTACAATGTCCTGCTTACATGCCTTTTGATTAAAAATTTAACTGTTGGTACTAGAAAAGATTTATTTTTGTCCATTGACTATCAAGTTGATATCCTGTTGTAGGAATTGAATTCTATTCATATTGATATACTGGCTATGAATGAAGGCAAGAGACATGAAGTAGGAGACAAGCAGCTAACTGGAAGGATAATTCAAAGGATTTCCTCAAAGATACAATTTAGAGGAGATAGAAAAATTGTTTTTATCAGGGAAAAATGGCACATTTCTAGAGATGTTTGAAGATAATGGTAGAATCTGTATCAAAATCCACTTCAAAGGATAAAGAAAAATGAAAAAGTCTATGAAGACCTTGACAGATTCTCCAGACTGAATCAACATCTTTGAAACTCCCTGAATCCAGTAAGAAAATGGATATAGAGGAGGAAGACATAGACCACACTGGAAAATACAGTTGGGGAGAAAAAAATGAAAGAGACTAAATATTTATGCCTATATATAATGAATAATTTCTTAAAAAAGAAAGTCAGAAGATACTGGATACTGTGAAAACCCAAAAACATTTTTAAAAAATGAAGTTGATGACACTTTAACAGATATGTGATGACTGGTTACTGACATGGGAGTCATTTCAGAAACAGCTGCCTATGCATTTCAGATCATCAGCTACTTAGAGCAAAGGCCAAAATCAATACCAAATTAGATGAAAAGAGAGTTGAAGAAAGTGTGCTGCATGTAATTGCAACAACACCATCCCGACCTATTTAAATCAGTTGTTGGTGGGAAAAATAAGAAATTAACAAAGGCAAAAACATTGATTCTATTTCTGTTTCTTTGATAAGTTTAGCCAATGTAAAAAATAGTGACCAGAATAAGAACACTAAGAAAATACAGAAACTGCATCAGGCAGCAAATATTTGATCTTTTTTTTTGTCTTGCAAAGTGGCGTGGTAGCCATGTTTAAAGTACAATGTTATTTGCAAAACATTATGGAAGAGGAAGACTAAGGCTTATGAATAGTATTGCTGCTAAAAAACAGTCAAAAATGTAGAAAAAATGAATGTGCAGAGGACTTTGTAGGAAATTTGTAGAAGCCATATCATCCCAAGATAATTTGTTGATGAAAGAAGAAGGAAAATAAATAGATAAGAAATGGCACAGATCTGCTTATATATTATGACAGACTATTAAAAAATATTGAAACCATCACATTTGGACTCTACCACTTCAGCTAGCTGTTTACAATATAAGGAAATGGTACATTAGAAGAGAAAGTCATGAAGGGTCATTTGATCATACCAAATGCATACAGAATATCTTTTATGGAAGAAACACAATTTTAAAGGCATTCAGGAATCAAATTTCAAAATATTTCAAAGGTAAATTGATTCTAAAAGACAATAAATGTCCAATTTGAGAAAAGAAAATGAGTAGGTGAGACGTCATCAACAGCTGACCTATATACCTACTGTAATCATTAGAACATCTTTTAAAATAGTATTTTATTTTTTCCAGTTACATATAAAGATAGTTTCAACATTGTTTTTAATAAAATTTTGAATTCCAAATTTTTCCTCCTTCTCTCCCATCCCCATTCCCCATGATAGCAAGCAATCTGCTTCAGTTTATACATGTGTAATCATGTAAGCATATTTCCACATTAGTCATGTTGTGAAAGAAGAAACAGAACAATAGGGAAAAGTCATGATAAACAAACAAGTGAAAATACTGTGTTTTGATTTGCAATCAGACTCCACAGTTCTTTTTTGTGGATGTGGATAGCATTTTCTATCATTAGTCTTTTGGGATTGTTTTGGATCATTATATTGTGGAGTAGAGCTAAGTCAAACATAGTTGATGATTGCACAACGTTGCTGTTACTATGCACAATGTTCTCCTGGTAGAACATCTTTATGAAGACTGTCCCTCTGTTCACTGAGGTGATATCCACAATGAAAACATGAGAAAAGGCGAGGTAGGCTTTCACAGATGCTTTTCTATAGCAGAACACATCCTCATAATCATTCAGTTGACATGTAGGCAACAAGAAGCCACTGTTTGTTTATTGATTATTGCCGTCCTTCAAAATCATTTGATTCGGTAAAACCAAATACAAATTTAAAGACTATTCAAAGAGACTTTGTATATATGTTATCATACAAGGTTCTCCCAGATGTGACCACAGAAATAGTTTTTTGCAGTAATTTTCTTACTGTTATCTTGAAGCAAAGTGTCACACAGGTAGACACACTTACCCAAGACGGCAATATCATGGAGGATGTCCTACACAAAGCACAAAAAGAAGAATTTCATGTAGATTCACGCTTTCTAAAGACGTTCCTGTTTATTGATGATATTGCGTGAATTTCAAGTCCAGAATCCATACACAGTCTTTTCAACGAATTCCATAGTGACTAAAAGAGATCAGCCAAACCATTCCAGTAGATAAACAAGATGAATAAAAAAGCATATAATTTAGATTTCAACATTAAAGTTAGGTAAGTAGCTTATATAATGCTTTTCCTTACCCCAAGATCTAATCCAGGTTGTTAATTAGACCCTAAACAACAATCATAACAGAAACCTAACAACAATAAAGCAAGAACTTCAAGCTTCTTATTTTAAATAGGAAGATGCTCAGTTTCTTTGCTGAGTTAATTCATCACCTACTGCACCTACTGCAAAAAGGAGCCCTATAAATGAAGACACTTTCTAGAATAATAATTAGGTGTTGACACCAAAGTCTCTTCTAGGACACAGTAATAAGATCCTAGTTCTGGCACCTTCAGAGGAGCTGAGATCTCTTTTTGGTTGAAAGGAGTTAAATTCTGATATTCCTAGAGGATTCTTGAGTGGGGGTAGTAGCTACAGAGATAATGATTGAGAGAAGTCCTCATATAATGCTGGGTTCTAGTGTTAGGAGGCCATAACGTGTAGGTTTTATCTGTTTACTCATAGTTGTTTGCATATTGTGTCACCCCCTTAGTTCATGAACTCCTTGAGAGCTCTACTATCTTTTACTTTTCTTTGTATCTCTAGGGTGTTGTACCTGATAGAACTGGAGACATTTAGAAATTTTTATCAGCTGTTTCAATATACCTAGTGCAACAGGGAGATAGTTAACTATGTAAAAGTTATACATTATATGATCAGCAGGAATTGTACGGTGCTGTAGTAATGAAATCTGAAAGTAAAATGAATGAATCCTCTGTCAAATCTAGTACAGTTTTGTTCTCCTTTTCCTGGTTTCTTTCTCCTATGCTCCCTAATGTTATTTTCGCAATAAGTTCAATGTTTTCAAATATGGGTTGTTATTTCATGGTTATAAATATGTTACATAGGTTACCTCATTTAACCTCCATAATCACCCTTTGGATGGATAGTTAAAACATTTTGATTCCATTTTATGGACTAACAAACCAAAGATCAGAGAGGTTAAATAACCTGTCTCAGATCTCATAGATACGGAACTTGGCTTTGAATTCAATTCTCTGACTCCAAGTTCAGTGCACTTTGTACTATGCCCAGGTGCTTGTTTAATGTTTTTCCTTGGGGTGGGCATTGCCTCCATTGTTGCAGATTGAAACCCCTCTACCACTTGTAAACTGGTTTTCAAGAATTATATTATTGTCAAAAATTCCATAACTTTGGTCAGCCTGGTGATAAGATTCTCCAAAAATATACAGTCCTCTCTTTGGTTAATAGATAAGGCTGGTCCTGCATTAGAAGATGTTCCATCTTGGTAGAGGTTGGTGGGACACGTTCTTAAGTTGTGTAGCCTTTAAGAAGAAAAGATTGTCATTGTGAGACTTCAGCATAGGACTCTTTCTTTAAGGCTTTTGTCTGTAATGGAAAACAGGAAGTATTTCATATTGAAGTACCATCTGCAGTCTTGTCCCTCTATGGGAACCATTTGAAAAACAATAGTCAATTAATGTTAACATAGAACACAGATCACATGAAAACTAAGATATGTGTGTGTGTATATATATATATATATATATATATATATATACCATTAATGGGTTTAAAAAGGGTCTTATTAAAGTTATTTTTTCAAGTCTCATAGTAATGACAATAATTAATAATTCCTGGAAATACATCAACTCCTTCCTTTGAAAATTTTGAAGCACTTCACATTAGTCATTCTTATGTCATGACTGTGAGGTAGAGAATGGGTAGCTATTGTTTTCCATGATATGATTAGAAATAGAGTTTCTTAAAAACCATGTATGTATAAAGCATTCAGTAGCAAAAATAATATCAATCTATCTTTAAATGAGATGGAAATTAGGCAAGTTATGTAGTGGTGGTGACGATTATTGCACTTTGCTTTTCTCCTCCAAGTGATCAGTCATGGTCTTCACTGGTTAAGATTCCTTCCAGGATTTTACAGTTTCAGTGAAACCATTACTCCTAATATCTACTAGTATCTAAAAGGATTATCTCCCAGAAGTGGTCCTTCACATCCTGCCACTGAAATAGAATGCTATTTCCTCTTGAAGGCAAAGGTTGTATTACTTGAGGAGACCACAGAGGGCCCCTTAGCAAAGCACTAAGTTCTCATTTCTTGTTTGACAAGGGGTAAACATAGTTTAGAAGATGCAAATATTTCTTCGGGCCTAAAATTATAAATTTGAAATGAAATGGAAGGTTTACTTTTAGTGATAATAAAAAGCTGCAGAACACTGGAATGGCAGGTTCTCAAAGTAGATCAAACTTCGGGTTAAAAGATTTAGAACTGGAAGGTATCCTAAGGAGAATCTAGTACAGAGGGAGAACTTGAGGCTTTGGAAGTTGAAGTATCTAGCCTATGGTCATATAGGTTTTGTTTCAGAGGTGAAATTTAATATTGCTTGAGATTCCAGCTACTGGATTATGGTTTAATAATAAGAAATAATAATAATGTGGCCCCATGTAATATTTAAAAATTTTCAAGGAGCATTACTTCAGGATAAACATGTGAGGTAAGTGGTACAAATATTATCACAGCTGGTTCACAGATCACAAAATATGCTTAGAGAAGTAAATTGACTTGCTTAAGGTGATAAAGTGAGGAAAAGGCAAAGTTAGAACTTGAATCCAGGTTCTCTGACTGTAGGAATCTATGGTTTTTCTATTACACCAAATTGCTTCTCAGTGTAGTATATGAATGAGTTCATAGGATCACAGGTGGAGAGAGATGGAAGGGACCTTAAAGGTCACTGAGTCCAATTTATTTATTTTACAGATGAAGAAATTGAGGCCAAGAAAGGTTAAGTGACTTGCCCAAAGCCACTCAGATTAGAAATAACAGAGGCAGGATTCACACTCAGGTCCTTTAACTCCCAAGTCCAACATTACAATAAATGACATTGAGTCGGTTCAGTTTCAGTTAGCTTAACATAAACCTAATAAAAACCTATCTGTAACTGCCTCTTTCTTTTGAAGTCTTCGCAAAGTAGGTAAAACTTTAATGGAGAAAGAGTACCAAACCAACAACCGGATTTCTCTTTCACCCAAGAAGTGCTTTTATTTTTTTTCCTGGGGATTGAGACATAGTGACTTGATTGCAAAGGGCAGTTCATATTGAGGCTGTCATATATATTGATGTTATTTTTTTAAAATGACACCACCATATAATTTTTTTTCAGGAGAAAAATTGGACTTCAGTGTTCAGGGTCATTGGTAGGGGATCTTTCACTGATTCAAAATTCATTAAAGATTTGAGAAAGAACAAAAAACCCCTGAAAACCCCCAGGAAAGTACTTCACACAAAAATAGTATGTAACTGAAAATTAGCCACCATGGCCAACAGCCCCCCAAACTCCAGCACCCCAATATCTTTGAAGGGACAAACCAAAATAGAGATATAGCATTTCACTTGCCAAGTTAATCTGAACCACTTGGGGGTTTTCCTTCTGGAAGATTTTAGTGAAAACTTACAATTATCATAGCACTGAGAGCAGTTTGTTTGCTCCCCACAAAAGCAGAGATGATTTTTATTGACCAATCTTTGATCCGAGAGATTAAAGAAAGTACTGCATGAGCAGTGCAAAGTATAACACCATGGGGGTCAAAAGGCTTTTCTGCTACTTGGAAATGAAAGTGAACCATTCCTTTGGGAGATGGAGTAATTTAACATTCTTATTGGGATCCCAGGAGTTTTTGTTTTCCTTCCTCCCTTTTTTAGGGGAAAAAATATTCATCTTACATCCCTGTTTCTCCATGACTTAATACCATGACCATATATGAGGTCATTTAGAGGGCACTAGATTCTCCAACCTAATTCTGCTCAGAGCTTTTTAGCCCAAATGGTTTGGCTGTCACATTCTCACACTCCTGATTGAAATGTCTCTGGTAGACTTTTGGAATGCAGTCTGAAGGCTTAGTGACTCAATATTTTCAAAATGAATACATTTCCAGTCTCTGAGAAAGTTGCCACTTACTACTTCAGAGGTTATATATCTTTCTGGTGTCCCCTGAAATACTATGACTGGAACTAACGTCTGGTGAAATGGAATTTCTAGGGAGCAGTATAAAAGATAGCAAAACACCTTGGCACTGCTTTCTATGATAATTAGTGCCATGCTACATAGAAAACGAAGAAGACTTGAAAAGAATCTTCACATGGATGGATAATGAAACAGGGGGACATTTTCAAATGTAGTTTCTATCCCCTTCATTTTGGTGTAGGCTAGCATATCAGGGTTGTAAGAACAACATCTGGCGTGACTTTGGGGTTAATGCCAGAGTGCTGGTGTTTATAGAATATCCACCAAGACTCCTGAGGCCTGACCAAATATTCATGTCGTGTTTCTTAATTTCTTTGGAAAAAACAGTCCCGGAAAAGTATGACTGAAAGGGACAAGTTACAGTTACTTTATAATTTGCAAAAACTTTGGAGCTTGGGGAAGAATGTTGAATTTTGAAAAAAATTCTGTAAATAAATATTGTTTTAAGAGAAACTTTGAGTAAGTTATTTTGGCTATTGGAAATACTCAAATTAATTGCAAAGGGTATATGAAGGAAGGTGCTATTTGTATCTAGAGAAATAACTGATAAATAGAAGCATATGAAGAATGATTTTACATATATATATGTATGTGTGTGTGTTTATATGTATATATACAATTTGTGTCTAACAGTAGCCATCTCTAGGATTGGAGGGGGAAGGAAGAGAGAAGAAAAAAAAGAAATTTACATGATAACTTTATTATATATTTAAAAGGAATACATAGTATACATTGTACATAGTAGATTTGTAGTTTCATATATAATCATCTTTTTAAAAAAATTATACTGTTATGGAAATGCTTGTTTTTATTCCACTATTAAAAATATAAGAAATACAATTTTAAAAAGTAAGTAGAATAAGTACACTTGAAATAAAAGTTTTAAGAGTTGTATTTTAAAATTTAAAAACATTTAATTCATGTTTTAAATGAAGCATTTCGCTTTGTCCAACATATTCATGTTTGCAAGGCACCAAGGAAACAGACAGAAAACAAAAACAAAATCCTACCTGCAGGTAGGTGATATAGTAGATAGAACCCTGGCTTGAAGTTAGGAACACCTGTGTTTAAATCTGACCTCAGAGACTGATTAGCAGTGTGACCCTGTGCAAGTCAATGAAATGTCTTTCTGCCTCAGTTTCCTTATCGGTAAAATGAGGATAAAGAGAGTACCATTCTCATAACAATATTACAAGGATCAAATGAGATGATTTTTGTAAAGCTCTTAGTGATTAGTAGGCATTTAACAGATACTTGTTATCTATCTACTTTTATTTTAAACAAAAATAGATTTTATTGATATTTTTGTTCTGACATCAACTCTGTTTCACTATCTCCTGCCTTCCTACCTCCCAAAGAACCATTCTTTATAATAAATAATGTTCTTGAAGAGAATAAAAAAATCAGAAAAACTGATCAGCACTGAAAAAAATATCCCACTTTAGATGCAAAGTTCCATACTGGAACATCTATTAGCTTTGTAAAGGAGTGGGGGGATGTGTCTTCTGATACCATTTCTTTAGGGTTATAAATATTTTTATAATTTTGTAATATTCAGTTTTTAAATTATTTTTGCAGTTCTTTTTTTTCCCTCTTAACATAGTTGTAGTCATTTTGTATTTAATCTGCTTCCTTCCTACTGCATTAGTTCATGGAAGGGTTTGAATACTCTATATTCATCATGTTTGTGTTGTCTTACCTCGCAATAACAGTCCATTATATTCAGGTATTGCAATTTGCTTAGTCATTACTCATTCAATGAGCATCTACTTTGTGCCCACTTATTTGCCAACATAAAAAGTGCTACCAGAAATATTTTGGTGTCTTTGAAGCATTTTACTGTGTCAGTGACCTCCTTAGGGTATATGCCTAGCAATAGAATGTCCGGGTCAAAGAATATGAGTCTCAGGGGTGGGGAATCTGAGGCCTCAAGGCTGCAGGTTCCCCACTCCTGATGTAAGTATTTTAATCACTTTATTTGCACAATTTCAAATTCCTTTTTCAGAAAGATCCTACCAATTTCCAGCTCCACCAATAATGAATTACAAAGATTGCATTTTGAAGGAGCTTCCAGTTGAATGAGGTAGGGATGGAGGTGACAGATGACACGTGGTAAAGAGCAGGATAAAATCTGGTAGTAGAGTAGCCTTGTTGGGTTGAAAGGTAGTCTAGAGAGGTGGATTTAGAGTTGAAAGAAGCTTCAGAAGTCATTCAATCTAATCCCCTCATTACACAGACAAGTAAACAGAGACTCAGAGAGTATTAGTAGGTTGAAAGTAAATCTAAAGTAAAAGTTTGTATTTTATTCAACGGATAGTAGGAGTTATTGAATGTTTTTAAGCCAAGGAATTACATAATTATGGCAGTGTTGGGAAGAGTATTTAGTAAATGGATGATGGACTCAAGCAAATTGAAACTAGTTAAGAGACTATTACATGCAAGAAGAAATAAATGCCTTCAATAAGATAGTAGCAGTGGGATTAAAGAAAAGAGGATGAATGTGAAAGGTGTGTTGAGGTAAGATCAATAGGATATGGCAACTGGTTTGATATGGGGAATAGAAGAAAGGGAAAATTCAAATGGACTTTGTATTTTCAAGTGTGGATGAATGAAAAACTGCATCAACAGGAATTGGGAGGAGGCACAGGTTTAGGAGGGTAAGATGACAAATCAAATTTTGGATGTGCTGAGTTTGAGGGGCCAGTGTGTCATACAGGTCATGTCTGGGAGACTACTGGGGATGGGAGAACTGAGCACTACAGAGATATACAAGTCATCTTCAGAGAGGTAACAAAGGAAGTCACAGGTGTGGATGACATAACCAAGAAAGAGAATGTAGACAAGAAGAGAGGGCCAAGAGCAGAACCTTTTCCCCTTTTATATCAGTATGTTTGTGAGGCCAGTCATTCAACACTTGAAATTTGTCCAAGTCACTGGTGCTGAAGCTGAATTGGCATCAGGTTTCACTGATGTGTGTGGTATTTGGGGTCAGGATCCTTTCTATATTTATACTATAAAGATTCCTGGAGATGTCTTTAGTTCATTTTCTTAGCAGATTTTTGTCAAAAGACTCCATGCCTTCTACCTATCTCTGAGGAAAAGAACATTCTACTAAGAAAAGTGTAAAGAGCAACGACCTTGAATTTGAGATACTTGGATTCCAATCCCAGTTCCACCATTTACTAAGTAGGTGCTTTTGGACAAGTTGTATCATCTTTATCAAGTCCAGTTTCCTTATCTTACTGTAAAATGCAAGGATTGGATCAGATAACTGTTGAGATCCTTTGGGACTCTGTGATTCTGTGAATCCAAGAGATTTCCATGTTAGTCCCTGCTCTGTAACTAACTAGCTGCATGACCATGGATAAATTACTTTTTCCTCTCTGAAACTCAGTTCCCTTGTCTATAACACCTTGCCCTACCTACCGTTCAGGATTTCTGTGAGGTTTAGATAAAAAAAGACTTAGGAAAGTGTTTGAAAAACACAAAGTGTATTAAGAGCACTTAGTACTCATTTTTTGGAGGGTTGAGTGGGGCAGATCTGGATCTGTGATTTCATCAGTTTAAGGAAATTCTAATGTGAAAACTCCCTTTAGAGTACAAATCAGCTTCTTGTATGTAACTTATAGACCTAGGTAGTGGCCTTGTGAGGACTTGGAGGTTGAGTGACCTGTCTTCTGTCATATAGCTTTCATATGTCAAAGGCAGAATTTGAGCTCAGGTCTTCCTGACTCCAAGACTGGCACTGAGCTACCTTTGGCACAACCACCATATTGTGTTATTATCTGATTTCAATTTATTTGAAACACCATACTCTTCACAGCCTGATGATTACGGTGAAGGTTTCATAGAGTCATAGAATCAGGGAATTCTAGAGGTTTCAGGAACCTTAGAAATCATTTACTGTAGTTTTCTTCTTCTGTGGACGAGGTAGTGGCACAGGGAAGAGAGGACTGAGCCTGGAGTCAGGAAGACCTGAGTTCAAATTCTGCCTCAAACACATAAAAGTCATATGCATGGCCAAGTCCCAACCTATGGCTCAATTTTCTCATTTGTACATTGGGGACAATAGTAGCACCTACCTCCCCCCCCCCCCCCCCCATTTGCTGTAAGGATCAATCAGGATATTATTGTAAAGCACTTAGGACAATGACTGGCATATGGCAAGTGCTTTATAATCATTAGCTATTACTATTAGCAAGGAAAATGAAACCTTAAGAATAAATGAAGTTCTTAAGATCCCATAGTTAGTATATGGTAGATGCAGACTTCAGGTCAAGTCTTCTGGACAATCCCGTGCTTTTCCAGCTACAGAATAAGCCAGTGACATGATTAAAAGTAGAATTGTGCTTTGTATGAAAGAAAACCAAGAAAAGAAAACTCTCCCTCTTACTGTGTTGTTGGCATGTGTATCTTTAAGTCTATTAGTTTAGCTTGGTGGTTTAGATCCCATTCCATGAACACTTGCTGATCAATCAACTATCAGGTATTTATTAAGCACCTACTGTGTACCAGGCACTATGCTAATTTTGCTAATTTCATTATATATCAGGAAAGATGCTAAGAATTTATTCAGGTGATAATTTTGTCCTTTCCAAGACAGGCAGCAGTTTTTTGCTATGTACATGAAAATCTTCCCTCCTGGGAAAACTCAAGACTATTCCTGAACTTGCCACAGGGCAATGTTTGACCATTTCAAGGAAAATATTTGCTATGGTTTCAGTGAAAAGAAGCAGTTTTGTGGTCACACAGCACCTTTTAGCTTTTCATTTATCTCTGCCTAACTGTCTTTATTTCACCCATTTACTTTCATCATCTTTGCTGGAGTTTGGTTGATGTAGAGCATAATATTTAAAAAAATACAACAGCAAGAACAATTTACATGTAAACAGCCTCATTTGACCCCAAACCTGGCCACCTTTCTGGACTAGGAGGAGCCAGCTAGGCAGCTGGCTGTCTCCAAATTGTACCACTCTTGTGAAAAGAGGAGATTTGGCTACTGGGAGATTTCTGCTCTCATAAAACAGTGCCACAGGACATTTAATGTCTTTCTAGAGTTAATAGAGCCTCAATTGCTGAATCTCATTTGCAAGATCCCAAGAGAGTATTGTACTCACTTTATCTACCTCTGAAGGATGAAAGGCTAAGTAAAATCTACTTGTGGTTGAAGCCTCAGTTCCTGGATATAGCTTATTGGGGAAAGAGACTGTTAAGAGAAAGAACTCAATTTATTAATATCTGGGAAATGGGATCATTACATGGAAAAATAATGTGAGAGAGAAGTGCTAGGAACATAAAAAAATGGAAAATAGTCTTATGCTCACTGAGAATTTAAAAATGCATTTGTAGAAAGTATTTTCAGATACCATGTATTTCTGGGGTGTGTGTGTGTGTGTGTGTGTGTAAAATTTAATACATTACTGTAACTGCATCCTACTAAAAAGGAACATTATCAATAATTAAACATCCTCTGAATTGGGCTTACTTGATTCTTAGCCTCATAGTTGTGCACATTTTATTCCCTCTGACTGAACCACCCTCTTTGTCAGTTTCCTTCAAACCCCAAATCAAGGTATATCTCTTCCAAGGAGTCTTCCATTACTGGATACACCTGATGTTAATTACTTCCTTACTTTGCAACCACTCAGAAACTATGTATACAATTTGAACTCTTATTATCATCCAATTGTTCATTTCCCTCCTGCTTTTGTCAAGCTGGCTGTAGAGGAAAGAAAAAGGAGTTGTTGGTATAGAGGGTAAGAAAATGGTACCAGAAAAATCAAGGTCAAGGCTGGGAGTGGAGCTTAGGGCATAGGCCAAAGAAGTCAAACTCAAAAAATTACTTTGGTCAACATGGAACCTGGAGATCAGAAACCAAGCAAACACACCAAACCAAGGTGGCATGAGAAAATCAGGCAAGTAGTTAAAAACTGTGAAAACAGATTCTGAAAGACAAAGCAAGGCCGATGGACAAAAGTCTGGTTAGATGAGAATTGAGATGTAGGGTAAGGCAAGGTTTTTGAAAAGCGGAGAGGCAGCTTGAGCAAGCCAGTCTAATCCAAATTCACGTAACAGTTACTACGCATTTACTACATGCTGAATCTTAAACTAGATTTTGGATGAGATAGAAGGATCAATATGACACAGTGTCTGCCATCAAGGAGCTAACAAGTCTAGTAGGGGAAGACAGTCCATCAGAACTTAGGCAAGACTTCTGGGCAACAGTGAGAATCCAGAGAAGTAAGCCAGGGAGTGGCTATGGATTCAGGGAACAAGAAAACCTTGGTAGCTCAGAGAACATTTATATATTTCCTCTTAGGAGAGCAACCAGTTCCCAAGTGTAGCTAGCCTAGAACCTCTAGGCAAATACACAATAAAAGCTGACATTTACATAAAAATTTAAAGTTAACAAAATGTTTAATATACTTTCTCATTTATTCCTCACAAAAGTCATATGAGGGAGGCATTACAAATATCATTATCTTTATTTTACAGAGCTCTGAGGTGTTAAGTGACTGGCTAGACATCCTTCCCTAATGCTTGAAGATTTTTCACTCCTTTTTGTGGAGCCCTGGGTTACCAAAATGTATTTTCTTTGCTTTCTTCTTGGATTTCTGGATCATTTCTTATTCTAGTTTTTCTCTTTCTGTCTCTGTCTATCTCTCCTCTCTTACCTTTTCTCCTCATCCCTTTTTCTGTCTCTGTCTGTCTCTCCTTGATGAAGTGGTTATGCTGTACTTTTCCATTCATTTCATCATCTGGAGAATAAGGTTTTTAAAACAATTTGTATGACTTTATTCTGAATTTCATGAACACCAAAAAGAAAATATTTCCATATACCAAATAGAATAGAAAGAGGATTATAAGTGAAAGTGTCCATCTATTAGGTATAACTTACTTTTTTTTTTTTTAAAAAAAAAGCATATCACAAATTCAACGTTACTTTCAAAACTCTCCTGCTTGTCTGTATTTCCTTCTGAACATCTTTCAATTCTTTTCTATTCATTTAAAAATACTTCAATTATACACTTATTTTCCCCTTCTTTTATGTTTACTTGTGAAAGCATTTTATAACCAAATAAATATACTATTCTTTGGTGTTGCTAAGGAGACATGGACATTGGAGATAGATTCCTTATTATTTAGAAAAGAAATTGCCCACCATTTTTATCCTTCACCCCTGGGGGGTTGCTTTGATGTTGTAGCTTTGAAATTGGGCTTTGACTTCCATTTCTGAGAGTCACACCAGTGACAGGGAAAGGAAGACCTTGAGGAGGCAGCACCATCAATGACATCCTCAACACCGGACTGTAATAATTGACTCACGTGGTGAATTGGAGACAGAAGTGTACTGGTAAATGTTTTAACGACCAGCTCTCCAAAAAAAAAAAAAAAAAAAGAAGAAGAAGAAAGGAAATAAACCTATGACACATTTTTAAGTTTAGCCTGCATTATTTGTACTTTCTTAAGTATAAAACACAAAAACAATCAAGCCCTGATTTGTGACTTCTGCTGATTTTTTGAGGTATGAATAATCACACAGAAAATTTTGCAATCAGCTCTGAAGAGTCAGCTCCAGATGCCTACAGTGCCCCGTTGCAAGAAGAGATGGCAGAAGAGAATCTGTGTTGATGAAGACACCTCTGATGGTCCGTAGACCCAGTTAGTGACTCTTGAAAGTCTCCTTCTTCTTATCCTCTCTCCCATCCTCATTTCAGTGCAGCGTATTCCTTGGATCTTTTTTAAAGAGTTTATTTGCCTCTGTATTTACTTAGTATGTGTGTATGTGTTTGGGTTTTTTTTACATATAATAAATGTTAACCATTGCATTGTTGTTCTGTTTATGTTTTTACCCAAATACTTTTCAGTGAGGGGTTTTGAAAGGGAACATACAGCAAAAATGAGACAGACACACAACTATGATATTTTGTCATAGCAGTTATCTTTGACTGGGTGCTCAAACTTTAGAAAGAGAGTAAATAATTTAATTTTTGTGAACTCCCAAAGCAAGGAGGAAAACTTAGATCTTGATCATTCTAGGCAAATGAGCTAACCATTTGGGAGAAGCTGTGATTATCTGACTGGCATTGGGACAAGTGGCCTTGACCACTTCCCTTCCCATTGTTTCCTTGTGTTGGAAACACCTCATCAATCTTAACCCCCTATATATGCATATATATATACACATAGTATGTTCCAGCTATAGTAATTATATTATTACCATAAAAATAAGATTGAGTGCATTGTTCTAAGAAACATTTTTCACTCCTTTGTACTTTTCTTACAAAATTTCTCTTGTCCAGTGAAAAATGGATTTGGGGAAGTTTGTTTTGTTTGTTTTCACCATTGGTGAAGTACTCCACAGTTATCAATGTTTGCATTTTATTTTGGCCCAGAAATTTTCCAGGAACAGGTCGCTTTTGTTGCCATTTTGGGCTATCTCTGCTCTAATCATCAAGAAAATTTAGAGGAGTAGGGCGCAAGAAAGAATTTCCCTGATTGAAACTGTGGGTTATTATGAAGGAAATCCTGTCTTTTTTTTTTTTTTTTGGCGAGAAAAAAGTAGTATTTTGTGTATCTAGTCATGCTAAGAGCCATATCCACAGAGGAGGGATGTAAGAGAATGAGCCATTGGATAGAACAGTAAGAGTCCCTTGGGGCGTCAACTTCAACAAAATTAAAAAATGTGTGCCCGCGTTAAGTTGGCATTTCTGAGTTCACTTCACTCCAGTCAATGAGGCACCTTAGCACAGTAAGCACAATAGAGACAAAGAGATACCTTGCAACTGACAGAGAGAGAAAAGAGTCCTTTGAGATGAAATGTGAACATGAGAAGCGAAAAGGGTTTGTCATCGTCTCAAGCTGGCTCTTTGGGGTTCACTTGCCTATAGTGAGTGAACTATAGTCCCATTCCCTAGCAGAGGAGTCTCAATAAAATTAGAGCGATGGCCTAAAAAGGACAGAGGGAGACGAAGGCACAGGGAGAGAGAAGGAGAGAGAGAGGTGAGGTTTTTATTTTTTTTGTGATAAGAAGCTTAACAAAAGTGGGGAAAATGTTTCATGTGGATGTTGGTTTTCCCGGCTGTCTCAAGCTGACACTTTGCTTTCCTTTATTACAGGCAGTAAGCTACTTCAGCAAACAAAGGATAATCGAGTGACAGACAATGCTGCAAACAACTGGCGGAGGGGGAAGAGGCACCTTTTGACAGAGGACGTTCTCTACCGAAAGCAACAATATACACTTTCTTTGTATTTTTCAAACGCTGCAGTCTACATGAGAAAGAATAATGAACAAACCATTTCGCCCTTCGCTGAAATCCTGAGGTCCCTTTGGAACCCAACCTAATTGAAATATTAATTTTTACATTTATAAAAATAACTCACCACTTCACCATTAGGTCCAGGAAAAGCTTGGAAATATTAGGAAGAAGAAACAATAGCCCAGCTGGAGACAGGCAGCTGAAATAATGAATCATTTAAAAAGTTTTCTTTCCCCAAACATTGCACTGTGTGAAAGAGGAGGATGATCTCTCTACCAGTAATAAACAACCAAATCAATCAGGTCTCTTGGACTTTCACTTCCTGAAACACACACATGGGTCAGCTATTTTAGAATTGCTGGGAGAGAAAAAAATAATTAAGGGAACATAGGGAATCACATGCCGTTTCTTCATAATCTGTGTTGAATTTCACATAAATTCTTTTGTGTTTCTCACATCTATAAATCAGATCTATTTTCTAAGGATCTGGTATCTCCCTCCCCCCCATGTCCCCATCTTAACTATTTCCTCCTACTTTTAGATTACCTTCTAAATGTGAACTTATTATAGTTTTTTCATTTTGATTTGAGACCTACCTTTCCAACCTTGTCTCACATTTTGCTCCTTCATATACTCAAAGTTCCTGTTAAAATAGGCAATTCACTGTTTGCTTAACCCATTCCATTTCTTTCTCCATCTGTGTGTTATTCCTCTGTCTACAATTTTAATGGTATGTATTTATGTAATGGCAAATGACATGTATAAAGCATTTTAAAGTTTACAAGATATTTTATACGCATTATTGTCTTTGAGCCTCACAAAAATCCTGGGAGGTAGGTATTCAGGTTTTACTGTTTCCATTTTACAGATGAGAAAACTGAGGCCCAGGGAGCATAAGTGACTTGTCTGTAATAACACAGACTAGAAAAAAAAGATTTTTTCTTAACTCAAAGTCTGTCATTTTCTCTTTTTTTCTTCAATTTTTTTCCTAATTTTTTTAAAAATCACTTCTTGATGAACACTTTTTGAAAAAGCATAGCTCTTCCATCATATATGTCTTCTTGGCCTTTGAACCTTCCTTTGAAACAAACAAACAAACCAAAAACACGATCAAAACCAATTACATTATTTTTAAAACCAATTGTTCTTTAATATTTGATATTATTCATTGTAAATACACCCAAACTATGTGTTTTTCCTTTAGGGATTATTTTATGTCTTGCTCATTTTCTTTTTCTTAGACTTAATTGTTTAAGACACCTATTTCTTTCTCCATCAGTCTTTGGGTATTTTGCATTTTTGTAAATATTATTCCCTTTCATTTAAAGTTTTACTTTTGAGGGCATGTGGTTGGATGTGCTAGTTTAATGATACTTTTTCTTCTTCCTTAAACTTTCTTGTGAATCTCTCCTTGTCATTTTCGGGGGTAATCCCTCCCTCTCTTTTGTGGAGGGTGGGGGTTAGAATTAGCTAATTATTTCTCTATTTCATTGGTCTTCCCCCCATAATAACTCTTAGTGTTATTTGTCATATCAGTGATCTTTTACTTTCAATTTTATTTCCACTTGATTTTTAGAAATTCTACTTTGTACTTTTTGAAGGGATTATTAACTAGTGACTTTTCTGGGTTTGGGGAGTATTTTTGTAGTTGTGTGCTCAATTTATTGATGCTTTATTTATGGAGTGCTTTTCCCTCTGTGATACACTGTTATAGGATAATAGATGACAGTTATATAATCCATTAAATTATCTCATTTGGATTTCACAAGAACTCAGGGGAAAATGATACAATGTTACTTTTCTCATTTTATGTATGAGGAAACTGAGGTTCAGAGATCAAGTGAATCTTAGTTTTCTTGAATACATTGTCTTTCTATCTCTTAAAACCAAGAATTAAGAACATTATTTGTGATGTGGTCTCACCACCTTACCTCCTTTATTTTGGAAAGTTGACCTTTCTAACTGCGGCTTAGTATAGCACTAGCATTTGTTTTGGCTGCCGTACCACAGTATCAGCTCATATTGAGCTTACAATCCACTAACTTTCTACGCCCCACCCCCATATCTTTGTTACACAAACTGTTGTTGTGTTGTGCCCTCTATCTTATAAAACTGATTATTTGGATCTAAGGTAAGATTTTAGATTTTCCCCCATTCAGTTTTATCTGATTCAGCCCAATGATGTCATTTGTAAAAATCATGGATCCTGAATTTCCCCTCCAAAGTGTTGTCGATTTCTCTCTAATTTTGCAGATTTGGTAAGCATGACTACTATACTTTTATCCAAGTCATTAACAATAATGTTAAACAGTATGGGAGTAAGCTGAGAATACTGGGTCACACCATTGGGGACCTCCTTCTATGATGCTATCAAACCATTAATGTCTACTATTTGAGCCTGGTTATTCAAACAAATCAGAATTCACCTAATTATTCCATTATCTAGCATATACTTCTCTATTTTATCCAAACACACACAAAAAGTAATAAACTGTGTCAAATGTTTTGATAAAATCTGTATCTTTAGCATCTCCCTTCTACCACTTTAACAATTCAATTTAACGAAGAAAATAGGCTGAGACAGGAATGTCCTGTTCTTGACTGCTACTTCCTTTTTTTTTTTGATGTTGACTAGCAATCACAGGTAACATATTTTAGATTGTTGACAGGAATTATAGGCAAGCTCACTGGCCTGTAGCTGAAAAACTCTATTCTCTTCCCTTTTGGAAAAATCTGGAAAATATTTCCTCCTATCTAAGTCTTTTGTTCTTCCTTTCTCCATTATCTTGCAATTCTCCTTGACACTATCTCAGTATCCTCTAAATACCCAAGGATTTTGCTCATCTCAGACAGGTAGTTTGAATTTATAAAGGACAGGTAGGTGCTTTCTTACTATTTTCTTCTTTATATTGCATATCAACTATTCCTTATTCACATTTGTTCCATTCTTTTTAACAAAATGGTCATTTCTTTTGTCTGGGAAACCATAAAGCAAAACCAGATTGGAATAGCATGGTTGTTTTTCTTTTTTGTCAGTTGGAGTTGTCTCAGTCACCATAAGCAAAGATTCTTTCTCTTTTTTGATTCCTTTCTTTTCCCCAGGATGACTAAGAAAATTCCCTCTTTTGTCCTTCCCTCTTCTCACCAGCCTCAATTCATTCTGAGTTTTAGGACCCTTGATGTTATTCTTACAGTACTAAGACTTTCTTTTGAATTCATTTCCTGTTAACTTCCCTTTTTTTCTATTTTTGTACATATCTTTTTAGTATCTAGTTTCTTAAAGAGTTTCTGTGTATGTCCACGTTGGTCTCTTCAACCAATTCCTATTTTTCCTTCCCAATGGATCATTTCTTTTTGTGTTTTCAGAATTTCATTCTTAAAGTTTTCCATTGCTCCAGGACTGACCTTATAGAATTTTGTTCCATGGGATGCTACCTGTAAAACCTCTGGACCCTTTGAAACCTGCCCTCCCCAAAACTATGGTAAATGTCAAACTATTTTCAGCTTTCCTCTTCTCTTTTACAAACCCTTAGAGTTAGTGTAATAACTTCTCCCTTTCCATTTAAGAAATAAGTTTCTATTTGTTAGTCAGAATTAGATCTAGGATAGAATTTTCTCTTGTTGTCTTTTCTACTTTGTTGGTTTCTTTTGATGGATGAAATTATCCTAGTAAACTCAAAATGTTACTAGCAGTTCTGCTTTTGGTAAAGAAAAAGAGTGAGGGAAAGTGAAAGAAGAAAAGTGTGTGTGTGTGTGTGTGTGTGTGTGTGTGTGTGTGTGTGTGTATATGTGTGTGCAGGAGAGGAGAGGAGAGAGACAGAGAGAGAGAGAGAGAGAGAGAGAGAGAGAGAGAGAGAGAGAGAGAGAGAGAGAGAGAGAGAGAGAGAGAATATCTTTTATTTTGCCTCTGTGCCAGGCTATTTTGGTTCCTTGACTTCCTCATCTTTATTTTCTTTCTTATGGTGAATCAGTTTTCCAGCTCATTCATGTATGAGAATTTCTTTAGCCGTACTTTACTACTTTGTTACCAGTTCTTTGTTTATAAAAAATTGTTGCTATGAATGTTTTGTTGTAGATGAGGCCTTTTGTTGTATCTCTGACCTGCTTGGTCTATACTCTTACCAAAGGGTATGGACATTTTAACATAATTCCAAATTGCTTTCCTTCTTGGTTAAGTTAATTCACAGATTCAACTGTGGATTAGTGAGCTTGCTCTTCCAAAGTCCCTCCAACATTGCTCATCCCCATTCTTGTCATCTTTTCCAAATTCCTGATGAGGCAAAATCTCAGAGTTGATGTGATCAGTCTGTCTTTTAGTATTAGTCATCTGGAGCAATATTTTATGTATTTGCTAACTACTTGCAACTCTTAAGAACTGTTTTGTTCCTATCTCTCATCTCCCTATTTATTGAGATTGGTCTTTTATATTTTTATTAACTGCCTAAGCTACATGCATTTTAAAAATTGAGAAAGCAGGTGTTGTGAGGAAATTATATAGAAAGCATACCTACCATGGAATAAGAAGCTGTTACATGTTGGTCCTTTAATCTGCTCCCAAAACTAAATTTAAGTTTATCTTTAGGACCAGCCAATCCCACTTCCCTAATTTAGTTCTAAGAGCTTCTATTTCACTAATTGAGTATGGGTAACTCAGTTAATTAGAAATTGGCTTGCTTATATTCTCCCATAAAATAAAGATGAAATGACAGGCATGTACTTGGGATACTAGTATGTTGTTTTTCGATGATATTCATTATCAAGAAGTTTGATATAAACTCAAAAGGATATGTGAGGATAAGCGCATGGGAGCAAAAAGTGGAAGAAGCTCAATGATGAAGCTGCAGTGAAGCTGAAAACCAGTAGATGATAATAGGAAGTAGTTAAAGTTCAGCAAGAAAGGCACATTGCAATTGAACATCAGCATATGATGCCAGAAAGCAATCGAAACTCAGCAAATATGCCTAGAAGAGAGAATACTGAAATCATCAGGGGACATCAGTGGTTCTGTCAGTGGTTTGAGATACCTGCCCCATGCCATGTTTTATGTCTGCAGATGTTCCCTATGCGATGACTCCTTCATGCTTGTTACTTGTCATAATTGTTCCCTGGGTTTTCCCTATCCCACACTAGTGGTGGAAACCTGTGGTTGCATGTATCCAGGCATGTGTGAAGAATTTCTTCATATTAATTATTTTGCTATGGTGTTTAGTTAATTGTATTTTGCTTTTAACTTACTAACTGGTCTAATAAGAAGAAAATATATTTGTGGGGCTTGAGAGCTATTGTTTTGAGTAGAGGCTGACTTCAAACATGGAGTAAATTTCTGGGATTCTTGGGTGCAACAAAATGAGACTGTAAGAGTGCTCACAGAGAGGCGGAAAGACATGTTTTTTCTTTGCTATGTTTGCATATATTCTTGCCAGGTCACATATTCCTTGCCTCTGTGAGCTATACACTCCCTGTGTAGCTTTTTGACAGTTTAGTCACTGTCTGCCCCAGGGACATTCCACTGTCCCAGTCATACTCTTATTGTCCAACCTGCTTCCCAGGACTGTTCTTCTGGGGAGCATGGTACTTGTCCAGAGAAAATGCCAATATGGGATCTATGACAATCCTATACCAAAATGGGTATGGCTCAGCCTTACCATAGATGGAGCAGAATTGTTGGGTATAATTGGATATAATTCAGTCTCACTGCAGAAATGCCTCCTTTAATGAGGAGGGCTCTTACCTCTTTCAGTAGTTTCTCATCCTGAGAGGATGGATAATTCTGAAATTCCCAGGAATAATGTCCTACTATCAATTCCTCATGTATATCTCCATAGTCAACATTCTCAAGCAGGATTGGAAAAATTTTCCTTCCTTACTTGCCTTAACATCACTGACTTTAATTAAATACTCTTCCAGTCTTTTTAATTTTCTGCTTTCTTCAGGTCTGGGTCTATTCCTGATATTAACAGATATCTATGCTTTTCAAATTCAAAAGCAGGAGAGTATCCTTCAAATATCTTGGTTCTCATCCCTTCTAGAGATTGCTTCATGTGGGCCCACATTAAACACAAATATTAATTCAATGAACAAAAATACAGTATTGTAGCAATAAAGAAATATTATATTAATGTACCATGCTTAAACAATACAATAATACATGAATTCAAATCATGAAAACAGTACCAGTGACTTTTTCATGTATCAACCTATAGCAAGTAACTATACATTCAGAAGAATTTAGATTTTTAAGGAAAACATCATATCAATAAATGCAGCAATTATATAACAGTAAGATGTGGCCAAGCCAAAATAGACTTGTTACACTTTTAAAAACCAATAAAAGAAATAAAATTACTTTTTAAAAAAGTCTAAGATATCATGAAGAAACAAAATTGTGTGTCTAAAAAAAACAGTCTACTTCTTATGAAGAGAAAAATAAAAGAAAAATGCAAATAATAATGTTTCCTGGAATGGGAAGACAAAATCCCACTTTTCCAATGAAACTGACCACAGAAAAAAATGCTTTTTAAATCATGGACATTTCCCAGACCTTCGTGTGCTTGTCTGTGGCAATACTCATTCAATCACTAAGAGCTGTGTAAGAATTAATATAAAAGAAGATGGCCTTATGATTCACCACCACAAAAACATCATTTTGAGAGAAGAAGATCCTCCAAGTTTCTCACCAAACATTTGATGGAAACCAATTGTTTTTAAATTCATTTTAAGCCATCAAAATCTAAACAATGAGCTTTTTAAGACTTGGGCTGGAGGGGCTTTTGTTGGCCAGTCAATAAAAGCCTGAGGCAATTTGGGCCAGTATTAATAACATTACTTAATATTTTATGTAGACCATGTTGTGAAAGAAGTTAGGGCTGAAAGTTTCATTCCCAAATAGACTCCATACAAAGAACAACTCTGTTCTTCATCAGAAATGGCGGCCCAGTCAGTTATCTCACATATGCATGGTATTTTTCAAAACAAGGATCTTGTTGGATTGTATGAATAGCTTAGCATAGATTAACCATGTTGTTAGCATCATCTTTACAAAAGATAGCTCACAATCATTTCAAAGGTCTTTACATAAAGACCTTTTACATAAAAAATATACAGCATTCTCATTTCATATGTTATGATATTGATAAATTTATCAACAGTTACCTATTAAAAATTCCATTTAAATTGTGTTGGTGTTACTGATACAACACTAATGGCTTGTACCCTTTTGCTTAGATATGTTCAGCAAATTTTCAGTCTCTCAATTGAAAATATATTTTTGTTACAGTCTAAGCAAGGTCCCTAGGATCCAGCAAACTTTTCAGGATTACTTCTATCACTAGTAGGATCACAAAACTGAAGGGCCTTGGACACTTTGGATTTAAATATGAGATTGTACCTATATTTTATGCTATCAAATTCCCTGTCCTCTTACTCTCCACAAGTATCATCCCATAGCTGTGAGAATAGAAAGACTATCCTCTTCTGTTGTTGTTTTCCAGTTGTTTGGTCTGACTCTTCATGATCCCATTTGGGGTTTTCTTGGCAAAGATACTGGAGTGGTTTGCCATTCCCTTCTCCAACTCATTTTATAGACAAGGAAACTGAGGCAAACAGACTTAAGTGACTAGCCCAGGGTCACACAGCTAGAAAGGGTCTGAGACTAGATTTGAACTCAGGTCTTCTGACTCCAGGCCTGGAGCTCTATTCATTGTGCCACTTAGTTCCATTGTCTTTACAAAATAAAATAGGGATGTTGGACATAGACTCAACATAGTCAGATGATCTTCAAAGACCTTCCATCAAGAAACTTCAAGTCAATGTAATCTTCCTTTAACTTGGGTCCTTTAAGTTCTAGAATCAAGTGCAGATGGTAGAAAAAGCTTTTGATTAGGTCATAAGGTCAGATGGAGCATAGGAATCTGTAAATCCATCATTTTTGCAGGTTTAGATTTAGGTCAAAGAATAGAAAACCTGATAGAAAAACTATAAGAAAACAAAAAAACCTGCCCAATAATAAGTGTTTTAAATGTGTTTTCTCTCCTTATCAGTTGCCAGTCCACTTTAGCAGACTCTCTCTCCATTTTTCTCATTTTCCATTCTGGGTCTCTCATGTGCCACTACCTTTGTCTGATATAGAGTGTACCCAACCTCTGGCAGATGATGCAGCTCAGGCCTTTCCTAATGGGCGCTGCGGTAATTTGTCAAAGTCTGATCCAGAGTCTGCATCCAAGTCAAAAGACGAGATGGAGAGTCAGGGTGTCAGGGTGTCAGGCTGGGGGAAAGAAACATGGAGATCAAGAGCTGAGGGAAATAGATAAGTCCAACTTGAAGCAAGGATAGAAGCCAAGGCAATTTCCAGGTCAGAGACAGTAATATAGGAATTCAGTCTCATTTACTGAACCCAAGTCAGAAAAATAGAACACTGTTGTACAGGTTAGAATGGGATAGAATCAAGAGACCCATCTCCTGCAGTGTATGAGGTCTTCAGTACCTGGTCAGAGAAAACTGTATTGTATTTCTAAACATTGTTGAAGGTACTGTAAATCTGGTTAGAGATCTGTATAACTGCTTTTCTTATAAGGAATAGCTGTGTTTCTTTGTCACAGAAGCTAACAGTTTCTGAGGTTAGTGTTTTAATTAAGGTCCATTGTGTGAAAATCATTTCTTTGAGAGCCAGTAGGGAGTAAGGAACTTGAAGGGAAGTTCAGACATGTTAGAGGTGGGATCCTTTAACTGCTAGAGCTAACTTGAAACCCCTAGCAAAGATTGTCTTGGTATGGCCATAAAATAAGGTGGAGAAGAGAAAGAACATGCAAGCTAGCATTTATATAGCGCCTAAAAATTTGCAAAGTGTTTTACAGATATTTTCTCATTTATTCTCACAGTAACCCTGAGAGGTAGGTGCTCTTGTCCTTGCTTTATGATGAGGAAACTAAGGCAGACTGAGGTTAAATGACTTGCCATAGATTGCACAGATACTGAATTAGCTTAGACTGCATTTGAACTTGTCTTCCAGACTGTAGGTCCACGTTCTAGCTACATATAAGAAGCAATAACTCCGCCATTTGTTTAGTTTATTCACAGTTTAGACTAGATAGTATAGGAATGAAGGACATATATCCAGCATAGTGCCAGACTGAATGAGGATAATATAGTATGTAGTGGCAAACAACTAGTAAAGTATTCAGTGACAATATTTTCTGAACTCCAAACTTGGATATGTAGTTTGTAAAATGTTACAAGGATGCTTCCCAAGACAGAAGCCCATTGATCAGGAAAGGGCTGAACTTATTGTGGTGCATGAATACCATGGAATATTATTGTGCTGTAAGAAATAATATGAAGAATACAAGGATACATTGGAAGATTTATATGAATCGATGCAAAGAGAAGTAAGTGAGAACCAGGAAACTGATATTCCCAATAACTTTTGTTAGTATTGAGAACAAACCTCCAAATCTGTAAGTTTTAGAAAGAAAAGCATTTGGGTATTTAGCATTTACCAGAAGAGAAAGTCAGGAAGAAGGTATGGCTCTCTGTCCATTCTCTGTGAAGTTTATATTATATAGAGTTCAGACAAAGGGATAACGACGTTTACTTGATTGGCCTCTCTTAGGCATCAGGTAGTCTCCAGAGAACAGCAGTTTGAGATGCACCTCAGTAAATAAATCAATCTAATTTGGGGAACCCAAAACACAAACTTTGAGTGGATCCTAAACAAGCACTGAGTGGGATCTAATTATTCCTCCAAGCCATCCTGCTTCCCAGAATCTCTAAGGTCAGCTTGATAGTTTCTAACAACATAAAACTAGTATGAAACAATATTAATAAATGATAAATAATATTTTCCCACATTACCACAATATAAATGGAAAGAACAGAAACAACAAAAATAGAAACTGAATGAAGTTTAATTATCATGACCAAGCTTGATCTTGAAGAAGAAATATGAGCAACAGAATTAGAGCTCTTCCTTCTTTGCAGAGGACAATGAATGAGTAACAATTCATTTATCATTGGACTCAATTTGTGTGTTGGTTAGTCTTGTCAAACTGCCTTTCCCCTCTTTTTAAAAATTCTTTGTTAGAAGTAACAGGTATTATGTGGGCATGTGGGGGGCATATTAAAACAATCAACCCACAAGTATTTATTAAGCATTTATTACATGTCAAGTATTGTTCTAAAGGCTAAGGATGCAAAAAAAGCAAAAATTGTCCCTGTGATCAAGATTACATTGTCTCCAGAAAACTTGGGATATGTGGCTGTACTTAATAAGAAAGGAAAGGGTTTGGTCCTAAAATGATGAAGAAGGAGATGCCTCCCTAGGTAAATATATCTTTTTGTTAGTTTACGTATTCCTCAGTTACTTCGTTAGCAGCTGAACTGTGAGAAGGCCATCTCCAGAACTGGTCACTCTGAACTGGTGGAACACTTGGCCATTTAGAACTAAATGTAGATGATAAAATAGAGATTCCTGAAGTGAGAGTTTCATAAATGTAGTTGTGGTAGAAGACAGAAAGGACAGAGAGTATTTCTCATGTCATACTAGTTTTGAGTAGTTTAATAGAAAGGCAGCCAGCATCTATTAATTAACATCTCTTATCCTGAAGAAAGTTTTGGGTCAAGGGCAGAAAGGATCTCATAGGAGAATCATCAGCTGAATCATATAGCACATATGTTATAGGTTGAATCTATACCATTGTGGTTACCCTCAGAGAACTTAGAGAAGTAAAGAAGAAATTTTATTAAAATTAGGTAGATTCTAAAGTGAGTACAAGTTTTAGAGGTTGCTCTATATAGTAATTCTATAATATCTTTCTGGTTGGCATTTGATATAAGCTTATCTACTAATAATATATAGTTGACATTAATACATTGTTGGTGGATCTGTGAAATGGTATAACCACTTTGGAAAGCAATTTGGAACTAAGAAAATAAAATGGCTAAAATGTTCATGCCCTGTGAATCAGAAACTCCATTACTGAACTTATACTCAAAGGAAACCATTAATAAGAAGAAAGTTCCCACGTGCTCAAAAATATTTATAGTAGCACTTTTTGGGTTAGCTAAGAATTGGAAACAAAGTAGATATCCATCAGTTATGGAATGCCTAAATACATAATGGTATATGAATGAAATGTAATGGTTCTAGGCTATAAGAAATGATCCGTGTGATGAATACAGAGAAGCATGGAAAGAGTTATATAAACTGATGCAAGGTGAAGTAAGCAGAGACCAAAAAAAAAATGATGCACACAGTGACTACAGAAATGTAAGCAGAAAGAACAACTACTTACCAAAAACATTAAAAGTAAAAGTAGCAAAATTATAAAGATACAGCAGAACTCTAATGAAGATATATGAGAGGACACTCCTAAACTCACCCTTTTGTGGAGTTGGGAGGTCCACAGGTGTTACATATTGTGCATATTTTTGGATTTTTTTCAGTGTGTCAGTTGTGCTGTATTTTTTCCTCTCAAAAATGTATTTGTTATATGAGAAGGCTCTCTGGGAGGGATTAGGCTAGGGTTACTTGGAATTAACTATGATGATGTAAGAAACAGAAGATATCAGTAAAAACATTTAAATAATAGCATATAGTTGATTGCTAAGAAGAATAATCTATATCTGTAGAATTCTTTTTGACAAATTACTTCTCTTACAACTATCTTAGACAGTGTAAACGATTTTATCCCTGTTTTATAGATGAGGAATCTGAGGCTTTAAAAGGATAAGTGACTTGTTCATGGTCATACAGCTAGTGGTGTCAAAGCCTAGATTTGAATCTGGGTTTCCGTATTCCAGCTCTTTGTTCTCTGTATTATGTCATGATACTTATAAAGCTCTTGAAGGTAGTCAAATATCACAAAAGTATCACTGATTGTTAGTCAATATACTACAGAGTGCCAGGTCTTCGCAGCCAGTTTGAGCTACCCAAAGAGAAAGTTTGAGTGGGAAAAGGACCCAGGCATCATCTAATGAATAGAGAGAAAAACACTGACAGTGCAGTTAAAGAATTTGGATTTGAACCCATTTCCTGCTGCTTATTGCTTTGTGTGATCTTAAGTAATTCACTTTAACTTTTGAGACCTTGGCTTTCTCTCTGCAAAGTGATCAAGCTAGACCATTTTAATCTTTGTATCTTTAGTATCAAGGCAGTTAGGTGGCTCAGTGGCTAGAGTACTAGATCTGGAGTCAAGAAGATATCTTCCAGGTACTTACTAGCTGTCCCACACTGTGCAAGTCACTGAACATCTGTTTGCCTTCATCCACTGGAGAAGGAAGTGGCAAACCTTGTCACTATCTTTGCCAAGAAAATTCCATGGACTGTGTGATCTACAGGGTCACAAAGAGTCAGACATGACTGAATGACTGAAGAACATCTTTAGTACCCAAAGTACATCAATTAAACACTGATCTAATGCTTATTTCCTCCATGAGTTTATTCTGAATTTAAACTTCTACTAAGGATCTTGAACACAACATGATATATGAATTTGATTTAACTTCCAGCTGGGACAGAGAATTCCATTTTGTGTCATTCATGAACTGCTAAAGTTTGGATTGCTGTTAGGAGAGCCCTACAGAAAAAAGGAATCTTTTCTAATGAATACAATTGAAAAATTCCATTTGAAATAGTTGTCCAATAAAACACAATGTAACTGAAAACAAGATGTAAAACTGACCCCACTTCAATTTGATTCAATTTAGTGGACAATTATCAAATGCTTATTATATGAAAGGCACCTGGCAGTAGAAATAGTGGAGAAAAACTGAAAAAAAAAGTTTTTACTCTCACAAGTAGCTTACATTCTACTGGCATGATATTATGATATACATTGGCAGCTAGGTAGTGCAGAGGATACAGCACTGGGATTGGATCTGGCCTCAGATACCCAGCTGTGTGACCCTGGGCAAGTCACTTAATCCTGTTTGCTTCAATTTTCTCATTAAAATGAACTAGAGACCGAAATGGCAAACCACTCTAGTATCTTTGCCAAGAAATCCCCAAATGCGGTCACAAAAAGGCAGACATGACCGAAATGACAATAGCCGCAACAAACATGATATACACAGATTAAATAAAATACGCAATGTAAAGAAAGTTCTATATACAAGAATTTCAGGGGGCAAAGAACACCAAAAGTTGAAGAAATCTAGAGAGACTGTGTAGGAGGTGATAGCTTTTTTACGTTTGAAGGGAAATAGGGATTCTAAGAGGTAGATGTGAGGAGAGAGGAAGTACATTTTGATCATGGAAGAGCCCCTCTTCGAAAGCTCAGAGGAAGGACATGGATAGAGTGTTGCATTCTGGGAACAGCCAGCAAGCCAGTCTTATTGGAATAGAGGCTACCTAAATGACTCTTTAAGGGATTATGGGGTAATAATGATCTTTGTTTTCTTAAAATTCCAATTCAATCTTTAGTACAAAATACCTGTGTGACCATGGGAAAGTACTGTATTTTTTAAGGCCACAATTTCTTTATCTGTAAAATTAAGATGTTTGATTACCTCTCTGACATCCCTTCCAGGTCTAACATCCTATTATTACAATTTGAGAAATTTGTTAGCCCTCAGTTCTAAGGTGAAGGAGAATCCTACGATTAAAGCAAAAGCCAGGGTCCTCTGTGCAAAGGCAAAACGTTTGCTTCTTGCCAAGCCATTAAGCTGGCAATTATGGTTTTTTTTTTTTAAGTTTCTGCATCATGTTATGTTCCTGCCACCATACAGTGTCCAACCTGAATTAACATGACTGGAACAGATGCTAAATGACTGTACCCAAGTCACTTGTGTCCTATTTTATACTTCACTTTGTGAACTGTGCTAGACTATGAGAACATTTGATATCCAGCTCCAAGGCACACCATATGCCTTCAGATTCATAGACTATAGATCTGTAATCAACTTAACTAGACACCTGATATCACCACTGCTCTAAAATGCAAATGGAAGAGAATTTATATTGTCCTCAAAGTCTGAGTAATAAAAATCTAATTATTTATTGTTTAAGTATTTCATTAGTTAAATTTATTCCTATTTGGTTAGGACCAGAGCTATATAGTGATCATTGATTTTACAATTCAATCTGTGTAATAGCCTGAGATTCATTTGTTCATCCATCCATCCATCCATCCATCCATCCATCCATCCATCCATCCATGCATCCGTTTGTTTAGTCTACGTTTACTAATTACTTGTTTTTTATATAGCATTGTGCTATGTAAGATACAGTCCTCAGGGAGTTTTGAGTCTAACAGAAGAAGAAACAATCAGTTACTAAAAGGACAATAAATAATATTACATAACAAGTGTTTATTGAAGCTGCCAAATAAAGTGCCATGGGAGGTCCAAGAGGGAAGATCATTTACAATACTGGGGAAGGGAGATGATCTCCCTCATAGAGAAGGCAGCATTTTATTTGACTTTAAAGAATGGGAAGGATTTAAACAGTAGAGGGGGGAGGGGCAACTTTCTAGGCATAGGAAACAGCAAAAAACATGGAGTTGAGAAAGCAAAGGGCGACTCATGAAGCTGAGAACAATCCAGTTGTTCTGACTCCTAGTGTATGAAGGGAATAATATAAGATAATGTTGGTAAGACAGGGCAGAAGAAGATGGTGCACGCATGACAGTTTGGACTTTATTCGGTACAATTCTAATGAATGACAAGCAATGATGACCAAATTTCTGTATAAGAATGACAGATTGCAGGAAAAGGGTGGGAATGGAAGGATACAGAAAGACATGAGAGACTATTGCAATTGTTGAGGCTGGCAGTAACAAGGATCTGCCTACACTATCTTTATACTGTATTTCCCCTCACATATTCTACAAGGCAGTGGCACTGATTTTCAAATCTGACACATTTGCTGATTCTATGTCTTTTCACTGGTTCTCCTCCATGCCTAGAATGCTCTTTACTTTCTTCCTCCTCCTGATTTCCATGGGTTCCATGGCTTCAAGGCTCAGCTCAAATCTTACCTTCTGCCTGCCCCTCCCCTCCAAGTGCCTTTTGTTTGACTAGCTCCCGTTTGTACTGCATATATCTTGTAATACATCAACCTTTGCACATTTCTCTCCCCTATTAGAATGTGAGCTCTTTGAGTCCAGGAGTGATATCTTTGCCTTTCCTTTTATTTACAGAGCGTAGCACAATGCCTGTCATACACTAGTCACTTTAATACATACTTATCGACTGACTGTGGTGAGAAAAGTCACCAAGAGGATCAATAACCACAATTTGGTGATGTGAAATCAATAGAATTTGGTAACTGACTACCTATAGGAAGTGACAGAGAGTCAAGTCAAAGAAAATTTAAAGACTTCTTTATTCTATTTTAAAAATCCCAAACCTGTAATTTAGAGATAGGAAAGAATCACCACCAATATGAATAAAATGCATTATTTTACCATTCTTATGTGCTTAAACGTTATGGCTTTCGCAAAAGTTTAAGCAATTATTCCCAAAACTTTATGGACTATTATGTACTTCCTACTTTAGCCAGGTACAAGTGATATCTCCCTCATCTGAATTGCAATAATGTATTATGTGTCTGATTGAATTATCAATATTCTACCATTTTACATTATGGTTAATTTTCTACACATCTTATATCCCCAACTCTGTTATAGGCTTCCTGAGGGAATGGTAGATTTTTTTTGAATTTCCCCAAGAAATACTAGGAGCCCAACCGGTTGAGTGAATAAATAATGCCTGGCAGAAACAAAACCCTTAAAAATAATTAATGAAGAGTTGACTTATTAAGAATTGTTTTATATATAAGATTATTAATAATAATTGATATTCACATATTGCTTTAAAGTTTGCAAAACATTTTAGAAACATTATGTCATTTAAGCCTCACAACTGCCTTGTCCAGTAGGTTCTAAAGGTATTATTATCTCCATTTTGCAGATCAGGAAACCAAGGCTTAGAGAGGTCAAATGACTCAGCCTAGGTCACCCTTCTACCAAGCAACAGAACTACAGTCTTGATTCCATTATAAGATTGTTTGTGCAAATAGTTCTTTATCTGATCTATTTTTAAATACCGTGGGGGTACATTGGTTCCACCACTTTTTTTTTGTTTGTAGAAAATAATTTCACTACAGAGTATTAAATATGCTATTATATTCAACTAGAATTTTCTTAAATTGCATTGGATTCTTAATTATGCCTTCTTTCTCTTGGCTTTCATTTATTTTTCAGTCTTCAGTGTTTACATAAGATATTTGTAGACAATTCTCAGGTTTCTCCTTAGTTAGCCTACATCTGTGTTATTTATTCTTTTAATATTTTCTCATGAGTAAATACCTCTGGTTCCTTAATTATTCCTGTTGATTTCTTCTGAAAATCCTCTGGTTTGTCTCTTTTTCTCATAATGAGATCCCCAAACTGAATGCATATTCCTGATGAAGTCTCTTCTGACTCATGAAGAGGGGAATTCTTTACCTCTGCTCCATGACATTTCTGCATATGCAGCCCAGAATAATAATGGCCTTCTCCATTGTCAAGCTGCAGAGTAAACTCACTTCTTTTTAAATCCATGATCATGAGATCCCTTTTATTACTTCTCCTAGAAAAAATGGAATACCTCTCACTGTAAAGACTGACTGAATTTTGGAGAAATTGACAAATTGGATGTAGCCATTGGCATTCAGTGATTTAGAGTTGTTGTGTTAACTCACAACTTAGTATTTTAAAATTTCTCCTCCCAATATTTGCTGTGTAGAGAAGTCACCCCTTATTAGCAGAATCAGGTGTAGAAACGTGTCCCTATCGGGCAGCTTGATGAAACTTGGGGTCACTTCAGAATCAATGAAGAAAAGGGATAAAAAGCATATTTTATAGGATGATTAATCTATAATAAAAAGCGAGATGGAGGGGATTCTGGGAAGATGGTGGAGTAGGTCAGAAAATTGCAAGCTCTCAAGATTTTCCCCCACAAAAGAGATAAAACAGCATTTTAGCAGGAACAAACTGGGAGCACAAACTGGTCTTCCTGGAATAACTTGAGAAAATCAGAATGAAAATCCCAGGATGAGGTTTGGTCCCTGTGAGGAATAGACACCTCTAGGCTAGTGTTGTCTTTACCTGTGAGCCCTTTAAACAACAAAAGGCACACCTTAGGGTCCCAGCCACAGGAACTTTTACCCCCGGGATAGTGGGAGGAGTTGGGCATCTGACTCCTAGAAGATTGACTCTGCTGACAAGGAACTCCAAACCCAGCTGTGCTGCAAAGAGCAGTGGGGGCCAGAAGGAACCAGCACATACCTGGTGAGTCCAGAGGCAGTGGGGTAGAAAACTCCTGGCTGTGGGCACTTGCAGAAGGTTAGAGGTTTGGCTTTGGTTCCAGGCTAGAAGAGAGAACTGAATTGCCGGGGCAAGAGGCACTCTCTCCCATACCCCAGGGCCAGAAGTGATTAGAAAAATTAAGCTATTACCACAAAAAATGCACAAAGGAGAAAGAATTCACCATAGAATTCTATTATGGCAGCAGAGAAGACCTGGATTCATCTTCAAATGAGGATCTTGAAATAAAGAAACACCCAAACAGTAATGACAAATGGTCACCTGCCCCAAAAAAAGAATTCATAGAAAGTCTTAAAAAAGACTTTAAAAATCAAATGACAGAGATGGAGGAAAAACTTAAAAAAAAAAAAAAAAGAAAAAAGAATAATCCAAGAAAAACAGTAAGATTATCAAAGGAAAGTCAACCAATGAGAAAAGGAGATCTAGAATCTTAAGAAAATGACACCTTGAAAATTAGAATTGGTCAAGATGAAGCCAGCAAAATGATAAGAGATCAAGAAATAATTAAAATATGAATAATGAAAAAGAAGAGAAAGTGAAACATCTTATAAGAAAAAAACAGATTTGGAGAATAGATCAAGAAGAGAAAACACAAAAACAATTGGACTAACTGAAAGTTATGATCAAAAAAAGAATCTTGATACAATAATACAAGAAATAATTAAAGAAAATAATCCTGAAGTATTAGAACAAGGAGGGAAAGTAGAAATAGAAAAAATGTATCTTAAAAGAGATGCTATGAGGAAAAGTCATAAGAATATCATAGTCAAATTCTGAAACCCCCAGGTCAAGGATAAAATATTAAAGACATCAAGATTAAAACAATTTCAATATGATGGTGCAATTAGAATCACATAAGACATTTAAGGATTGCAGGTTTTGGAACGCTATATACAGAAGAGCAAAAGAACTGGGGTTCTGGCCAAAAATATCATACTCTTCAAAGTTAAGCATTATCCTGAATGAAAAAGATACAGACATTTGATCAACTGTCAGACTTTTGAGACTTTGTTAAAACAAAACAAAACAAAACCCTGAACTTAACAGAAAAGACATACTAGAGCCAAGAGAAATATAAGGTACATGCCAAATATTGGTTAGAAGGAATTCATAAGGATAGTTTACTTTTTATATATGTAAAATGTATGTCTAAGATTCTTACTAATAATGGGGTAGCTCATAAGAAAGATTGGGGTAAACCTGAGTATGATATGAACTTTAAAAGTAAAATCATTTAGAACCAGCTAAAAAGAGTAATTATTTTATGCAAATGAGGCTAGAGGTAGAATCAATTCCAAGGAATTAGATGGGGGAGGAGGACCGGTAGTTCTGATAACCTACTTTCATTGGGAATGAATTTAAGAGGAAAACATATATATGTGTGTGTGTGTGTGTGTGTGTGTGTGTGTGTGTGTACGGGTGTGTGTGTATATTATATGGGTGTGTGTATGTGTATATATATATATATATATATATATATATATATATATATATATATATATATATATATATATATATATATATGAATATCAACGTCTTCTAAATTCAGAAGAAATAAAATGGCAGGGGCATAGGGAGGGAGGAGAGGACAATGGAGGGATCTTCAGAAGGGAGAGTGAGGCGATAGGCAAAAGGGGGTATGGAAGTGTCTTTAGATTTATGGGAATGGGAGGATGGGGAAGGATCTTTGGAGTGGGGTAAACAAGTAAGAGGAAGGCAGGGTAGAGGATAGAAGTAAAGTAGAGGAGGTAGGAGGGATAGGAAACGAGATATGCACAAACATTAAAACAAAGATCAAGAGTAGAATTTGTTTTGGAAAGTATGTTTATAGGTATATGTGTCTATTAATATCTATAGCTATACAGAAACATCCAAACTTAATTGTAGCCTTCTTGGGGGTGGGGGGGGGGGGATGGAGAGAAAAAGAACAAAGTGAAAAAGTGCCCAGCAAAGGAAGGAGAGCAAGGAAGCAAAGAGATGGATGGTTCTCAACACAATGTGTATTATTTATCATACAGGCTTTCTTGAAATGAAAATTTATTGTTACATATTTTGAATCCTCTCTGACGTTCTGCTGTGCATATGACATGCCTTTTTAACTTTCTTACTTTGTATGTAAGTTCCAATATTTAAGTCTACGATATATTTTTGTTTTTTTCCCTCTCTTTAGTATTTGTTTTTTGGCCTTTGATTCTAAAATTAAAAAAAAAAAGACAGAACAGGAAGTCGGATTGTCAAAAGAGGACTTCATGGAGGAGAGAGAACAAAGATATAGTCAGATTCCTCCAGTGATAGACAGGTCACAGTCATGGTGATTGAAATGAGGATGCAGCCTTCTATTAAGTTAAACCCCTTTGTTCAAAACGAACTGTTCTCCTGCAAGAGATAGAACATCTCTAATGACTTGGAGATTTCTGATTTGACTGAACTTGGAATGTAGAAAGTATGGTGCTGTACCTCCAGTTTTTGAAAACTGAACGGGCCTGGATTCTCATGTGTGACCTATCTTTCATAAAAGTGGTAGGCAGGGATTCAAGGAATGACTCCTTAGGTCTTTTGCTCTCTCACTCTTTCATTTTTTAATGATTGGGTAGGAGAGGATAGCTCTCTTGCCTCTACTTCTCTCTCTCCCTATTCTGCTGGACAAGAGTGAAGAAAGCATTTCTTCTTCTGGTAGATGGAGGAGTGATCCACAGTTTCTTTTTTCTTCCTCAAACCCCACCCCCCTTCTTTATTTCTCCTTGTCCACTAGGAATTGGAAAGTCTATATGGTCTTGTGCAAAGGTAGGCTGAATAAGGACAACAAGAGGTATTATTTGCCTCTCTTCTTCCTCCTCTTCCTTCTTCCCCTTCCCACACTTCTCTCTCATGTTTATCTTATGAGGTTCAGTTTATCAGAGACATGGGGTATTTCCATTAATTGTTTCTGATGGGAGGATTCAAGCATAAAGTTTATTAGCTATTTCCCTTTATCTAGACTCTAGAACAGATTCTTGGTGGAAAGTATGGGTAGTGTAAGTTCATGAACTTGAATACACAAGATGGATAATTGGTGAAGGAAACAATCAGTCAATGTGTATTTAGTATTGCTTAGGTACTGGACTGGGTGCTAGGAAAACAATTCCTTTTACTGAATTAAAGGGTGGTTTCTTTTTTAAACAAAGAAAGGATTAGCGATTTTACCATGTGGAAATCAGGAAGGCAAAGTCCAGACATCAAGCAGGGCACAGACAAAGTTGAAAGACAAGAGAGAGCAGTTCATGAATGATGATTTTTGATGATGATCTTTGCTTGAAGAGAAATAGTATGAGATAAAGCTAGAAAAGCCAGTTGGAGAAAGGCTGTGAATGGCTTTCAATGCCCTAATAAAAAAATAAGTTTATGTTTTTCCCCCAGTGGGCAATGGGGAGATACTGAAGGTTTTTGGGTAGAGGAATTAGAAGATCATAGCAGTATATTGCAAAGGCAACTGTGTGAAGGCTGGATTGGGGAATGGAGAAGATGGATGATGGAAGACTATTTAGTAGGCTGCTAATATAGTTCAGAAAAGAAGTGTTGAAGGTCAGACCTAGTGGAAGCGGAAAAACAGGACATATATCAAAGCTTTCTTGGTGGTACTATTGATAGATGTTGGCAATTGGTTGGATGCAGAATTAAGGGTCAGAGGAGAAATGAAAATCACCAATATCTGAAGTACTGGTGTTTGGTGATATAAAACACAAATGAAGGAATTAGGAGGAAAGGAAAATGGAATTCTGAACTTCTAGATTGTGGGCAGGACATCAAGAGAGAGATTGTTGAGATACAAGACTGTCTCTCTGGGGAGATTTCCAGTAGTTTAGAAAAATTAACTTGATTCTTTGGTCTTCATAGTAGCAGGTTTTGATTGCACATTAAAGTTTGCAAGCCACTGAGATATTATCTCACTTGATCTTCACGATAATTCTGTGAGCTAAGTTGCTATTATTATTTTTATTTTACAGAAAAGAAAATTGAGGTTGAGAGAGTTTGTTGCCTTGCCCAATATTACAAACCTAGCGAGAATATGAAACAGTTGAATTTAAGTCTTGCTAACTCTCAGGCCTTGTGCTCTAGCCCATATCACACACTGTTCATTCTCACCACCTATTCCAGAAGCAGAGCACCTACAACCTTGAGGGCACATGTGGCCCTCTAGATCCTCAAATGCGTCCCTTTGACTAAATCCAAACTTGACTTCAAATCCAAACTTGGATTAAGTCAAAGGGCTGCACTTGAGGACCTAAAGGGACACATGTGGTCCTGAGGCCACAGCTTCCCCATCCTGACATATTCATTTTATGGTGAAAAGAAAAAAGGCAAATGTTTTTACACCCTTTCCCTAGATCAGTTAAAAAAATTTCTCTGTGAAGCTTTCCCTTAAAGTTATACTAGGGAGCATTTGTCTACTGTTGTATGTACCCTCTTTCTTTTTCTCTTTAGTAATAAAGTGATAAAGTTCACTAGTTGGCACAGTAAAAAGCTGCTCCTGGAGTCAGGAAGACCTTAGTTCAAATTGGCCTCAAACGTTTACTAGCTGTGTGACTCTGGTCCAGTCACTTAACCTCTGTCTGCCTCAGTTTTTTCATCTATAAAATGGAGATAATAATAGAATTTGCTTCCCCTGGGTTGTGAGGATAAAATGGGATAATATTTGCAAAAGATTTTGCAGACCTTAAATTGCTATCCTCCTCTTCCTCCTCTTCCTCTTCTTCTACCTTCTTCTCGACTTCGGATCCTGGAGGGACACAATAGCTGGGTTAGGTTTTGAGTGTTACAATTTGATTAGACTTGATAGAGGAATAGTTTTTCTAAACTTTGTAAAGAGAAAATGAGGAAAACTACAGAACCCCATGGTTTTTTGAAAATTCCTGTTCCTTAAGGGAAGAGGAAGATGGGAGGACAAAGATATTCACGGTTCAAGGTATATTGTTTGTGGGAGTGGGGGAGTTGTTTCAGACTGCTTGGACAGTGATTTATATTCAGTTATTTATTAAAGCACAACTTCTAGAAAGGTACCACTCATTATGTTTAAGGGCAACCTCTGAGCTATAGGCAGAATAAAACACATTTAAAAATAGATATACCATCATAGGAAGCAGTTTGGTGGGTTTAACTTAGAACAAAGAGAAACAAATAGCAGCCTCTCTGAAAGGCGGAGAATCACACGTGTACTTTCCATTGATTTTTATCACTTCTTCATGTACAGCAAATCTATGTCAACATGAGTGGAAAATCTCTGAGGTAAAAAATGTACAAGTCAAGGCTATGAAAACAGACCGCACACTTAGGAATTTGTCTTTTATAGTCATAATGATGTGTTCTATTGTCTCTGAGGAGAGGAATCTGTGCTCCTTCCCCCCTTCTCAAAATAGCATTTAAGAACATTTAATCTATTTTATATGGATATGTTAGTTCTTCCATTGAAACACTATTCAGAGATATCTTCATGATGTGGGAGTGACCCTGGATTCTTGAAGACCCTGACAGTGAAAGTCAAGTTCTGACTGATTTTACCAAGCTGGGAAGGCTCTGAGTTTGGTTCGGGGATGTACTATGTGTCTATTATCTGACGATCAGCCTTGCTAAGTGCTTATACTGAGGGCAATGGATTATTTTTTGCCAGAATAACTCATTAAACAGGAGGCAGGATGGTACAATGGAAAGAACACTGGCTTTCTAGTCAGACTCCCTGGATTCAAAACTTACCTCTGGCATTTATGATCTTGGTGGCCTTGTGTAAATCATTTGATCTCCTTGAGTCTCAATCCCTCATCTAGAAAATAAGGAGATTAGGCTAGATAATCTCTAAGGTTCCTTCCAGTTCTTTTTTAAAAAATAGTATTTAATTTCCCCCCAACTGTGTCAAGACAATTTTAGCATTCATTTTTACAAGATTTTGAATTCCAAATGTTTCTCCTCCCCTTTTCTCAAAATGACAGGCAATTTGATATGTTATCATGTTCTATTATATAACACATATCTTCATATTGGCCACAGATGTGAAAGAAGAAATAGATCAAAAAGAAAAAAAAAACATGAAAAAGAATAAAGTGAAAAAAATGCTTCAATATGCATTCAAAGTCCTTTGGTTTTTTATCTGGATGTGGATAGTGTTTTCCTTCCCAAGTCCTTTGTACTTGTCTTGGATCATTGTATTGCTGAGAAGAACTGAGTCATTTATAGTTGATTATTACAAGATGTTGCTGATACTGAGAACAATATTTTCCTGCTTCTTCTCTTTTCATTTTGCTTCAGTTTGTACGAGTCATTTCAGGTTTTTGTGAAATCTGTCAGTTCATCATCTCTTATTGCACAGTAGTATTCTGTTATATCCATATACCACAGCTTGTTTGGCCATTCCCCAATTGATGAACACCCCTCAATTTCCAATATTTTGCCACCATGAAAAGGGCTGCTATAAATATTTTTGCACATGTAGGTACTTTTCCTTTTTTAATGATTTCTTTGGGACATAGACCTAGTAGTGGTATGCACAGTTTGATTTCCCTTTAGGCATAGTTCTAGATTTCTCTCCAGAATGTGCACTCAGTTCGCAAATCCACCAACAATGTATTAGTGTTCCAATAAGAAATGTTTTAGAAGAATCTGGGATTTAGTGAATTATGTCTTTGGGGAGCCCTGAGAGATGAGCAATGAGATTTCAAAGAATAACTTTCTCTTCACATATCTATTACTGTACATATTTATTACTAATCTTGGGAGTGCTGTAATCTTTAATAATGTTGTTTAAAATTGTTGCTGTGACACTGCATTGGTATCCCAATTTTTCCACATCCTCTCCAGCATTTATCATTCTTTTTTTTTGTCATATTAATCAATCTGATAGGTATGATGTAGTACCTCAGAGTTGTTTTAATTTGCATTTCTCTAAACAAAAGTGACTTAGAGCACTTCTTTATATGCCTGTAGATAGCTTTGATTTCTTAATCTGAAAACTGCCTATTCACATCATTTGACCATTTATCAATTGGGAAATGGCTTGTATTCTTGTAAATTTGACTCAGTTCTCTGCATTTTTGAGAAATGAGACAATTTATCAGAGACAATTGCTGTAAAGATTGTTTTTCAAGTTTCTACTTTCCTTCTAATCTTGGTTGGTTTGGTTCTGTTTGCATAAAAGCTTTCTATTTTAATATAATCAAAATTATCTCTTTTACATTTCATAGTGCCTATAACTCATTTAACCTCTCCCTTAAGAATTTGGATGCTGTAACACTTGATGCATATACTTTTAGTATTGCTTTTGCTTTGTTGTCTATGGTACCTTTTAGCAGGATGGAGTTTCCTTCCTTATCTCTTTTAATTAGGTCTATTTTTACTTTTACTTTGTCTGAAATCAGGATTGTTACCCCTGCTTTTTTTTTTTTTTAGCTTCAGCTGAAACATAATAGATTTTGCTCCAGACCTTACTTTTACTCTGTATGTGTGTCTCTCTGCTTCAAGTATATTTCTTGTAAACAACATACTGCAGGATTCTGGTTTTTGATCCATTCTACCATCCTCTTCCATTTTATGGGAAAGTTCATCCCATCCACATTCGCAGTTATGATTACTAACTGTATATTTCTCTCCATTCTATTTTTCCTCTTGTTTGTCCTCTCTCTTACCCTTTCCTCACCAGAAGTTTTGCTTCTGTCTACCACTTCCCCCAATCTGCCCTCCCTTCTGTCAGTCCCCCTGCCCTTTTATTGAACCTCCTTCTCTTCTACTTCCCTGTCAGGTAAGATAGATTTCTATATTCAACTGATTGTGTATATTAATCTTTCTTTGAGCCAATATTGATGAGAATAATGTTCAAACAATGCCCATTACCCATACTCCCATCTTTCCCTCTGCTGTAATAGGTCTTTTGTGCCTCTTCATGTGAAATAATTTACCCTATTCTACCTTTCTCTTCCTTCTGTATCTGGTGTACTCTTTCTCATCTTTTATTTTTTTATGTTATTCCTTCCAATTCATCTTATACCTCTCTCCTCTGTCTACATATATTCCTTCTACCTGTACTATCAGTGGTATGACTTTTAAGAATTGCAAGTATCATCTTACCATGCAGGAATGTGAACAGTTTAGCTTTATTGAATCCCTTATGCTTTCTTCCCCTTTTTTATGTGTTTGTGCTTCTCTTGGGTCTTGTTACTGGAGATCAAATTTTTTTTTGTTGAAAAACTCTGGTTTTCTCTTGATGAGAGCTTGAAATTCTTCTACTTCATTGAGTGACCATTTTTTCCCTTGATGTGTTATGCTTAACTTCACTGGGTAAATGATTCTTTGTTGTAGTCCTAGCTCCTGCACCTTCTGGAATATCATGTTCTATGACCTCTGATCCTTTAATGTTGCTGCTGCTAAGTCCTGTGTAACCCTGATTATGACTACTTGATATTTGAATTGTTTCTTTCTGGCTACTTACAGTATTTTATTCTTGATCTAATAGTTCTGAAATTTGTCAATACTATTCCTTGGTGTTTTTATTTTGGGATCTATTTCATGAGGTGATTGGTTGATTCTTTCAATGACTATTTACTCCCTGCCCCTTACCCTGTTCCAGAATATCAGGACAGTTTTCCTTGATAATTTCTTGAAAGATGATGTTCAGGTCCTCCTTTTAATTATGACTTTCAGGTAGTTTAATTACTCTGATACTGTCTCTGGAATCTTTTTTTTTTTTCAGTTCAATTGTTTTTTCCATGAGATATTTTATATTTTATTCTATTTTTTTCATTCTTTTGAATTTGAATAATTCTTGATATCTTATAGTCTTCATTCCACTTGCTCAATTCTAACTTTTTAGGAGTTGTTTTCCTTATTTAGCTTTTATACTTTCTTTTCTATTTGTCCAACTGCACTTTTTGAGGAGTTGTTATCTTCAGTGAATTCTTGTATGTCCTTTTCCCTTTGACCAATTCTTTTTAAGCAGTTGTTTTCTTTTTCCATACTGTTGACTCTTTTTTCTTAATTCTCTTGCAATACTCTTCATTTTTTTCTCCTATTTTTCTTCTACCTCTCTTATATGATTTTTAAGCTCTTTCTGAGCTCTTCCATGAGTTCTTTCTGGGCTTGAGGTCACTTTCCATTTTTCTTTGGAGTTTTGCCCATAAGTGTTTTTACCTTGTTATCCTCTTCTGAGTTTGTGTCTTGAACTTTCTTGTCACCATAATAACTTTCTATGGTCAGATTCTTTTTTTTTGTTCCTCTTTTTTGGTCTTTTTCCTTTCTTTTCATTTTGATTCTGATCCCAGGGTGGAGCGGGCACTGTCTCAGGCTTCTTGTGCCATGGGCTATAAGTGCTGGCTGTTTACCTGGTGCTGTGCTGATGTTGCCCTGAGATCCATGCGTGATCCTCATGTCTCATGCTGTGCTGATGTGGTGGGGTAGGGAGTGACTGGGGCTGCCGATGGCCATTGACATCTGGCAGCATAGCTAGTGATGAGGTGGGATCCTAGTGGTGGTGTCTGATCCAGTGGGATGTTTCTCTGTTTCCCTGGAGCTTTGCTGAAGCAGGTAGAGAGGTCTGGTCCCTGGGGGGAGTCCATTTGATGTGGGTTGAACCAGGTAGAGGTCAGGCAGATCTTTCCTGTTCATCTTCCAAGTTTCTTGGACTCAAAGATTGTTTCACTCCATCTTTTTGCTGGTTCTACTGTTCTAGAATTTGTTTTGGGATGCTGTTTTATGGTTGTTTGGAGGTAAAAATGGGAGAGTTGCAGTTATTTACTGCTTACTCCTCTGTCTTGGCTCCTAGAAGTCTCTAACCCCTTTTAGTTTAGCTAGGTGGGGCAGTGGTTAGAGCACTGGGCCTAGAGTCAAAAACGTCTCATTTCAAATCTGATTTATCACTTAACTTATGTTTGTTTCAGTTCCCTCATACTTAAAGTGGGAATAATAACAGCCTCTACCTCTTGGGCTTCTTGTGAGAATCAAATGAGATGACATTTGCAAAATACTTAGGACAGTGTCTGTCACATAGTAGGCCCTATACAAATGTTTGTTCCACCCTGCCCCCCTATAACTGCAGTGCTTAGCACAATGGTACGTAGTAGGTGCTTCATAAATTCTTATTGATTGGTGTTGAAAGGTAATTGGCATCTCTTAACACCTGTTTGTCCTGACCAGGTGGCTTAATTTCCTCTCCTTCTTTAGCCCCTCAAAGCACCTTCACCTGAAACAGTTTCTTCCAGGCACTCATCAGTGAGTCAGCAAATATTTATGAAGGGCTTACTGTGGGTCAGGAAATATGCTAAGTCTGGGGACGCAAAAAGAGGCAAAAGACAGTTCTTGTCCTGGAGCTGTTCACAATCCAGTGGCACTGCCTGACAAATAATCAGATTAATATAAATTATATAACACTTGTCAGAGAAATCATTTTGCAAAAACAAACATAATTAAAAAACTTACAGGTAAAAATAATAATTTTATCTTTAATTGGTGAAGTATTGACAGGGAAAGAGCAAAGAATAATTTGTAAATTGGTCAGTTCTTTGCTTGCAAATAGACACAAGTAAATAAAAAAGATTTTCCTTACTTCTTGGGCAACACTAATCTACTTATTTCCATTAAACAACTATTTGCTAGTCAATATAACTTCTTAAATGGGTCTCCTTTTTTCTTGTAAGCATGTGTAGATATGTATACGTAATTCAGTATATATTGTATTCCCTGGAGCAAATCACTTATCCTCTTGAGTCCTAGCTCCCTCATCTATACAATAAGATATAGCTATCTCTAAGATCTCTTCTAGCTCTAAATCTGTGATCCTGAATTATAATTATAATTATTATATTTTCTGCTCATAAGCAGAAAATAGCCATTTGCCACTCCACCCTCTTTTAGGTAAAATATATAAACACTAAGGGCCTTTCCAATCTACCTGAGATATCAATAAAAATTTAAAACAAATTTATTCGAAATGAAAATATAAAGTTACTGGTACAATAGCAAGATGAAACCTTCTGGAAGATAGAGATAGTAGGGTTTTGAGGTCTTGATTTTGATGAACTCGAAGAGAAAGAGATAGTGACACTAATTGTGATTTTAAAGGAAATTATCCTATTTATCTTATTTAGAGGAGTTATTTTTCTGGTTTTGAGATCTTTAAATTTTTCTCAGTATTTCAGCAGGTTAGCCCACTTAAATCTTATAGATAGACAACTTTGTACATATGGTGCTTATAATTCTCAACCATACACAAAACCTGTTCTTTCTTTTATTTTAGAAGTCAGAGTAACCTAGACCAGTTAAGTTCTGACATTGATTGAGAAGGAAATTTGAGGCCTTGTGATCTTTGTTCAGAGACTTGACCTCCATGTGATAAATATTTTTGCTTCTATTAACCCATGAAGGTGTTAAGGAGACAACAATGGAGATGGAGAGAATACTCATACTGATGAATCAAGGATTTTTGATGTCTTAAATTATGGCATGATGATAGTTCTTGATGGAGAATGTGTAGACATTCTCTAAGTGGTATTGGCCTGATTGCCATGGGGGTGAACAGCCAGTGGCTCTTTGAACATATGCCAGTCCATATTACAATAGAAGAGCCTTAGTTGAAAGCTGCAGGGCTTTAAGCTATATGAGAGATGGCAACTAAAATAAATGTGTTCCTCCATTAAGAAACAGATAAGACCTGAGCTGAGGATTCAATCTGAAGTCATAAACTAGAAGAAGAGAGAATTCCTTCAACTTTTTACTCAGTAGAGCCAAACCTGGCAATGACCAGTAATGACCACAGAAATAGTGGAGTAAAACTAAGTGACAACCAAATGAGACTATGAGAGAACAATGCCCAGCAGAGATGACAGATCTGCTAGATGCTGTCCCAACTGTGCTTCAATTGAGACCAGAGTTAAGTAGGTCCAGTAGGAGCAATGGGAATCACCAAAAGATAGCAGCAGCTCCTCAGCATCAAAGAGTTGTTTCCTCTTGTATGCACTCCTTAGACCTACATTTTCCCTAGGTGTGTTCTTTTCTATACATTTCCTCTATGTATATATACTCTTCCCAAAGACGGTAGATGTATTTGTGGGAGAGAGTGCTCCAGGGTTATAGGGCAAATATTGCAAATCATTCCATTTCTTGTTCTGCTATTTGATTACATATAATCTTCGCTTTGAATTAATTGTATCTCTGGTTAACTTGTAAAGTTAAACACATTGGTAGGGGCTCATAAGATATAGTTTTGAGTTTATCAGATGGCAGAATATCTTTAATTTGAACATTGAATATCTTAGCTTGGGAATTAACTTTTTGAGTTGGATGGTGCCCCATCCAAGGTTATATACAGGTTCATTTCCTAGTAGTGATTATTTTCTTCTAAGGCTTTTCCTCTAATTCATATGGTATTGGCTAGGACACTTTAGTTGGGTAGTAAAGATAGCAATGAGGAGATAAAACTCACAATATAGTGGATATTCGTGCTAATAAAAAAGAAGCAAAAAAGATAAAAAATGAAAAAGCAGAAAAAGGAACCTTTCATATATTATGTTTTAAGAAGACTATTTCAGCAGTTGTGTGGAGGATAGATGACAGAAAAGAGAACTTGGAAAAGAGGGACCAATTAGGAGGGTATTATAATAGTATAAGTAAGATGTGATGAGAGTCATGTCATTTCCTTGCTCAGAAATCTTCAAAAGTTGCTTATTTCATCTGAGATACAAAAACCAAACCAAAACTAAAAACTCTTAGCATGGTGCTCAAAGCTTCTATCCTCTGACACCAAATCACCTTTCCAGGATGTATGCAACTTCTTTTCACACAGTCTATCTTCCACCCCAAAAGATTTGTTGGTTATTTCTTAATCTCAAAATTCCATCTCCCTCCTCTATACATTTGTACCAGTCATTCCTTGTATCTGGGATGAATTCCTTCCTCACCTCTTCACCATAAAATCCCTAACTCAAATTATCTTGAATTTACTTATCTATGTACAAGTCTATTCTTCATTCCTACCCTCAAGTAGAATGTACTTGGGTATAAGGATGGTTTTTATTTTTGTTTTTGTATTCCTAACATCAGATGTAATCCTTACACATACCATGATCTTAACAAATGTTTATTGAATTGCATTGATTTGAGTTGGATTGAATATAGTTCTTTCTTCCTGAAGCAATTCTGCTAGCACCACTGGTTTGACATTTTCTCTGTATGTGTGTGTGTGTGTGTTTGTCCTTTGTTGCCGAACAAGACCATGCCTTCAGAGAAATGATGACATGACTTGCACTTCACTTTGTTTTGAGTGAGGGAGGGCTATGAAAGTCACCAGCCTCACTTCTCCTCCAGAGTCATCTGAATCCAGTGACCAGATATTCATCAGGATGACTGGAGATGACACAGGGTGAGGCAATTGGGGTTAAGTCACTTGCCCAAGGTCACACAACTAGTGAGTGTCAAGTGTCTGAGGTGAGATTTGAACTCAGGTCCTCCTGAGTCCTGCACTGGTGCTCTATCCACCGCACCACCTAGCTGCCTTGACATTTTCTATAAACTATAAATAAAACTGTGGTTTCTTCCCTGAAAAAAAATGAACAGAATAAAATAGAACATATGAAAAAGCTGAACATTCAAGTTTATTGTCTTCTCTTAAAGCCCATTCATAGTGGCACCTCCAGCTATTGCTACTGATCCCATGACTTTAGAAGGTCATATGGATCTTCTCTATAGCATAATATCCTGTTGAGCAGAACCAGAAGTGTGCGTGTGTGTATGTTTGTAAGAGAGGGGTAAGGTCTTATTTTAGTGTCATTCAGTAGTGTGACATAAAAGAGAGGGAATAAGATTACTTTTAAAAAATCACAACAGAAAGCAAAACTTCTTTCTTTGTTATTTACCTCCTTAAGTACCCATTCTGAAACCTACATGGCTGTTAGTCAAGTAGATGTTGACAGTGATGGTCAAGAGTGATGCTGCTATGAGGCATGATATAGTGAGTGACATTTCCAAAGCAGGTGAAGTGATGATGGGTTTTCATGTTGAAACACAGATGATAGGAATTTAGTGGAGCTCCTTTAGCCAGGGGGCAGATGGTAAGTGTAGTTTTTCCTAGCTGAGAGGAAGGACTGAAGGATCATGGGAGGTAGAGAAGAGTAGGGTTGGTGGGGAGAGTCTAAGAGGAAATGGGGGCAGCTTGGTGACACAGTGGATAGAGTGCTGAGCATGAAGTCAGGAACTCCTCTTCCAGAGTTCAAATTTGACCCCAGACACTAAAGAATTACTTGACCCAGAGCCAAGATAATCCCAAATGGGGTCACGAAGAGTCAGACATGACTCAACTACAAGAGGAACTGGACTGTAGGTATGTGCCAATACAAGCATCTAGCAAATTGTCATATTTGCTATGAGATATGGACCTTGCAGTAGGAACTGGTTAAAGGGACCAATAGCTCTAGGCTTAATCAGGAGTCTACAATGAATCTCTCTCCTGTTTCCCCCACCCCTCTCTTTGTCACCATTCCCCTGCCCCTCTTCCCACAAACATCAGAGCAGTGTAGTGTGTGTTTGTTGAATGGGACAGGCAAGTATTGAGAGATGCGGCACTTATGTGGTAGAAGGTTTTATTTCTCAGTAGTTTTTTAAGATCCTTTCTTAGAAAAGATAGATGTTTTGGTTAAAATAGAGGGAATAACAATTCTAGAAAAACATGGAATCATAGAAACCCAGGGAACTCATATTATAGTGTTACACTACAGATAAATGAGGTTTTTTTTTTCCTTTAGAAAACAGAATCCGACAAGTGAGCAAGGTTATTTTTAAAGTGCTGCAGATAGTCTATCTAATATTTTTTCCCCATTGCCCTCCTCCGCATTGCTTGATACCCACCTAAGCAGAGGGTTCTTCTTTTCACAGAATTAACTGAGCCATCACCCTATCATTGATCAGAATGTTAATTTCCACCTTTGCAGCAGATGTTTTTCTTAATTAGTGTGTGGGGGCAGGCATTGAGAGGGTCTTACTATGACATGGGTGGGAGCTACATGTAATGTTGAGGGCAAAATTTGGCCCAAAGATCTTTTTTTTCCAACTCAAATAATTCTGTAATTTTCTTAATGTCAGATGATCTGTATATGGTGACTAGATTTTTATTTCTTTTTTTCCCCCTTCACTTCTAAGTTCCAACAATTATTAAAAAAAATACTATAGTGAGGAGAATGGGTCTTCCAGGGCTTGAAAGAATTGTGCATGAAAACATGTGGATTAGAAAAAAAAGATTTATCTTCATGGTTGCTGTTGAATATATTTGCCCACAAACAGAGGAAAGTAAAAGGGCTAGTTCTGGGATCTGACAGAATAACAAGTGACAGATTTGTGGAAGAATAAACTGAGCTGGGGGTGTCTAAATCTCTGCCTCAGAAAATCTGATTGTGGGAACTTAGGGAAAAAGGAAAAAAAAAGACTGCCTTTCTTTCCACTCTCAGAGGACCTCCGAGGTAAGCAATGGACCCCGTCTGACCCTAAATGGAAATCGTAGAATCATTGATTTAGAGGTAGATGAGACCTGAGAAGCTATTTTCCAGATGAGGAAATTGAGGCCCAGTAGTAAAGTGATTTAGCTCGGAACACGCAAGTTATAAACCTCAAAAGCAGGATATGAACCCAGGTTTTCTGACACGAGAGTCAGGGCTTTTCTCACTGCTCAGTGCTATTTCTTTAATATTTTAAAATTAAAAAAAATGAAGGTACATTTTTAAAATGTGAGCAAATATCTCATTTTAAAAGCATCATTATTTCAGGATGGGCTGAGGATGGACAATGTCTAGACCAGACTTGTATAACTTGGCAGTAGGTAGGGGTGAAAATTAAAATAGACTAACCTTGTTCGGGCTGCAGATAGGTTAGACTAGAGAGAGATTGACGATGGTAGGTTGCCATGGGTCACATGACAAACAGGAGAGTGCTCAGTGGCAATCCTATGTTTTTCTGAATTTCTTTGATGGGCAGCAAGTGGCCTATGGGCCTTACGTTGTATAGGACTGGTCTAGATGCATTCTCTCTGCCATATGCTTACAATCTAATTATGTGATTTAAAAATGATCAATATTTCATGATTAGTAGGAAGTCCTTTTTTTCCTTATAGAATCACAACTGTAACTGTTATATTCTGGGGCATTAGAGGAGTTGGTTAAATATTCTCAAATTGCAAATCTTAGTAGGAATGTACCTCAGCATCCAACTGAAACGTATATTCTACCTTTGGAATGATAGTTGAACAGCTTTCCTGTTTTGACCTATCTTAGAATAAAAGTGTTAAATAAGGATATCTTATCACTCACTGGTCATGCAGAGAAGCCTGGAATTTAATTTACTTTTGCAAATGGGAAAGTGGATATTTTAAAATACACCACATTGAGTGCTAGTCTCAGTCTTTAGAGTCTCTGGTGACACAGTGAATAGTGCTGAACCTGGAATCTGAAAGACCTGAGTTCAAATTTGGCCTCAGTTATTTACTAGCTGTGTGACCTTGGGTGAGTCACTTAGCCTCTCTTTGTCTTGGTTTTTTTAATTAAAATGAAATAATAACACCTTCGTCCCAGGGTTTTGTGGGGATCAAATGAAGTATTTGTAAAAGCATTAAGCACGGCGCTTGGCACACAGTAGGCAAGTGCTTATTCCTTTCCCCTCTTTCCTTGACATGAGGAATTCTCATATCAGTCTTCAGGATTTTATTTACAGCTAGATGTTTTCTATAACACATATCTAGCCACTGTCTTCCTCTATAATGTTACATGACATGATAGGATATGATGTAAACTAAGAACACAAACTTCCTGCAAAAATCGATTAGAAAGATTCTTGTCTTACTTCGAAAGAGATCCAAACTCATTCCCTATGAAGTTGCCAATACAATAGTTTGGTTCCCTCCACTGGTGTCTGTAAGCAGACGTGCCACCATTTGTATGGGATTGAAATCTCTGGCTCCAGTGGCTCAGACATAATTCCTTTTAGAGTTGTTAAGTCAGGAATGTGAAAGCGTAAGAATAAAGCAGCTTCATAAATCTGTATACGCCATAATTCTTTGTACCAATTAGTTGGTTGAGAAGAAGCTTCCAGCACACATAGATCTCCTTTTTACACAAGAGATATATATTTTGTAAGGTGGTATGCAAAGTGACATTTCCCCCCAAATGTTTATATTAACTCACATTTAAATGAGACTGCTCTGGAGTAAAATTAGTTGCAACCATTCTCTTCTTTGGTTTGTTTTCTTTGGTCTACTCACATTTCATAGAGCAATAAAAACTTGGTAAGCTAGCACATCTAGTTTCTTGAACATACAATAATAGTAATATGGATAGTTCTGATCATGAAAAAAACTGCACTCCAGTTTTAGAGTAGTGACTAGCCAGAACTAATGTGAAGATTGTTGATTTTCGCAGAAGCTGCTGAGACCAGGTGATATAGCTGACTTAAGTGGAAAATCTTACAGCAGAAAGCTGGTTTATTAATTTATTAATTCAGTATCCTACTCAATGAAGTAATCATTTCCACAACATTCCTGAAAGAGGGTCTTCTTGCTCCTTGTAGAAAAATTCCAGTGAGAGGGAGCGAGGCAGTGAGGGATAGTGCAGAGTCCTGCCCTTGGAATCATGAAGATGAGGACTCAAATACAACTTCTAATATCTACAAGCTATATGATATTGGGTAAGTCACATAGCTTTTTTGAGATTTACTTTATAAAGTGGGGAAATGATAGTGAATAAAATGTACTTTGGGGCAGCTAGATGGTATAGTGGTTAGAGCACTGGGCCTTGAATCATAATGACCAGAATTAAAATTTGACCTTAAGATACTTACTAGCTGTGTAGCCATGGGTAAGTGACTTAACCCCTGCCTGTGTAAAACTGGAAAAGGAAACGGCAAACCACTCCAGTTTCTTTGACAAGAAAAAACCTCATGGACAATATTAAAAAGTGATAAAAAAGCACAGAAAAAACAAAACAAAACGTGACATCAGAAGATGAGCCCCTCCACTCATGTGCTATGGTCCACAAGATCATGAGGAGTTTCAATATGACTGAACATCTGAAAAACAATATGCCCCTCACAGAATTGTTATGAGATTCAAATGAGATAAGGCCTATAAAGCACTTTGCAAACTTTAGTGTACATAAAGCACTTTGCAAACATGTGTATATGTATGTATATATAAAGGTAAGCTAGTAGATGATGAGGGAGGTGGTGGACGAAATGCTGAATGCGGATTCAGGATGATTTGCATTCAAATCTTGTTACTGACATTTATTTCCTACGTTGTCCTGGGCAAATCACTTAAACTCTGTTTCATGTTCCTCATCTGTGGAATGTGGAAAATAATAGCAACTATTTCATGGGACTTTTGCGAGGATTAAATGACATAATGTCTGCAAAAGCATTTGGTAAATCTAACACAAATTTCTGCTTCTCCTTGTACCTCTCGTCTTCTTCCTCTTTCTTCCTTAGCCCCCAGAAAAAAAATAAACCATTTCATTAACAGAAAGTTGTAATTGTTAAAAAAATATCACATTGTATTGAATGTTAATATTCTGCTTAAAATATGGTACCCAGGTTTGGACACAATGTTCCCCATATTGTCTAATTGGTGCAGAGTCCAATGGGACTTCCTTTCACCTGGATGTTTACTTCCTTTAATAAAACCTAAATATTACATTAGAACCTTTAAACAGTCATATCATATTGCTGATTTACATCAAACTTGTGGTCAGATATAACCTTCCTTTGTCTTTAGATTTTCTCATTCTGTATTTATGCAATTACCATTTAGACATATAAACCCAGGACTTTACATTGTCCTGTTTAAAGTTCTTGTTGGAGAATTGTTCCAGTCTATTGAAATAATTTTGAATTCTGATTCTGAAATCTGTTGTATTAGCTTGAGGAGAAATGCAGCTGTGGGGAATGTCAAAAATTTAGTAAGAAATATGGGATGAGAATTCTCTGAGAATCCAGACTCTTGCAAGAGCTGCTGGTGATAATCAATGTCTATTAAGTGAATTCTTCTGAGCCAAATGAATATTTAAAGGGAACTGAAAACATGTGATTTTTTTTTTTGAATTGAGTATAATGGAGATTCCAGACATTTAGAAGACATGAGTTTTCTTTTTCTTTTTTTCAATTTTTAAATTAATTTGTTTTCAGTTTTCAACAGTCATTTCCAGAAGTTTTAAATTTCCTCCCCCTCACTCCCCAAGATAGCACGCAATCTTATATGGGTTCTAAACACACAATCTTATTAAACACATTTTCACATTAGTTATGTTGTATAGAAAAATTAAAATGAATGGGAGAAACCACGAGAAAACCCAAAACAGAATAAAACATAACAAAAGAGAAAATAGTCTGCTTCATTCTGCATTCTGACTATATAGTTCTTTCTCTGGATGTAGATGGCATTTTGTGAAGGGCTAAGTCTATCAGAAATAGTCTTCCCACACTGTGGCTCTTACTGTGTATAACATGCTCCTGGTTCTGTTCATTTAACTCAGCATCAGTTCATATAAGTCTTTCTAGGTTTTGCAGAAGTCCACCTGTTCATCATTTCTTATAGCACAATAGTATGTCATTACATTCTTATACCACAACTTGTTTAGTCATTTCCCAAATGATGGGCATCCCCTTGATTTCTAGTTCTTGACCACCCCAAAAGAGGTGCTATATTTTTGTACATGTGGGTCCTTTCCCCATTTTTACGATCTCTTTGGGATACAGCCTTAGAAGCAGTATTGCTTGGTCAAAGGGTATGCACATTTTCATAGCCTTTTGGGTATAGTTCCAAAATGCTTTCCAGAATGGTTGGTCCACCAAAAATGAATTAGTTTTCCCGCTCTTCCACATCTCCTCCAACATTTATCATCTTCCATTTTTGTCATGTTAGCCAATCTGATAGATGTGATGTGGTACCTTAGAGTTGTTTTGATTTGCATTTTTCTAATCAATAGTGATGTAGAGCATTTTTTATATGACTATAGATAGTTTTAATTTCTTCCTCTAAAAACTGTCTGTTCATATCCTTTGACCATTTATCAATTGGGGAATGGCTTGTATTCTTGCAAATTTGACTCTGTTCTTTTTATATTTTAGAAATGAGGCCTTTATCACAGACACTAGTTGTAAAAATTCTTTCCCTCCTTTTCTGCTTCCCTTCTAATCTTGGTTGCATTGGCTTTGTGCAAAACTTTTCAATTTAATGTAATTAGAATTATCCATTTTGCATTTCATAATGTTCTCCATCTCGTTTGGTTGTAAATTTCTTCATTCTCCATAAATCTGACAAATACACTATCCCTTGCTTCCCTAATTTGTTTGTAGTATCAGCCTTTATCCCTAGGTCATGTACCCATTTGAACTTTATTCAGGTATACCATGTCAGGTATTGGACTTGGCCAAGTTTGTGCTACACTATTTTCCAGTTTTCCCAACAGTTTTTGTCAAACAGTGAGTTCTTATCCCAGAAGCTGGCATCCTTGGGTTTATCAAGCAGTAGACTGCCATAATCATTGACCACTGTGTCTTTTGTACCTGACCTATTCCACTGACCTACCCCTCTATTTCCTAGCCAGTGTCAAGTGGTTTTGATGATTGCTGCTTTATAATGCAATTTGAGATCTGGTATGGCTAGGCCATCTTCCCTAGCATTTCTTTTCATTAATTTCCTTGATATTCTAGACCTTTTGTTCTCCCAGATGAATTTTGCTATTATTTTTTGTAGTTCTAGAAAATAATTTTCTGGTAATTTGGTTGGTATGGCACTGAATAAGTAAATTAGTTTAGGTAGACTTGTCATTTTCATTATATTAGCTCAGACCATCCCACGAGCAATCGATATTTTTCCAGTTATTTAGATCTGACTTTATCTGTGTGAAAAATGTTTTATAATTGTGTTCATATAGTCCCTAGGTTTGCTTTGGCAGGTAGACTCCCAAATATTTTAGTGTCTAAAGTAACTTTAAATAGGATTTCATTTTCTGTTTCTTACTGCTGGGCTTTGTTGTTGATACGATCAATAATGTTGGTAGTTTTACTAATATTGAAAGAGCCCTGCATTCTTGGTATAAATCCTGCCTGATCAAAGTGTATTATTCTCATGATAATTTGCTGTGATCTTTTTGCTAATATCTTATTTAAAATTTTTGTGTCTATATTCATTAGGGAAATTGGTCTATAATTATCTTTCTCTGTTTGTCTCTTCCTGCTTTAGGCATCAGAACCATATTTGTATCATAAAAAGAATTTGGCAAGACTCCTTCTTTGTCAATTTTCCCAAATAGTCTATGTAGTATTGGAATTAACTGTTCTTGAAATGGTTGATAGAATTTGCTTGTAAATCCATCTTGAATCCATCTGAAGACGTTTTCCTAGGGAGTTCATTGATGGCTTGTTCAATTTCTTTTTCTGGGATGGGGCTATTTAGGTATTTTACTTCCTCTTCTGTTAATCTGGGCAATTTATATTTTTGTAAATATTCATCCACCTCACTAAGATTGTCAAATTTATGGACTTTCAGTTGGGCAAAGTAATTTCTAATTATTGTTTTAATTTTCTCTTCATTGGAGGTGAGTTCATCTTTTTCATTTTTGATACTGGTAATTTTTTTCTTCTTTTTAAAAATCAGATTGACTGGTTTATCAATTTTATTGTTTTTTTCATAAAACCAGCTCTTAGTTTTATATATCAGTTCAATAGTTTTCTTAATTTCAATTTTATTAATCTCCCTTTTGGTTTTCAGTGTTTCTAATTTGGTATTTAATAGGAGATTTTCAGTTTGTTCTTTTTCTAGCTTTTTCAGTTGCATGACCACTAAATTGATCTCTAATATCTCCATATTCATGTAAGTATGCAGAGATATAAAACTTCTAAGAACTGTTTTTTGCTGCATCCTATAAGTTTTAGTAGGCTGTCTCATTATTGTCATTCTTTGATTGAAGTTATTGATTGTTTCTATGATTTGTTGTTTGAACCACAAATTCTTTAGGATAAGATTATTTAGTTTCCAATTAATTTTTGGTCTATCTTTCCATGGTCCTTTATTACATATAATTTTTATTGTATCATGATACGAAAAGGATGCATTGACTATCTCTGCCAGATTGTGAGGTTTTTATGCCCTAGTATATGGTCAATTTTGTGTATATGCTATGTACCTCTGAGAAAAAGGTATATTCCTTTCTATCCCCATTCAGTTTTCTCCAGAGGTCTATAGAATCTACATTTTCCAGAATTCTATTCCCCTCCTTAACTTCTTTCTTGTTTATTTTGAGGTTAGATTTATCTATTTCAGAGAGGAGGAGGTTGAGGTCCCTCTCTAGTATACTTTTGCTGTCTATTTCTTCTTGGAACTCCCTTAACTTCTCCTCTGAATTTGGATGCTATACCACTTTGTGCATATATGTTTAGTAATGATATTATTTTGTTGTCTATGGTGCCTTTCAGCAGGATATATTTTCTTTCCTTATCTCTTTTGATTAGATATATTTTTGCTGTTGCTTTGTCTGAGATTAGGATTGCTACTCCTGCTTTTTACGCAATACCGAAGCATAATATGTTCTACTCCAACCTTTTAACTTTTCCCTGTGTGTATCCCCCGCTTTCAAATGCGTTTCTTGTAAACAACATATTATAGGACTATGGTTTTTAATCCATTTTGTTATCTGCCTCTATTTTATGGGAGAGTTCATACAATTCACGTTTGCAGTTATGATCACCATCTGTTTCTTTCTCTCCATCCTATCCCCCTACTGTTTATGCTCTTTTTTCTCCCTTCTTCCTTTCCCCTCCTCAAAACAGTTTTACTTTTGACTACCACCTCACTCAATTTTCCCTCCCTTCTATCAGATTCCTCCTTTTTATTTCCCTTTTCCTTTACTGCTTTTTCCATCCCTTCTAACCACCCCTCCCTTTTCTTTCCCCTTTCCCCTCCTACTGCCTGTAGGGCAAGTTAGATTTCTATACTTAACTGAGTAAGTTATTCCCTCTTTGAACCAAATCCAAGGAAAGTAAAGCTCAAACAATGCTCATCTCCCTCCCTTCTTTTCCTCTACTATAATATGTTTTTATGCCTCTTTATGTGATGTAATTTACTCTTATCAGCCTCCTCTTTCCCTCTTCTCCCATTACAATTCCTTCACACCCGTTAATCATATTTTTTATCATTGCATCAGTTAATTTATACCCACTCCTTCTATCTATGTATGTCCCTTTTAAACGTCATGACAAATATATAATTCTCAAGATTAACAAGTATCATCCTTACATATAGGGATGTAAACAGTTTGCCCACGTTGAATAACAAGTTGTTCGTTTTTCCCCCTTTTGCCCTTTTATGCCTCCCTTGAGTCTTGTATTTGAAGATCAAATTTTCTATTGCGCTCTGGCCTTTTCATCAGGAAGGTCTGGAAATCCTTTATTTCATTGAATGTCCATCTCCTTGCCTGAAAGAGTATGCTTAATTTTGCTGGGTAATTGATCCTTGTTGTACTCCAAGCTCCTTTGCCTTATGGAATATCATATTTGAACCCCTCCAATCGTTTAATGTAGAAGCTTCAAGGTACTGTATGATTCTGGCTGTTGTTCCTTGATATTTTAATTGTTTATTTCTGGTTGCTTGCAGTATTTTCTCCTTAAAATTATAGTTCTGGAATTTAGCAACACTATTCCTTGGCATTTTAGTTTGGGATCTTTTTCAGGAGGTGATTGCAGATTCTTTTGATGACTATTTTGCCCCCTGGATCTAGGACCTCCAAGTAGTTTTCCTTGATGATTTCTTGGAAGATGTTGTCCAACCTCTTTCTTTCATCATGGCTTTCTGGTAGACGAGTAATTCTTAGATTTTTCTCTCTTGAATCTATTTTCCAGGTCAGTTGTTTTTCCAATGAAATATTTTACATTTTCTTCTATTTTTTCATTCTTTAGATTGTGTTTGACTTATTCTTGATGCCTCACAGAGTCATTAGCTTCTACTTGACCAATTCTAATTTTTAGCAAATTTTTTCTTCAGTTAGCTTTTATACCTCCTTTTCCATTTGTCCAATTTTCCCTGTTAGGTTTTGTACCTTCTTATGCATTTGGTCAGTTTTACTTTTTAAGGAGCTTTTCTCTTCAGTCAATTCTTTTTTGATTTTGTCTTCTGTATTTTTAAAATCATTGGCCAGTTTTTCTTCTATCTCTCTAATCTGGCTTTTAAAATTATTCTTGAGTTCTTCCAAGAATGCCTTTTTTGGGTTTGAGACCAGTTCATATTCCCTTTTGTGGTTTCAGATGTGGGCATGTTGTCAGTGCTGTCTTCTTCTTAATTCATATTCATACAGATCTTCTCTGTCTCTGTAGTTAGATTCTATGATCTTTGCTTTTCTGATTTACTTCTTATTCATCATGATTGTTTTTATCTGGCTTTTAAAGTTGATCTCTTCTTCTGGGGCACAGGGGCCTCTGTCCCATGTTTCTTATGCTGGGGACTTGAGACCTGGCTACTGGTTTTGTGTGTTGTGGCCTCTGGTTCTTTTAGCTAGAAGTTATATGATGCTACAGCTTAGCTGGTGCTGAGCTGCCTGGCATATGCAAAGGCTGAGGCCAGGTGAAGTCTTTCTGAATTTCTCCAGGGTTATACTGAAGCTCATGGGAGGGGTGATCTGGCCATAGGAGGTTCCTTCCTTTCCTAGGGCTGAGCTAGAGCACAGGTTGACTCCACAGCTACTTAACCCCTGTCTGTGCTGGTGTCTGCCCAATTCCCCTGACTGTGCTAAGGTGCGCCTGGGATCCTGGTCTTGGCGCTTACAGGCTCCACCCCTAGGGCTCAGGATGTCCTGCTGGTACATCTCTGGTCCTCCACTGGTTCTCTTCAGCCATCTTCTCATTGATCTCCCTAGCCTCCCAAGCTGTGAGAGTGCTGTACCCTTTCTGCACTCTCCACTATTCTAGGATTTTTTCTGGGGAAATATTCTCTGTTTTTTTTTTTTTAAGGTAAATAAAGGGAGGGTGAGAGCAGTTACAGTTTACTTTGCCATCTTGTTTCCTGCAAGTTCAAGTTCAAGTTCAGACTTTCAAACATTTAGTCTGTTGGTTGATAGCCTGAGGAGTGGCTGCTGCTGCTGCTACCAGGGACCCTGTGCTTCTTTCTCACTCAGTTCCACTGGACTCTCATCCTGTGCTGAGAGGTTTGAGAATGTGCACTGTATTTCTGATTCAGTCTGCCTGGAGCGTTCTCGTTCAGTCTGCTATAGTTGACTCTGTGCTGGTGCTGCCTGTGTTCTCTGCACTCCCCCAGCGCCTAATAACAGGTCCTTCCCATTGACCTTCTGGGCTGTCCTGGACTGGAAATTTGCCACACTGTTGTCTAGTGGATTTTGTCACTCTAAAATTTGTTCAGATTCACTTTTTAGAAGGAGTTTGTGAAGAGCTCAGGTGAGTTCCCACTTTCACTTCACCATCTTGGTGAGTTTTCTTTTTTTAAAAGAACTGAAATATAACCCAGTATCATTTCCAGATTCCAAATGGTGTTATTTGTTCACCTGAATTATCTGTTTTAGTGGATTCCATCAGTCTTCCATACTTCCTATCCTAAGTGGTTCTGTAACATTGGTTGCTTGCTGTTGAGTAGCTGATATCTTGCAATCTACATGTGATTATATTCACACATGGTGCTTAATGGAAAGAGCAGTGAACTGGAAATTAGGATTCCAGGTTCTATCTACTACATTAACTGTACCTTGGACAAATCTCTTCATCTTAGGTTGTAATTTCTGCATCTTAAAAATGAGGTCATTGGAATAGATAAGGGGTTCTTAGCCTCATATACTTGATTTAAAAATATTTTGATAAATACATTTCAATATAATTGTTTCCTTGGTATTTTATTTAATGCATTTAAGAACATTATTCTGAATGTTATCCATAGGCTGCCAAGGGGATCAAGGATTAAAAAATGAAGAACCCCTGGACTAGATCATCTCTAAAGTGTTTTTTTTTTCTAAACTCTAAGATTCCTTAAGCTTTAAACTCCACCCTCCCAAACCATCCCTCCCTGAGCAGGTGACCTCAGCTCCTACTTTTCTGAGAAGTTTGAGACCATTAGTCTTGAACTCCCTCTCCTCCTCACCTTAAAACCTCTCTCTATTTTTTCCCCCCATGTTCTTCTCCTTCCCTCTACTCTCAAAGGATGAGCTTACCTTCTTCCCTGACAAAATTAATCCTTCCACCTTTGCCCTTGATCCCTATTCCCTCTTGCTTCTAGGATGTTGATCATGCCTTCTTTTTTGATCATCAATCTCTTCTTCTCTTCTCCCCCTGTGCCTACAAACATGCTTATATTTCTCCTATCATAAAAATCAAATAGATAAAAACCTTCCTTTGATCATACTAGGCTTTTAAACTTCCTGTTCTTCCTTTCACTGCTAAATTGTCAGTAGAAATAATAAGTATTTTAGGTTATTTTAATAGCTTAGTTTAATTTACTAGTAACCTAGTAAAATTACTTTAAAATAATTTCACTTCATCTTCAATTTCTCCCTGCTCACTCATTTCTGAACTACTAGCTGTTCTGTTGCTCTCTGTGACAGAGCTAACTTCCTAAGAGGACAATGAAACTATGTTTTCAAAGGGCACATAACTTCCTAATTATCAGATCTAATGGCTTCTTCTCATGATTTTTCTGACCTGTTAGATCTCCATCTCCTTCTCCCCTGACTTGCGTGACATCATTCTCTATGTGCTGGTTTTCCTCTTACCTCTCTGATAGTTTCTTCTTGGTCTCTGCTAGTTTCCAGCATTGCAAAATTGCATCCAAACCCCTATTGTCCCCTTACAGTCTGCTTTTCTGAGTTCACCATTCCCATGGTTTCAAATGTTGCTTCTATGTGAGTGAATCCCAAATCTAAAATGATAGCTCACCTTTACCAAAAGTTGCCATCCCTATTTTCTACACATATCCTACTGATGTGTCAAACTCATTACATTAAAAATTGAACAAAATTTTCTTCTCAATCCTTTTTCTTTCCCATGCTCTCATTTCTTTTAATGTCACTCATTCTGCCACCCCAAAAACTTGAGTTACCTTAGATTTTGCCTCCTCCTTTTCTCATCCAATTAACCATTAAGTCCTAGAAATTCTGAGGCATTCCTTGCATCTCTTCCTTTCTTTACATGGCTGCAGTCTGTATTACTGCTCTTCTGGACTGGTTTAATAGTCATGTAATTTGTCTCCCTCCAATCTCTCTTCTCTAACCTACTCTTCACAGTTCTGCCAAAGAATTCTTCCTAATGCCCAAGTCTAATCACTTTAGTCTCCTATTCACTCCCCTCATTAAAAATCAAATAAAATACAAATTCTTCATCTGATATTCAAGGCTGTAATTTCTCCAGCTTTAATTTAGACTACCTTCTCTCCCCTCCCTGCCACCAAATTTATTTGCATTTTGTATTCTAGACAATTTTAACTATTAACTCTTTTCTGGTTTTATCCAGCATTTCAATGCTTTTGCTCTCACTCTGTATTTAGAACACCTCTCTCCCATCTCCACTTACTGAAATAGCACTCTTATAATCCAGTGGTTCTCCCTTGGGTTCCCCTCTTAGATACCACCTCTTTTTGAAGCTGTCCTTGATCCTTCTGCTTTCCCTTTGCACTCCTGGTCAAAGTGATCTTTTCCTTTTCCAATGTTTCAGGTTATTCTCTTTGAATTCTCTTCACTTAATCACTTTATTACTGGCATTATAGACATTTGTGTGCATGTCTCACTCTCTGTTAGAATGTAAGCTACTTAAGAATTATGTACTCCTTCATCTTCATATTGTACCCACAACCCTTAGCCCAGTGTGGTAGTGTAATGTAGTCAGTACTCAGTGTAGTTTGTTTAGACTGAATTAAATGCACACGTTTACAGACTTTTAGGAATGAAAGATAGTATTGGGTTTAATTTCTTGTGGGCTACAACATAATCACAGGCTTCATCTGAACCACTACACAAAATTTTGACCTGTGAATATAGCAAATAAAGAAAACATCTACCATATTCTCTCCTTATATTACAGAAATGTGCTGAAAGGCATCCAGGAATGAGAGAGAGAGAGAGAGAGAGAGAGAGAGAGAGAGAGAGAGAGAGAGAGAGAGAGAGAGAGAGAGAGAGAGAGAGAGAGAGAGAGAGAGAGAGAGAGAGAGAGAGAGAGAGAGAGAGAGAGAGAGAGAGAGAGAGAGAGAGAGAGAGAGAGAGAGAGAGAGAGAGAGAGAGAGAGAGGAAGTGTCTTCAGAGTCAGGAGGTTCTGATTTCAAGTCCAGCCATTGATACCCACAGACTATGTGACCCAGGATAAGTCACTTAACCTCTCAGTGTCTAGGAGTAGCAGACCACATGGTAAACTGCATTAATGCAGGAGTTCCCATGCCAGGAGTTCCCTACATCAGTGATGTCAAACTCAAATAGAAACAAGGGTCACTAAGATGTGCATAAGGATCCCTGAAATCACATATTGACTTAGAAAACCAGTTATTAACGCTATCTATGCCTTATTGTAGTTTGATTTTTTGAATGTTTTCCAATTACATTTTAAATCAGTTCTGACCACACTCCAGTTTTGTGGCCCACATGTTTGACATCTCTCCTCTACATTGATGAAATCACGTTTGATCCAACAAAAGGTAAAAATGTTATATTTATCAAAGATGACCATGAATCAAGCACTATGTGCTTACAAGCAATCCAGTCATCTTAAACAATGTCACAAAATTCTCAAAATTTTACTTTAAAAGAAATTTATACTCAGCACTTGGAAAAAGGTAGAAGGATGTTGGGAAATCAGATAATCAGGGAGATCTTTTACAGGACCAAATTTCTGCAATTCAAATGACATCATGGATAGGTTGTGAATTGAAATTAGAGTGTGACTCAGTTGGTAATAACAGCACATGCTTGCACACACATGTGTGCGTGTGTGTATGTGTGTCTGTATGTATAGATTTTACAGCTGACAGATAAACCTAATTTGCTTAACAAAAGTGGAGGAAAAAATCCCTAAGTTAAGGTATTTATCAATAAACTACCTATGAAACTTCTGTCTCTGGCAGTGCTTCATGTGTTATGCCTCATTTGAATGTCATGTGGTTGTGGTGAGGCCTACATTGACAGAGTAAAATTTTTTAATCAAATTGTAATAATTATGTTTTTAATCATATTTCAATTTTAAAATTATATTGTAATATTTACCATTAAAAACATGGTAAAAAATTTTCCATTGTCCCAATAATTCAAGTTTTTAAAAAACGAATGCTTTGCTTTAGAAATTCTCAAAATTAGAGTGAAAGTTGTTATTGCTTGTGGTGTGTGTGTGTATGTGTGTGTGTGTGGGTGTGTGTGTGTTGGGGGGAGGTATTCTTGAAATATCTCCTTGAAATGAAGTGCTGGATATAACCCAAGGACAACTGGAAAAATAACCCAAGGATATCCTGCATGCCCCTTAGGATGCTGGGAGAATATTTTCACTTTTGGCTGTGCATCCTAGACTGTGACTTTAGAGTTTAAGGGAGAAACCCAGGGTTTAATTATTATTCATGTATCATGACTCAGAAGGAAAAGGTCAAGAGTGGATTCACTGTAAGATCCTTGAGAGAAGGGTCAGGGCTTGTACACATTTGTACCTCCCACAGTATCCAGCACAATTTGGTAGATAATCAGTAAAAATTTGAGTACATTTTTGGCTATGCCTTCTCATTGGTTTTGAAGTTAAATACAATGTGGAGTTAGTTGAGTTGGTGGTGGTTAAATTGTCCACATAATTTATTTTCAGCTTCGACGAAGTTCCCCAATTTCCCCCTTTCCCAGTTTGTCATTTTCCTTTATTTACTTCATGATTTCCCAGTTGAGGTTCACTTTTCCTTTCTCTGTTAGATTTTTCTTTTTTAACTTCATCATCACTTATTTGTCTTTCCAGCTAAAGCATTAGTAATAATAGGTATTGTCTGGAGAAACAAGAAATATAAGACTTTGAGAATTTAATTTGTGATTACTCACATATCTTTTTATTCATATAGACCAAAAATACTTTCAATATATTCTAGTTAAGGCTAACTTCTTTTGACCATGTGTATGGTTCAATCAGATTTTTTTTTTCATTTTTTCTAACAATATTTGATCATAAACAGGTATATTGATTATAACTCAGTACCTTGCAAAAGAAGAGTTACTAGAGTGAATTTAGCATGTTTTTTAATTAAAACACATTTTAATCATAAACAATAAAAGTAAATATAAAATAAAATGACATAAATAATAGATAAAATTTATGAAAATAAATAAATAAAAAGATAAAATAAAAAAAATAAAATCCTGATAAATTTAGGCATTTAGGACAAGTAATTTCTTGTTGACTTTTGAATTCTAATAACTTTCAGTAGCAAGTAGCTTTGAGTGTATTCCAAGAGGACAACATATATGTTACTGTGAATTTTTAGACTGTGCAAATATAACTATATTAAGTTGTGGGGCAACTAAGTGTTGCAATGGAGAGAGCTCAGCCTGAAGTCAGGAAAAGTCATCTTTGTGAGTTCAGTTTTGGCCACAGAACCTTCCTATCTGTGTGACCCTAGGCAAGCCACTTAACCCTGTTTGACTCAGCTTCCTCATCTACAGAATGAGCGGGGGAAGGAAATGGCAAACTACTTTTGCATCTTTGCCAATAAAGCCCTAAATGGAGTCATGAAGAATTAGACATGACCAAAATGACACAACAAAAAATATTAGGTTATAATGTCCTTGAGGGCAGCCTAGATCTAATGGTTATAACTTTTTCTTAGTAGTTATTAAGACATATATACTATCCATAGTAGCCTCTTAACACATTTGCTGAATTCCAAATGAATTAATTTGTTTTAAAATAATAAATTGAGAAAATTTTTGTAAATTGCCTAGCACAGTGACTGGCACATAATACGTGCTATATAAATGCTAAATATTAATTAATAACAATAATAATGATAATCTGTAATCTAAGAAAACATCATTGCATTAGATATTGTGGAAAGTTCTTTAAGCAGTGATGGTTTTGGTTGGTACTTCATCGTAGCTAACAATTGAATATTCTTAAATTATCCATTCATCTATGTCCTGGCTTACAAAATGTGGCATGCTGACATTTTGTTTTGTATTGTCTCACACAATAAGCAAGCGGAAAAATTAAAAAAAAAAAAAGAACACTAAGCCATACTGGTGGTATGCTGTGCTTTGACTGATTCAGCCTTTCAGTATTCAACTGTATTATTCAACGCTTTTAAAATGATTTACTTATCAATATATTTTGAAACAGGAGACTTCCATTGTTTTCAGATCCAGCATTATTGAATACTCATGTTTACTTACTGAAGAGCATTTCACTTGGAATGGAAATACAAAACGTTAACGTAGGCTTTGTTAAATTTGCCACTTCTCTGATATATGAAAAGTACTCGAGATAAGGACAGCATTTCAATTGTACTGAAAAGCCCCAGAAACTCTCCAAGTAAATAAACACTTTTATTTGTCATTTTCATTTGTTAAACTGGCAAATTGATTCAGAATTCTTTGTTAGAGTTAAATTTCATGGATTCTTTCCCAGATTATCTTTGCCCTCCCAGATATGTCAATGCCCATTTGTGGGCTACTTTTCATTTTTGTATATGAAAGATGTCCATATGCCATATATACATATATTATATACACTTTTATTTATGTAATTTATATATACACATGTGTGTAAGTTTTCTTATTTTCATGATATTATTGGAATGAAAATGCTAATGATGCTGAAGGAAAAGACCTCCAATTAGGTCACAGCAACAAAAAAATTAAATAATTTACTAATATCATGTAGGCATACTTTTCATTCCATTTTTCAAGTTTCTTGGCACTTGAATGAATGATGTTATTGTGAATTTTTAAAAACATTTAGAAAATTTTGATAAGGTTCTCAAAACTTTTTTTTGCACATTGAAACCTCCCTTGCTGTATTCCTACAGTTAATAATGCTATAATAATAGACCAAAAAATATCTTTTTTTTTTTTTTTTGCCTTCTACTTTCCATTAGTGTTAACAGCACGACTATTCTCCTGTCACCTAGGGTCACAACCTTGAGTCCATCTTTGATTGTCATTTCTCTTTCTACCTTGCATCTAGGACCTTACTATATCCTGCCATTTCTTTCTTTTATAATATTTCAAAAGCTAGTTTCTTCCTTTTGGTTCCTACTACCAAGACCCCAATCCACTCTCTTTTTATTTTATTTCTGCTCCAACTGAAGCAATCGTCTGCATTTTGGCCTCCCCAATGCTTATCTTTCTCCTTCCAACCCAACTAGTATCCTACTGGAAAGTTCAGATATCTATGGACAGCTCTAAACCGAAAGAGAAACTGACTTGTTATAAACAGTTGTGCAAGGAAAAAAAGAGATCCACTTACTTTACAGTGGGTGGCTACATAATCACTTTCCGTTGTTTACATATCTTCTCATATCATTGTCTTCCTTCATAAATGGGAGTGATTTTTTCAGGTAGTCCACAAGCAAAAAAAAAATAGTTACAAAGAAAAATAACCAACAAAAAGTGCTGCTTCCAGAGGTCAAAGTGATGTCTTCTTGTATAGAGTGGCTAGACAATTTCCCTTTTGGTCATTGAATAATCTGTGCACTCCCATTCACAAAAAATATATTGCAACCCTGTCAGCGACATAATCTTTATAGAGGAATATTTATATACGGGTTGAACGATTTCATTAATCAAGCTATCATTTCTGTGCCTCTATTTGACCCTTTCTTTAAATGTTATTTACTCCCAAAACTTTCCCTAATTATGTTAGAGAAAGAATGCTCAACAGTTTCAGGCTTCACAGTTAAACTATCCCTTTTCCCCATAGTCTACATTAGCAAAAGTAAACAAAAACAACAAAAAGCTTTTAGATGAAAAATACCATATATTTTTATCTTAGGTTTAAATAGAAAATAGAATTGGGCAAGGGATACAATCTTTTTATATACCTTGTTTTGCTCCCAGTTATACAACATAAGTTTAAGATAGAGAAGCAGAAAAAGCCCAGGCTCTGGAGTGAAAGGACCCGAATCTAGATACAACCTTTGTCTTTTACCCCATGTGACCTTGGTGAGTTATTTCAACTTAACCTCCACTGGCCTTAGTTTTCTCCTCTAAGATGAGTAGCTTGAAATGGATTGCCTGTGAGAGCTCTTCCAAGTCTGATCCTAGGAACTAGTGTCTTCTGAGAACTTTATAGATTCTATTTTGTGGGAGGTTTGGTTACGAGCTCTATTACCTGACCAAAGTGTCTGTATAAGCAGTCATACTGAAGTGCTGATTCTGTTATTTGATTTGGGATTAAGCAGTCTGTTGCAAGCCATCTGTTTCCCTATGCATGTGTCCTTGAGAGGTTAGATTTCTACAGATATTGTCCCATAACTTTAACGGGTATTTGAGAGATCAGAATTAGCTCAGACATATGCCACTGAAATTACCAGCCTCATCCTGGAGGATTGTCCGGACTTTGACACCAGTGACCAAAGTAGAGAAAAGTTTACTTCTCCGCCATCCCCCCCCCCCCCCCCCCCCAATGTTGCTGATTCAGAATCCTGCTGCCCTTGGCCATGAGCCAAGCATGAGACTCAGGAGCACAGTGACTGACAAAGTTTAAAACCGGTTCATACTCAGTGAGTGTATGAATGGGTATGCTACCTCTTCAAGTTATGTTTCCTGATGTGTCTTGGAGAATCAGGTTCTCTGGCTGCTGATGCCCCTGCTGTTTGTATATCCTCAGGAGCTTCCTAAAGCTGATGCTATAAAAATAAACACTGCTGAAAATGTTTATCTAAGATGACACATACATCTATATGTCCAATGTCAAGAATTGAGTCCATCATCTAGCTATTTTAATCAAATGAAAGCACTCCTTTACCTGAATTAATATATTTCAGGCAAAAAATCTGGATACAGGCCTGACTGATTAAAAAAATGCTATTTTAAACAAATGGGAAGATACACCCAAAGGAAGCTGTTTTGGATTCTTTGGAATATCCCCGGGGAGATGTCTTTTTAAAGTATATGTGTAGGCATGTCTTTGTGTCTCTGTGTTATCTGCCTTCTGTGTCTTCATTTTAGATGAGCAAACTTAATGCTAGAAGTGACCAGATGGGAGAAGGAGGAAGGAAGACAAAATAGACCATAAAGGGACTTGCTTCTTTGCTGTTTCCCCATCTTCCTACATTTACTGTTTCTGTTAGCCTTTTGGAACTATGAACAAATTGGTCTCATGAGTATCACAGGAGATCCATAAATAGGCAATAGAAGAAGTAGACAGGTGTGGAATAGGTAAAAATTAGGAGACTCTGGGAAAGGAATGGGCAATGAGAAGCCAGCTGCAAGGAAAGCAGAACATTTGACATCTACACAACTTCCTTCGACACAGGGTCTAGAGAGTCAGCATAAAAATGTCTGGCTGAACATCATTCTTGTATCTTGTATAAACCTGTGGTCTAAAATATTGTACAATATATTATTCAACATACTTTTATACAAGATTCATGAAATAATTTCCTGCTTAAGTTTATGTATGCATTTTTTAAAAATATAGATGAATTTGTATATTTTCAGTTTTGGAAAGTTAAAATATAATATTGCATACCTTTTTTTTCTTTTGGCCTTCTTGGCTAAAAGGCCTTGAGCCAGATTTATTTTCCCAGGTGTGTGAAGTTGCTGGATTCTAGTACCTGAAAGTTCTTATTCCTTCTGATACTTTTATTTTTAAAAATTAATTAAAATATTTATTGAAAAATTTTACTTTAAACAAAATAAGCCAATAAAACCATCCCTGAAAACCCCTATCACAAATGCAAAAAAGTGATTAAAATTCTCCCAGGCAACCAGGGCCTTTCATTACAATTATTAAAAGAGCAGTGTATGCTATATTTTTTACAAAGTAACAACCAACATTGTGCTTTGTATTTTACCCAGGTTTTGTTGCTGTTTAATATGGTGTGGGTTTACATGATTGTAGCCAGTGTATTTGTGGTTCTTTTGGTTTTCCTTTCTTCACATCTCATTACTTTATATAGTTTCCCATTTTAAATTTTAGTTCTTCATAGTTTTTTTTAGGATACACGTTATTTCTTAGGATTCCATGTTATTAATATATCACAATATTGTCCAACTATTCCCTAACTTTTGCACCTTTTGGATTCAGCTTTTTTTTTCTATTGCCAATAGTCCTGATGTGAATATTTTGTAAAAAAAAAAAAAATGGGTCTTTTGTTCTTGTTAGTAACTAACTTAGTGTATAAATTTTATAGTGGGTTCTTTGGAGCAAAGGGTATGAGCACATTCGTAGCTTTTATCCCATAATTCCATAGTTCCACTTTCATGAAGGCTTTTCTCATCCTTCCAGTGACTCACCCACCTCCAGTTATCTTGGATTGATATTGTAAATGCTTATGTCTGCACCTGTTGTCTCCCCAGGAGAATGGAAGGTCTTTAAGGACAGGGACTGTTTCATTCTTGTCTTTGTCTCTCCAGTGTCTGGCACATACTGCTCATAGACTGAGAATTCTTTCCAAAGTGGTTGGAACAAATCACAGCTCTGCCAGCAGCAAATTAGAAATTTTTTAGGTGCTTTGAAATGGAGTTTCTTGTTTTATCCTTTAACATCTTAAGTCAGCTTTGTGTCATGTCTTTGTCTGTGAGCCATCTGAAGCCTTTTGGAGGCAGACAGGGTATGATAATAACTAGATAAAAATGGAGTCTGTGTACAATCCTGTAACTTTGCTAGTTGGATTACAAAGATTATTTTTGGGGGTATTGTATTCAACTGGGATAATCTTTGAGGGAAACGTCTCATCATAATTAAATATCCTATGAAAAAGGGATATTTGTATACATAAATTGATTGATATTATGTATTTGCTGCATCAATAATTATGTATTGAATGACTACTATGTGCATCACATCATTTTATTCTCTAACTCAGAGGTATTGAAATTGAAATTGAAAAGATAGGTCCCTTACAGGCTGCAAAACTCCTGAACCATATTGAAAAAGTAATTGGGAAATGCTTAATTAAATAAATAAAAATAAAGTGCAACATACATAATATTAATTTGTGGTTTTCTAGATAAATATTTTGCCAGCAGGGATCCATTTCTATTTGAGTTTGATTCCACTGCTCTAAAGTAATTCCTTTAAATAGTGGTTTCCAGTGAATTAAAATACAATTTGGCCCATGTAAATTTGATTTTCTTACAGCTTTTCAGCAAAACATCCGTTGCATAATGTAGAAAGCTCCTATACATATTCTGATATTGTGGAGAACACTTTTGGTACAAACTTTCAAAAACATGTTTGCTAGATTGAAGTACAGATCATTATATGATTAAGAAAATGCCAACGGACTTGTCGGAGAGTATTATGCCAATGCAGTTACAACTTTGTGACACTGAAGGTAGCTATCCTTCCACATGGTTCTAAGACTTTGGCATAGAGGAGTAGGAGTTTCATTCTTAGTACTTAGATTCAGGAGTTCTATTGAATGCCAGAAGGATTGGGGAAAATGAGAACAGACCCTATTCTTGAAGAATATACAGTTTTTAGGGAATGCACAGAATGTACCCACATAAGCAATTATTTGTTACATAGATGAAAGATTTATGCACACACACATACACCTGTTTCTTCATATTTGTAAGTATTCTAAATAATTACAAAATATATATTAAATAAATTTTTTGAGGGAAAAGTGCCAACAGTTGCGGGGAGGGTGTCAAGAAGAATCTCATAATAGATGACATGGACTGTGCCTCATATAGAACAAGAGATTGCAAGATGAAGAGGTAAGAGGGAGATTGTGTCAATCAATCTTTGTAAACCAAGGAAATGGGAGATGGAACATTGCATAGAGGGAACAACAAGTAAGCTACTTTGGTTGGAACATAGTACCTATAAGAGGAAATAATGTAAAATGTTTGGAAAGATAGTTTGGAGCCTGCTTGAGGGGAGGGGGCTTTAAATGGCAAAGAGGAGTTGATATTTTTGTATTAAAGGCACTATTAGACCACTGAAGATTCTTGAGCATGACAGTGACATACTTAGGCTGGTGCTTTAGGAGTAAACTCAGTATCCTAAGAAAGCAGCAACAGCACCAACCCAGAGTTTCCCTAAAGAAGTGTGCAGAATCTTGTCCTAACAACCTCTGAAGTCAGGAAGTAGGCTTAAAAAACAAACAAACAAAAGAATCCAATCATACAAAGCTATTAACGTGAGAGGGATGTTCAAGATACAAATCCAGAAGAAGAGATTGACTTCAAAACACTGAAAAACCTCAAAGAAAAACACAGCTTGTGCATAAATTCAGTTAGAATTCTTGGAAGAGGGGAAACAAAGTTTAAAAACAAAAATTAAGATATTTTTTAATGAATGAAATGAGAACACTTGAGGAAAATATGGAAAAGAAATGGCAGCTGTGGAAAGAAGAATTAGAAAGAGTATTAACAGGTTGGCATAAATGATATAAAACATTGTCCAACAACAAACTCACTTAAAATTAGAATAGATAATATCAAAGCCAGTGACTCTAAGAGACCACAAGAAATATTAAACAAAATCAAAAGGCTGAAAAAATAGAAGAAAATATAAGATATCAGCAAAAACAACTCACCTGGAAAACAGATCAAGAGAAAAAAACAACTAAGATTCTCTGGACTATATGAATGCCATGACAAAAAAGAGCCTAGGCATCATAATTCAAGTAATCTTTAAAGAAAACTTCTCATATCTCTCAGAACCAGAGGAAAAAGTGAGAATAGAATCCCCTCCTGAAAGAAACTACAAGATGAAAGGTCACAGATATATCACAGCTAAAATCTTGAACATCAGAGTCAAATAAAAATATCACAAGTGGGCAGAAACAAAGAATTCAAGGACCAAGGAACCATAGTCAGTGTCACCTATGAGCAAAGCACTTTGGAAATGATATTCCAGAAGGCAAAGATATAGGCTTCCAACCAATGGATAATATTCTCAACAAAACTGAGTATAATTTTACAGGGGAAAAATAAATCTTTAATGAAATAGAGGCCTTCTTAGAATTCCCAATGAAAAGAACTTTGAAGTTTAAACTTGACCAATATGACCAATCCAAAGTAACTAAACAAGGAAAAAACTGCTTTCATTCAAATATGGAGAGATGATACATGCGTTTCCTTTGAACTCTTTCATCAGCAGGGTCAGACAAGAAGTCTAATTAGCCAGGTCTGGGAGTGGTTCTATTATGTCTTGACCACCTTAGAGAAGAAGAGGGAGAAAGAGGAATTCACTGGGGCAGGAGAAGTAGTGGGGAGGGTCAAAGGGAAAGGAAAGGCAGGAAAAATTATCTCACATAATAAGGGTAAGTAGAAGTCTATTTACAAAAGGAGGAAAAGGTGGAGGGATTAACTCTCATTCTCATTGGAACTGGTCAAAGAGAGGAAGAATACACACACAATGAGTGGGGTATAGAAATACATTTCATTCAATAGGAAAATAGAAGAATAAGGGAGAAGAGAGAATGGGAAATTGGAGGCACAGAGTAGGTTGAGGAAGGGATTAGTGCTAAGGAAAATAAAGGACATGCAAATTATATAACATCTTTTTGAGGTGACAAAGAATGGAAATTTGAGGTGATGTCCGTAAATTGAACAAATTGTTATATACTTGCATACGCACACACACACACTATACATACATATATATTTATCTATATAGTGTCTGTGTGTAATAGAATACTATTGTATTAGAAATTGTGAAGGAAGTAGCGTCAGAGAAACCTGAGGCTTCTATGAACTGATGCAGAGTGAAGTGAACAGAACTAGAAAAATTTATACAAATGATAACAACATCGTAAAGAAAACATCTTTGAACAAATTAGGAATTCTGATCAGTGTGACCAGCTAGGTTTCCGTAGCAATAATAATGAAACGTTACTCTCCTCCTGATAGGGAAGTGAAGGTCTCCTAGCAAAGAATGACATATATTTTTTCAGACATAGTAAGTTTAGAAATTTGTTTTGCTAGACTGTACATGATTGTAACAGGGGTTTTGTTTTTTCTTTTACAGTCAATTGGGGGTGGGGTTTGTGGGAGGAAAAGAAGGTGAATGTTAAATGACTGAAAATAAAGTAAAATAAAAAAGAAGTTTCTGTAGATCCTTCTTTATGAAGGCCATGGATGGTATTCCATATATCTGCTTAGATTTCATCTAATCTCTCCTCATTTTTTTTCAGATAAGGAAATGGAGGCCAAGAGAGGTTAAGTGACATGCTCTAGGTCAAACAAATGCCCTTAATTTCTAAATCCAATTACCTTTTCTTAATCTTCATTTTTCTTTATCTCAATTTAGTCCTTGACATTTGGATCATTCTTTTTTCCTGGGTGCTCTCTTCAGATTTTCATGAACTCGCTTTTCTCTGGTTTTTCCTGCTTGTGTGACCACTCCTCACTTTTCTTTGGGACAAACCCTCTGATGTCCCATCCCAGAGTAAGGGTTTGAAATGACATCCCCAGGCTTCAGAATGAGTATTCTTTCCACAGCACTACATTGTCTCTGTGCCTCTTCTTACTCCCAAATCCTAAGAAGGACTCACCTTAGGAACTGGAAAAATGCTACAAATCAGAGTTTAGGGGTTTTTTTTTGGTATCAATTGTCTAGACTTACAGTGATGGAGAAAATGTTACACCATCAAACTCCTTGAGGGAGGGAGGAGGCCAGTGATAACAGGAAAGAAAAACAAAACCTACTTCCTTATTAATTTTTCCTTAGACTTTTCTAATTTACTCTCTCAAATGTTCCTATTGATTGCCTAATCTCCAGATCCAATGGTGTTCTGTCATTGTTCACTCTTTCTGATCCTCTGTAACACCTGAACTGTTGAGCACCTGCTTTTTTTTTTTTGTATTTTCTCTCCTCCTTTGGGTTCTGAGATCCCATGCTTTTCTGGAGCTGCCTTTGTCTCCTTTTTATCACTGTATTACACTGCATTCAACATGCATTTAATAGTCTGTGCTGGCTTTGCATCCTTTCAACTTTTCATGGTAAGGAGACTACATGGTACATAGTGGAACGAACTTTGGGTTTGGCATCAGAGGACCAAGATTGAGTCCTGGATCTGCTAATTATTTGTGTGATCTGAGGGCAAATGACTTTTCCTTTTTTGATGCCTGTTTCTTTTTCTAGAACATTGACAGTGGGGTAGACTAGATGATCTCTATAGCCCTTTCCACCAGAAAAGTCTATGATAAGCAAAGGTTCCTCAAAGTTCTGTTCTTGACTCTTTTCTGTCTTCCATCTTTTTAGCCTTCTTTACTCCCCTCATTGTACTCTACAATCCAACAATAATGGCCTTCTGGCTTGCTATTTGTCATACAAGTCACTCATTCTAATGACTGTGTCATTTCACTGGCTCTCCCACTGTGCCTTGCATACTCTTTTGCCTCCTTTTTCCCTCCTGGCTTCCTTAAAGACCAACTCCAATATGACCTTCTCTGAGAAGTCTTTCTTGGTTATGTCCCCTCCTCCCCTCTAAATGATAATGTTTTCCCTCTGAGACTATCTCCAATTTATTCTGTACATATCTTGCATGTACATAGTTATTTGCATATTTGTCTCCCCATTAGAATGTAGACTCCTTGATAATTGTGTGCAGCAACAGCAGTGTTGTAAAAGGATGATCAGCTGTTGAAAGACTTGGCTGCTCTAATCAATACAGCGATCCAAGATAATATGAAGGACTCATGATGAAAAAATGCTATCCACCTCCAGAGAGAGAGAATTGCTGAACTCTGAGTGTAAATTAAAGTATAACTTTCTCTCTCTCTCTTTTTTTTAAAACATGCCTAATATGGAAATATGTTTTGCACAATTTCACATGTCTAGTTGATATCATACTGCTTGCCTACTAAGTGTCTGGGATGGAGGGAGAGAATTTGGAACTCAAAATTTGAAAAGCAAAAAATGTTAAAAGTAAGTAAATAATGAATTAAAAAAGAAAGAATATGAATACCTTGAGGGCAGAGGTAGAATTTTTGCCTTTCTTTTTAACTATAGTGCTTAGTGCAATGCCTGGCACAAAGTAAATGCTTTATAAATGCTCTTGACTTGACTTGACTTGCTCTCTTGGCAAGTTCATTTATTTCCATGGCTTCAGTATATGAATTTCCAGGTTTACGTCTAACTGCGTACATGACTTCTCCACATGGATGTTCTAGTCGTCTCAAACTCACCTTTTCCAAAATGAAGCTGCCATTCTTCTCAAACCTGTTTCTTTTTCTTTTTACTCCACTGTTTGCCTGAGATGTTTCATTTACAATAATTCTTGCATTTGAAATGATGGCACTATCTTTTACTCTTTCTTTCCCCATCATCTTATAGCTATCAAACCCTTTTTTTCTGTCCCTGTGATAGCTTTCAGATCTGTTTCTTCTTCTCTGTTCTCATTGCCACCACTCTCATGTAAGTCTTTATTACCACCTGTCTGGGTTATCGTAATAACTTCTGAAGAGGTCTTCCTACACTTCTCCTATCCCAATCCATCTTTCATGTGTCTGGCAGACTAATTGTCTTTATGCATAGATCTGGTCATGTCACTTCATGCTAAAATCTTTAGTGACTCCCTGTTGCTTACTGTGGCAGTTGAAGTCCTTCCCAGTTGAGCACCGTCCTATTGTGTCTCATATTATTTCTACTATAGCCAATCTGGTTTGCTCTCTATCCCCAGAACACAGTAAATAAGCTTCTCTCTCCATGACTTTTATCATGGTATTCCCCATGCCTGAAATAAATAAAAAAAAAAAGATTTTAAAATTCTTTCTCATCCTTTGAAACCAAACTCAGCTTCCATCTAAGCATTCCTTAGTCTCTTTCCATGAGTGATGACTATCCTCCTGGACCTCATATAGAAGTTTATTTTGTATCTCTTTAATATATTTGGTCCATAGTGTTGATTATTTTGTCTTATGGATGTGAGCTGTGTACTTGTCATACTTTTCATGCTGCTTTACATACAGTAAACACTTAATTGGGACATTTTCATTCATTTATTTAAGTTTCATGCCAACCTTTTCCCTAAATTCTGCATCTGACCTTGCATCTATTACAGGGCTCTGCCCAGAGTAGACACTAAATTCAGCTGTTTGTTGAATTTAATTGATTTGAATCAGTAATGTCTGAGTTCTTAGGTACAGCTGAACCTGGACCATTGAACCTTGATCAAGAGTCCCTGGGGTGAAAAGACACAGCTGCACATAGCAAAGGGCCTAGCAAATGATAATGACAGGCACAGAGGACATGTGCTCTTTGTGTACAAAGGAATGCAGCTCACTCTGTGGTTTTGCTGAGTCATATTTTTATAACAATAAAAACATAACTAAACCTTAGTGAATTCAACCCCCCCATCTAACAGGTGAGGAAAATGACGCCTTGAGTTAGAGTTCCTTGCTTGATGTCATATGGAATAACTTAGTGGGTAGAAGTCTAGACTTTGATTTAAAAAGACCTGATTTTACATTTTGCCTCAGCTCCTTACCAGCTTTGTGTCTATGAGCAAATGACTTAACCTCTCTGACCCTTATTTTCCTTATCTGTAAAATTATCCAACAATTCCTCTATTACCAATATCATCCATGGTTCAGGTGAGATAATGTGAGTGAGGTGCTTTACAAACTTTAAAGAACTCTATAACCACCAGCTATTATCAGCAGCAGACTCAAGACTCAATACTAGGCTCTTGCATTTCCTCTACACATACAATGATATTGTTGCCCACATCATTACTAAAAATAAGTATTCAATAACCGTTCAATATTATGACTTTGTGAACTGAGGCAGATTTAGAGAGACTGAACACAAGAGACTTTTACAGGGCCACATCTCAAATAAAGACATCAAAAGCAGAAAAGTAACTCCCCACAGCTGAAACCTACTTTTCACTTGGGGAATACATGAAATTCACGTTTGTTAGCCTCAAGGCAACTGGCATCCATCATATATCATTCGATTTCTGAGGAAAGCTATTCCCCAGACCACCATACAGATTTGGTTTGAGATTCACTTCATAATCATTTATAGCTCATCTTTTGTGTCCCTTTGGGAGACATTATTTCATTTAGTACTGAATTCTGGGGCAGAGCTCTAGCAAGTTGTTCCAGAGGGGAACTGGCACAGGAGGATAGGTTGTCAAAGATGGCCCATGGGAAAGGGGAAACAGATATGGGGGACGCATACACTGAAATCCAGTTCAAGAGCCTCCACAAAACAGTCAGTTCAGATAGGGGATACAAATTTGAGGGAAAGTAATGCTCCAAATGCTCTTTTGAAAATGAACACTGGAGCTATACCACATCACTCCAGCCAGCAGAAAAATGATTCTCCTCATCCCATCTCTCCTCATGATTCTTTTCCTGTCATCCTGGATTTAGATGAATATACTGTTTCACCTCTCACGCCTTCAAGCCCTCTGCAATTTAGTTAAACTTGTTTTCTGAGATTTCAGGCCACTGAAATTTCTTTTCTACCAAAGTGAAAGTACCTTTCTTTCCTGTTCTTTCTCTTTTCTCCCCAACCCTCCCTCGTTCTCTGTAGGAAGCTGATTGGTACCGTTCAAGAAACTCTAAAATATATGTAAAAGTTAAGTTGACTTAAGGTTCTTCCTGCCCCCACTCATTTGGATTGAATGTTACATCATTCAATAGAGGAAAAAAAGGAGGAAATTGAGGAAGATGAAGAGTTTAGGTAACCCAGGTTAAAACTGACATTCTTTCTCAATGACCTTTTATATATTTGCTACTTTGGAAAGAATATTGACAATAGAGTCAGCAGATCTGGCTTCAAATTATGCCCCAGTAACTATGAATGGGACATTGGGCAAGTCATTTAAGCTCTCTGGGCCTCACTTTCCTTATCTATAAAATGAATGAACTGAACTATATAGCCTCTAAGACATACTTTCCAGCTGTAAATCTATGATTCTATAATCCAAAACAAAAGGACAATTTTGGAAGAAAACAGAATGTCTCAATTAATCCACTTGAGAGCAGAACTAATTTTTATATAATTTCTTGGCTATTTTTATTCTATATGCTGAAATCAGAACTATAGTTATCATAATTTAAATCATTCAGTTAGTATGAATATAAATACTTTCTTGGCCATAGTTATTTTATCACCTCCGTTAAAATGAATGATAGATCTGCTGTAGAAAATAAATTCTCTTGAAAGAAATGGAAGACAAGTAATGGTTCATTTTCTACTAATTTCTTACTCATCCATTATCATGGCATGGTGATAATCCTGGGTTTCGTGAGGTAATGTTAGGAAAGCCCAAGACGTACAGGTTTTCCCAAGCTTTAAAGGAACTGAGTAAGGGCCTAGTGACAAGCTAAGTATCTATTGCTCAAGGATTAAGCTGGTTAAGTTCACATAAGAACAAGGCTGACTACCAAGATGATCTACTGAGTCATAGAGGAGTTGTGATCAACTTTGTGAATAACTATACCAGTGAAATCATAGATCTTTAGAAATATTGGGGAAAAAAGAGCTTTTAAGAAAAATTTTGGCCCTTATTTAACCAGAATACTGAGTAGTTCACTTCAATTTTTCTTTTGTCTCCATCACTACTTGTTCTGTCTTTTAATAGCTCTGTTCTAGACCTATTCAGCTGAGTACATTTATTGATTTTTTTCCTTGCTAATCTTCTGTTATAAATGGAAGATAAACAAGCCTTGACCTTTTTTTCCTTAAAAGTAATCTGTTTAGTACTGTCTTTCTTGTACTATATGAAGATGGTACTACTGATTCCTAGTGAGTAAGACTCTGACTTTGAGTTGCCTTTCCTATATTACTCATGGTATGGTTTGTACTACACACACACACATATACACACATATGTTTTTACAGCAAGGATATTTTCTGCGATGGGCTGAGATTAAAAGTAGTATTTGTCTTTGGAGTTGACTTATTCCTTTGTGAACAGGTTTGTAACAAGGGCAGACAATGCTGGGAGCGTGGTGGAGGGAGGGTATCAGTTCCTCATCATGGAGCAAAGGTGTTTCTTCCTTAACTGAACAACATGTAAATTGAACTTATCTCTTTGCATCTATAAGCACCATTTTCAAATCAACTGAGCTCACTAGCGCAAGTTGTCTGTTAAAACAACACAGAGAAAAGATGAAGCTTGGGTTGAGGAGAAAACAGAAAAGGTAGTCTCATTTTCCCTCCTCAGTCATAGATGATATTGTATTTTTGACAATATTGGGTTGTCACTGAAAATTGTTTTTTTTTAATATATTGTTATTTACCTGGGCTGCAGTAGTCTAAGGTGTTCTTTTTTGGAGATATTTACAACTTTGAACTATTTCTCCACCTTTTGCTCATCTCCCAGTAGGTGTCTACACAAGATGAGCATTTGTTGTAAGGTTTTTCTCTCAGTACCATCATTCTTCATGGCCTTGTGCCACTTGGCATGTAGCACAAGAACTAGTGAATGACCCAGTGTTTTAACTGTCAGTCACTATGAACTACTCTATGAAACAGGCTTACTAACTCATAAACTGAAAGCAATCCTATTTACTGCCATCTCTGGATTCATAGATTGTTTGTAGCCTGTTACTGTCCTAGCAACACTTAAGGCCAAGCACCTAAGGTACTTTATGTATTTCTTGATGTTTCTTGGGTAAGGCTGGTCTTGTATGCATCCTTGTATTTTTTCAATTCAGTATAATAGGATCAGACCTTGGGGTGACTATATCAGAACTACTGACAGTTTTCTACAATGTATTGCACATGAATAGGTCCACTATAATGTAGACATTTTTTGGGAACAGCAGAAACCTTCCCATGGGGGCAGTGTTTGAAGCTGGAAAAGAAGGTTTGCTCTTGTTTGTTATTTTTTTTTTAAGTACGTTATCACAGTGAGTTAATTCACACATACCCTTTTTCCATTCGCCATTGTCTTTGTCAGCAGTTTTTAGTCTGGATTTTTTTTTTGACTGAGTGTTGAGGTTAGATGTATATTCTGAAAATAAACTTCAATCCATTAAAGTGGCTAACATACGGTGATGCCCCTGTTTTGTAAATTGAGTTCAGGCATAGGCTATCTATCTGTTTGGCAGCAGCAGAGGTACCTTTTGGTTTAAATTTTACTGTTTAAGATTTTAGAGTTGCTTTCAAAGGTGGATCAGGGTCAGGGTAGCATCAGATTCACACATTACTGTCTTTACTGAATTTATATGAATGGCCTCCTTAGAAGACTGAAGAGTCTGACAGAGGCATATAGAAAATTCTTCTTGACTTGAGATTACTATTCTTATCTTTGGTGGATGAGGTGCCACTTGTCTCTTGACTTGTGCTGCTTTCTGTCTTAAAAGAAGAAAAGCTATTCAATTAAGTTGCAGGAAATTAGCACACATAAATAGTCCAGGAGAATGGTTTAGAGTCTCTGACAAATCTTCCGAAGATGAAGAAATGACCATTTGCTTTTAGATGCAGAAGATCATTTGGTTTGAGTCATAATAACACTCAGCACCTGAAAATCACCAGCATTAGCTAATTAAGTCTTACAACACCCCGGTGAGGAAGATAAGTATTATTGCTCCCTTCTTATGGATGAAGAAACCAAGACAGAAAATATTTCCCTGTGGTGATACTCTCTATGGAAGCATGTTATTAGAAGATGGAAGCAACCAACTCCTGTTCTTGAACTGGATTTGCTGTGTAGAGATAAACTACTGAAATAACAAACCTAAACTGTGAGAAGACCCCACATATATGCGCTCCACCCACTTGACTCTCTGCATTTTACTTCCAGAATAGATGGTTATAAAGGCTTTGTTGTTCCTCAATCCACAGCTGTTTTGTAGGAAGTGAGTGGAATTCATGTGTATTTCATATATAGCTTAAATGCATGACATAGACCTTACCACAGATGTCCCTTAATCAAACCTAGGCTATGATTAGAGTTATATACTGACCCTATCCTTTTATGAGGAAATTTTAAAAAGATGGGAGGATTTAGAAGTCCAGGATAATATATTCCATTTTCTTGTAATTATCTTTTTGACTCTTTCTCTAATGAATTCTCTGCCCATTATGCCTCAAGAGGCTAGCGTGTTACATCTTCAGTAGGTGGATCATTAGTGGCAAATATCCAGAACTGTTTATATAAATTTGGTACATTTGGGGGAGCTTTTTATTTTTGTTTTCCACCAAGTAAATCAGGATTTATTAAGTCCCTATTATGCGCTGGGTTCTGTGCTAAGCACTGGGAATAGAAAGACAAAGACAAAATGAAACTCTGCCCTCAAGGAACTTACCATCTATTTCTTTTTGCCTTGTTTTTTCTTGCCTGTCAGATCAATAGGAAGAAAAAGATCTAATATTATACATTCTAGGTGCTGAATGACTTAATTCTTCTTCGGAATATATTTGTTGTTAAGGTGACTAAGTATCTCCTATACTCAATAAGTCCACAGCTGGAACTGTGGTAAGAAAAGACTCCGTATAATCAAGTAGAACTCTGATCATTTCTGTGGCTTGTGTAAGTCTCCCCAAACTTGAAATGGAGAATGGGAATTAGGGGAAGCTTATCTTTTCTTTCATTTATATTTATTAAAAGCCTGTTATTTATTATTTTTTGAGTAGTCAGTGATTTTTTCCCCCTACATGTATTGAAGCATTCCTCTCTTGGCAGAAGAAAAATAGCTATTGGATAGAAGGGATATATTGAATCATCTAAGATAGGGATAGGGAATCTATAGCCTCAAGAACACTTGTGGTCTTCTAGGTCCTTGGGTGAGGCCTTTCTACTGAGTTCAAGTTTTACAGAGTAAATCTTTTTATTTAGGGGATTTGTTCTGTGAAGTTTGGATTCAGTCAAAGCCCCCCACTTGAGGACCTAGAGGGCCACATGTGGCCTTGAGGCCATAGGCTCCCCAACCCCTAATGGTACTAGATCATTTTTCTTTCCATTTTTGTACATTTCATCATGTAACCTTCTCTACAGTCCTCACTAAGATATTAAATATCTAATCCCAATGGAGAAATTTTGCTGGTGTCTATGTGGGGAATGCCCTTGAAAATCCTTCATCTGTTACTTGTACTAGTACAAATGTGAAATTATGCTGGAGTTAAAACCAAAATTTTTAAATAAACTGACTCAAGAAAGAGAATGTGAATGAATATTGTTTTTAAAAATTATTTCTGTAGTCACAGGATTCTTGGACATCACTGGCTTTCTCAAAGGAGATGGGAGAGTGAATTTTACATCTGATAAATCTGTCTCCACTCCCAGTTCATCTTTCATAAATAGTAAAATTGGTCTACTCTGATTTGGCATTTCCAATAGATCTGTGATTTCAGTGATATCAGCATTCATCCCATTTAAATCACAAACCATGAGTTGCTGTAGCTACTTTCTACTCCCACAAAAACCATCACTTAGGGATATATCTTCTGGAGCCACGCATTTCCAGTCTAGATTAGGACAAAAGGCATTACTTGTCTGGCCTCTAATCTAAGCCATTCTAACTTGGTAGGACCTGTTGACCACTAACTATTACTAAGCATCTGCTAAATGCTCCTCATTGATTGAGCTACTAACAAGTACTATAATATATACACATGTACATACACACAAACATACACATATATACACATGTGTATATATGTGCATGCATGTGTATGTATATATGCACACATATATATAATTTATGACACAGCACTTGTTCTCAAGGAGCATACATTTTATATAGGATATGGTAAGGGGGATATGACATATACAAGGATATTCAAAATATGGAACAAAGGAGAAAGCCAAAGTGCTCAAAGAAAATTTGAATACATAGGAAATTTATATATATACATATGTGTATATATGTGTGTATATGTATATGTGTGTGTATATGTATGTGTGTATATATATGTGTGTTTATATGTGTGTGTGTGTGTGTGTGTGTGTGTGTGTGTGTGTGTGTGTGTGTAGGAGAATCAAGGACAACCTGCAGGTGCAGAAGGGCCAGAAATGAGCCTTGAAGAAAGGATCTGGAAAGGTCAAAATAGAAGTAGGTCAAATTTTTTATATTCACTATAGATTTTAGTTACGAAGATAGAAATATTTCACATTGATGCCTTTTAGAAAGCTTCAGTATTATTTTTTAGCATGAATCCTGCTTGAAAGCAAAATATTTGAAATATTTCTGCTTTCAAAATCCAAAATCTATAGCATGCACAGTATATTCAGATAGTATGGCAAAGGAGGTTTTGTTAATATTCACGACAACTATTTGCTCAGTGTCAAAATTTAGTTACATTTTTCCTTTGATAGAAGGAAATGGGAAGGATTAAGTATTTATATAGCAATTACTATATATGCCAGACACTGTGCTATTGTGTTTTCTTTCTTTTTTACTTTTTTCATAAATATTATCTCACTAGATCAATATTATTGATAAATAAGTTGTTATGTTTCTTTGTGAGTGATAAGCTAGCCATTCCTTTTGTTTTGCCATTTAATCAGTTTTCTAAATATTCTAAATTTATTATAAAGTTTTAAAAAGAGAATAAATTTTTAAAAATTCCATAAATACAAAGAAATATGCTAAAAATTTCTTTTCCAAATCTTCAATAGCCAATAAAATGATTAAAAATCCAGAATCTGCAGAAGTTATCTTAAAGATCTAGAACTTAAGATCCATATTAGTTGAGTGGCAGTGGCAGAACTAAAAGTGCTTGAGTTTGGGTGATGCTGATATAATCTCTAAGAATCTAGAGTTACCTTTCAGCTACAGAGGGGCATCAACGTAGGACTGCAGTGAAAGCTGGTGTTGTTCAATTGTTTCAGGAGTGTTTGACGCTTCATGACCTCCTTTGCAATTTTCTTGGTAAAGAGACTAGCATGCTTTGTCATTTCCTTCTTCAGCTTATTTTACAGATGAGTAACTGACGCAGATAGAGTTATATGGTTTCTCTAGGGTCACACACTAATAAGTGAGGCCAGATTTGAGCTTGTGAGGGTGAGTATCTCCAACGTTAGATCTGGTGAACTCTATCCACTGTACCACCTAGCTTCCTGGAAGCTGACGTACTAGAACAAGACCCTTATCTTTAAGAAAGCCTTTGCTGATTAAAATAAAAATTTCAATTTCTTATTTTCTACCTAACTGTCAATGATATATTTATACAGATCATTTATTTGTACACGTGTTGTTCATTTTAGCTATCAATGTGTCTTTAACCCTCCTTTTCCCCACCAGCCATAAGATATTAATGGTATTAAAATATTTTCATTTGTCTTTTTTTGTTTCTACATTCTTTAGACTTCCTCTCTATTTCTATTTCTCTCCTCCCCCAAAGAGTCATATTTTATAACAAATACTTTTGTTAAAAAGAAAAATATTTATCAAAAATGGTCAACTTGCTAAATAAAGCAACATTATATGCAATTTTCTGCAACTCTGAAAAGGAGTTATCATATTTCTTCTTTGAGGTCATATTTCTTCTTGTAATTTTGCAGCATTAATTTTTGATTACTTTGTGGTTTTTTCCCACTTACATCGTTGTAGTAATTGTTAATTTTTTCTTAACTCTGCTCCTATCACGTTGCCTCATTTCATATCTTTCCATTATTCTCTATGTCTGTAATATTAATTGTTGCAGCTTAATAATAGCCATAGAAAAGTGATGCAGTGGAGCTCTGGGCCTGGAGTTAAGAAGACTTGAATTCAGATTTTACCTCAGACACTTACATTAGCTGTGTAACCTTGGCCGACCCATTTAACCTCTCTACAAAGAGAATTCCCCAATGTACAAAATTGGGATAATAATAGCACCAACCTCTCAGGGTTGTTGTAAGGATCAAATGAGATGATATTTGTAAAGTATTTAATATAGTGTCTGGAGCATAGTGGGTGTTATATAAATATTAGCTATTATTATTTCTCTATACCACAATTTGTTTATCTCTTCCCCAATCATTGGGTACCTCTTTCGTTGATTGTTTTCTGGTTTACTACCACAAAAGTGCTGCTAAAATATTATGGTATAGATGGAACGTTTCTTTTTTACCAACAAACTTCTTGGGATATATGGCTAGCAGCGAGTGGAGTCATTTAGATCCAAAGGTTTAGCCATTTAATCTACATAACCACAAATTGTTTTCCAGAGTAGTTATATTGATTCGTAGCTCTACCCTCAATGAATCATTGTGCTTATTTGTTTGTAACCCATCTAAAATGAAATGTTTTCATTTTCATCATCTTTGCCAATTTTCTGGTTTTTTTTTTTTTTTAGTAGTGACGGAACATTTTTTCATGGTTAATATTTTGGTTGGAGTTTAAAAAAATTTATGGTTATCTTTTGGTTTTTTATACTATCAAAATCACTGTATCTGTCCTACTATCCCTACCAAATGACAAGTGATAGTTTTAAAGAAGAAAAAGAGAAAGAAAAATCAGCAAACCATTCAAAAAGTATGGAAATATATACAAAGGACCAAACCCTCTACAAAAGAATAGAACAGAAGTGTCTTCTCAAATCTCTTCTTTGGAATCATGGTTAGTCTTTGTAATTTTGTAACATTCACTTTTACAAAAATATTTTTGTTGACATATTTTATTTTTATATTTCAAACATTTCCATAGTACCCTCACTCCATCAGAGCTCTGCTATAACAAAATAGAGTAATAAAAATTATCAATACAGCCATCTTATCTGAAGGGGCATATGCCATTCCACATCTGTGGCACCTCTCTATTTGACTTCTTTTAAAATGAAGAGAAATGTATTTTCTTTTCTTCACACTTTCCACTCCAATGGGAATAAAAAGAAAATAAAGTTAATTATAATAAATACGCATAGTCTAGCATAATAAATATGTGCAGTCTAGCAAAAAAAGAACTTAATTGTCTGAATACAAACATACATATCTCTCATTCTGTACCCTAAATATATCGTCTTCATGTCAGGAGGTGGATGATATATTTCATCATTATTACTTTGTAATTGTGAATGGTCATTGTATTAATCATAGTCTTTAATAATTCTAAAGTTCTTCTCTTGGTTCTTGTCATTTCATTATTCATCTGTTTAAAAATGTCTTCAAACATTTTTATTTTTGTTTGTTTTTATCTTATTTGGTATTTTATTTTTCCCAATTACATTTTAAAACATTCTTAACATTCTTTTCCCAGGAGAGTTTGAGTTCCAAATTCTCTCCCTCCATCTCCCACCCTATCATTGAGAAGGTAAGCAATTTGACATAGATTGCACATGTGTATTCAAAACATATTTCCATGTAAGTCATTCTGTGAAAGAAAACACAGACAAAACCCCCCAAGAAAATATAGCAGAAGTGTCTTTGATCTGCATTTAGGCTTTCTCAGTTTTTTCTCTGGAGACAGACAGCACCTTTCGTCATAAGTTCTTCAGAATTGTCTTGGATCATTGAATTTCTGAGGCAAATCAAGTTATTCATAGTAGATAATCATATAATATTTCTGTTACTGTGAAAAATGTTCTGCTTTTGCTCTTTTCACTTTGCAGCAATTCATGGAAGTCTTTCCATGTTTTTCTGAGAGCATTCTGCTCATCATTTCTTAAAGCCCTAAGTATTCCAATGCAATCATATGAAACATCTTCAGCTGTTCCCCAGTTGATGGAAATCAATTTCCAATTCTTTGGCACCACTAAAAGAGCTGCTAGAAATATTTTTGTACACATAAGTCCTTTTCCTTTTTTGTTTTTTATCTTTTAGCGATACAGACCTAGTAGTGATATTGCTTGGTCAAAGGGTATGCATAGTTTTGTAGCCCTTGGGGTATAATTCTAAATTTCTCTCCAGAATGGCTGAATCAGTATACAACTTCACCAATAATACATTAGGGTTTTAATTTTCCTATATCTCCGCCAACAATTATCATTTTCCTTTTCTGTCATATCAGAGAATCTGACAGGTGTGAGGTAGCAGCTCAGAGTTGTTTTAATTTGCATTTCTCTTATCAATAATGAGTGGAGCATTTTTTTCATATGGCTATGGATGGCCTTGATTACTTTGTTTGAAAACTGCCTGTTCATATTCTTTGACCATTAATCAATTGAGCACTGACTCTTATTTCTATAAATTTGACTTAGTCCTTTACATTTAAAAAACAAAGTATTAGGGAAACACGCTGAAATTTTTTTTCACAGTAATGCTTACCAATTATGTATTCCCCCTTTTTTTCTATTGTCTCTCACCTTTTACCCTGTCCTTTCACAAAAGTATTTTGCTTCTTACTTTTACTCCCCCAAGCTGCCCTCCCTTCTCTTGCCCCCCTTTCTCTTATCCCCTTCTCTTACTACTTCCTTATATGGTAAGACAGGTTTCTACACCCAACTGAGCATGTACATTATTTCCTCTTTGAGCCAGTTCTGATGACAGTAAGGCTCATGTGTGCCCCTCTTCACTTCCACCATTTTCCTTTCAGTGTAAAATCTCTTTCTGGCCTTTTTTATGTCAGACAATTTATTCCATTCTACCTCTCCCTTCCCCATTCTCCTAGTGCATTCTTCTTTCTTAATTTTATTTTTATCCCTTAATTTTATTTTATTTTTTAGAAAATCACACTATCACATTCAACTCACATCTCTGCTTTCTGTCTATTGTATACTCCTTTCAACCGCCCTAATAATGAGAAAGTTTTTAGGAGTTATAAACAACATTTTTCAATGTAGGTATATAAACAGCTTAACCTTATTGAATCCTTTATGAGTGCCCTTTCCTGTTTATCTTTTTATGTATCTCTAGAGTCTTGAATTTGGAAGTCAAATTTTTTTGTTCAGCTCTAATCTTTTCATCAGGAATACTTGAAAGTCTCCTATTTCATCGGGTGTCCATTTTTTTTACCCTGAAAAATAATACTCAGTTGCTGGGAATGGAAGCTCAATTCCATGTGGACAGTCTCGGGCAGGTAAAGGTGGGAACTTCTAAATCTTAGAGTTCTCACAAGGCCCCCCAGGAAAATGGCTGGGAATCAAGGTGAACCGAGCTATCTCGTGTATTTCCGCCTCTTCCCGTGAGAAACGTGATGGGAGGAGCATCCCCCTCGAGACTGTCCCGGATCTGGGCACGCCTATTGTTATCTAACAGGCATGGTATTCAGATGCAAACTATGCGACTGGAGAGCTTAAGTAGGGTCAGGAAAGCCTGAAAGCTCTCTTGGGCGGAGGGGCCACGTGTGAGGACAGAAGGCTCCGCTTTTCCTCTCTCCGCTCTTCCCTCCCCCTCTCTCCCCACTTACACTTCTACTTCCAATCTCTTATTGTAAGACCTTTGCCTCCTTGGGAGATTCTTCGCTCCCTCCTAAGGAAGAATTCCCCTGCACTTGTAACCAGAATCCTGAATAAAGCTCAACCCTTGTTCGACTCTGGAACGTCCTTTCTCTCATACGAGCATCCGGCTTGGCCAGCCAAAGACCTCGAGAGGTAAGGTAAGAAGACTCGGGTAGCCCACAGGCCTCTAGGCCTGGCACTCAGTTTTGCTGGGTGGATGATTCTAGGTTATAAACCGTCCTTCTTTGCCCTCTGGAATATCATATTCCTGGCTGTTTGTTTCTTTAATATATAAGCTGCTAAATCTTAGGTTATCCTGACTGTGACTCCCTGATATCTGAATTGGTTTTTTTTGACTGTTGCAGTATTTTTCTCCTTGACCTTGGAGGCCTGGAATTTGGCTATCATATTTCTGGGAGTTTTCATTTTGAGATCTCTTTCAGGAAGCGATCAGTGAAATCTTTCAATTTTTGTTTTGCCCTCTAGTTCTAGAACACCAGGGCAGTTTTCCTTGATAATATCTTGAAAGATCTCTTTTGATCATGGCTTTCAGTTAGTCCAATAATTCTTAAATTATCTCTCTTGGATCTGTTTTCTAGGTTAGTTATTTCCCCAAAGAAATATTTCACATTTTCTTCTATTTTTTCAATTCTTTTAATTTTGTTTGATTGTTTCCTGACATCTCAAAGTCATTAGCTTCTACTTGCCTAGTTCTAACTTTAAGGAAGTATTTTCTTCAGTGAGTTTTTATACCTCCTTTTCCATTTGACAAAATTATTTTTTATAGAATTGATGTCAGAGTATAAATTGTTTTCATTTCATTACTTTACTCTGCATTAGTTAATATGTTGTTTCATATCTTTTCAAAATCATCTATTTACTCATCTCTTACAGCATAATTATATTCCATCCTACATAAACACACACACACATGAGCATCTATCTATCTATCTATCTATCTATCTATCTATCTATCTATCTATCTATCTATCTTCTATCTATCTATCTATCTATATTATTGATCTAGGCATTCTTCAGTCTATAGGCTTCTCTTTAATTTTTAGTTTGTTTTTTTGCCACTACGATAAGATTTGCTACAATTTTTTTTTTAATACATGCAGGATCTTCTCTTATTTCTTTGATCTCTTTTGGCTAAAGGCCTAAAAGTGGTGTATCTGGGTCAAAGAGCATTCACTACTTAGGCACCTTTTGGGTATAATTCCAAATTACTTTCTAGAGTGGTTGTACTATTCACAGGTCCCTCAAAAGTACCTCAGTGTGCTTGTTTTCTCCACAACCTCTCCAACATTTACCATTTTCACTTTTTTGGTCATCTTTTACAATCTTATAGATATGATGTAGAATTTCAGAGATGCTTTAGCAATCAATCAATCCATAAGCCTTTATTAAATGCCTATGATGTACTTGGCACTGTGCTAAGCACTGAAGTTGCAACAAGAGACAAAAGAGAGAGCCTGCCATCAGAGGACTTATCTTCAAGTCAGGGAGAAATGTGCAAACAAATATAGACAAATCTAGATATATGCAGTATAAATATGAATGAATGCATGAATTAATAATAAGGAAGAAAGCACTTGGGGAAGGTTTCCTATAGAAGATGGGATTTTAGTTGGGATATAATGGAAATTATTGATTATTTTATTGAGATGTGGAACTATTCATATTTTAGGCCATTTATATAAATTGATGATTGGGTCTTATTCTCATATATTTTAATTCATTCCTTATATACCTTGGAAAAAAGGCCTTTTTCAGAGATACTTATTGCAAAATTTTTCCCCACTTCTCTCTTAATCTTTACTTTATTGGATAAGCTTGTGCAAAATTTTTTGAATTTTATGTAATCAAAATTATTTGTTTTATTTTCTGTGATGCCCTCTTGTTTGTTCTTTAACTTTTTCTTCTATTCATAGATCTGACAGATAATTTTCCCCATGTTTCTCCAATTGCTTATGTTGTGGCTTTTTATATGTAGGCCCCATATCTATTTAGAGTTTATCTTTGTATATCATATGAAATGTTGGTCTAAATATGCTTTCTTCTATGTTGCTATCCAATTTTTCTAAAAGTTTTTTTTTTTAATAAAATAGTGAGTCCAGTAGCTGGATTCTTTGTGTTTAACAAATATTAGATTTCTAGACACATTTGCATCTGTGCTTTTTGTGCTTAATCTTTTTCACTAACCAATCTTTATTTTTAAATTGATATAAAATTGTTTTGTGAATTTCTGCTTTATGTCATAATTTGACATCTGTGTTGCTAGGCTCCTATCATTATCACTTTTTTTCATTTATTTTCCATTTTTTTCATTATTTTGCTTGAGATTCTTGAATTTTTTTCAATCAATTGATAAAATTTATCAAGTGCCTACTATGTGCCAGGCTTGTATTGAGGATCAGAAGTACAGAAAGGGGCACAAGACAGTTTCTGCCTTAAAGGAGTTTACAATCTAATAGTAGTGGCAATATACAAGCAAATGTATGTAAAATAAGCTATATACAGGAAAAATAGGAAATAATAAAATTAGGGAAAGCAGTGAAATTAAGAGAGACTAGGGAAGTCTTCATATAGAATGTAGGATTTTATTTAGAACTTAAAGGAGGTCAAGGATGTCAGTAGTTGGATTGGAATAGGGAAAGAATTCCAGGTATGGGGGACAACCAGAGAACATGCCTAGAGACAAGAGATGGAGTATCTTGCTCATGGAACAGCTAAGTCCTCCTCAGTGTTACTGAATGGAATAGTATGTGTTGAGGTTTAAGGCATAGAAAGATTGGAAAGGTAGGAGGGGACTGGATTATGAAAGACTTTGAATGCCAAATAGAACATTTTGTATTTGCTCTAGGATGCAATAGGAAGCCATTAGAGCTTATGCAGTAGGGGGCAATATGATCAGTTCTGTGATTTAGGAAAATCACTTTGGTGGCTAAATGGAGGATGGATTGGAGTGGGAAGAGAATTGAGGCAGATCAACCTACCCACAGGCTATTGCAATAATCCAGGTGGAAGGTGAAGAGGGTCTGCATTTGAGTGGTGGAAGTGTCAGAGGAGAGAAGGAATGTATTTAAGAGATGTTCCAAAGGTAAAATTGGTGGACTTTTAGCTTAGGTGAAAAGAAAATGAGTTCTTTTTCTTTCTGATACATTGAGTTTAAGAAATCTACTGGATATCCAGTTTGAGATTTGTCTGAAAGACAATTGGAAATGTGAGATTGAAGGTGAGCAGAGAGGTTGGGGCAGGATAGGTAGATTTGAGAATCATTTATAATGATAATTAAATCCATGGGAGGTGATGAGATCACTAATTGAAGTAGTACAAAGGGAGAAGAGAAGGGAGCCCAGGACAGGGACTTGGGGGATGCTTAGGACAAGACAGAAGAGTGTTAAGATAAGTAGGAGAAAAGCAAGGAGAGAGTAGTGACACTTTTTAAAAAAAAAAATATAATTTATTTATTTTTCAGTTTTCAACATTCACTTCCATAAAAATTTGAATTCAAAATTTTCTCCCCATCCCTCCCCACCCACCATCCCAGGACAGCATGCACCCATACACCCATTCCTCTAGTCTTTCCTCCCTTTTATTACCCCCCTTCTTTCATCACCATCCCCTCTATTTTCCTGTAGGGCAAAATAGATTTCTGTACGCCATTACCTGTATACCTTATTTCCCAATTGCATGCAAAAACAATTTTTAACATTCATTATTAATTTTTGAGTTCCATATTCTCTCCCTTTCTCCCTCTCCATCCACCCTCATTGAGAAAGCAAGCAATTCAGTATAGGTCATACATGTGTAGCCATGCAAAACATTTCCATAATAGCCATGTTGTAAAATATTAACCACATTTCCTTTGGTCGTATTCTGCCCTTCATTTATTCTGTTCTCTCCCTTGTTCTGTCCTCCTTCAATAGTGTTAACTTCTGATTATCCCTTTCCCCAATTTGCTGTCCCCTCTATTATCTTTCCTCACCTATCCCCTTGCCTCCTGCCTTCCTGCAGGGTAAAATAGATTTTCATGTCCAATTGAGTGTGTATTATTCCCTACTTAAGCCAAATCCCGTGAGGGTAAGGCTCACTTATTCCTTTTCATCTCCCACCTCTTCCCCTCCATTGTAAAAGCTCTTTCTTGACTCTTTTATGTGAAATGATTTCCTATATTCTACCTCTCCCTTTCTCTTACTCCTAGTATATTCTTCTCAACAGTAAATTTTAATTCCATTTTCCCCTGATGTATTATACTCAGTTTTGCTGGGCAGGTGATTCTTGGTTTTAATCCCATCTCCTCTGACCTCTGGAATATCATATTCCAAGCCCTTTGATCCCTTAGTGTAGAAGCTACTAATTCCTATGTTATCCTGATTGCATTTCTACAGTACTTGAATTGTTTCTTTGTGGCTGCTTGTAATATTTTCTCCTTGATGTGGAAACTCTGGAATTTGGCTATAATATTCCTAGTAGTTTTACTTTTGGGATCTCTCTCCAGAGGTGATCAATGAATTCTTTCTATTTCTAATTAACCCTCTTGTTCTAGAATATCAAGGAAATTTTCCTTGATAATTTCTAGGAAGGTGATGTCTAGGCTCATTTTTTTGATCATGGTTTTCAGGTAAACCCATAATTTTAAAATTATATCTCCTGAATCTATTTTCCAGGGCAGTTGTTTTTCCAAAGAGATATTTCATATTGTCTTCTATATTTTTCATTCTTTTAGTTTTGTTTTGTAATTTCTTGGTTTCTCATAAAGTTATTAGCTTCCATCTTGCTCCATTCTAATTTTTGAAGAACTATTTTCTTCAGTGAGCTTTTGTACTTCCTTTTCCATTTGACTAATTGTGCTTTTTAAGGCATTCTTCTCCTCATTGGCCTTTTGTATCTTTTTTGGGCTATTCTATTTTTAAAAGTGTTCTTTTCTTCAGAATTTTTTTGGGTCTCCTTTAGCAAGTTGTTGACTAGCTTTTCATGATTTTCTTGCGTTGCTCTCATTTCTCTTTGTAATTTTTCCTTCACCTTTCTTATTTGACTTTCAAAATCCTTTTTGAACTCTTCCATGGCCTGACACAATTGCATATTTTTTGAAGGCTTTGGATGTAGCAGCCTTGACCTTGCTATCTTCCTCTGGTTGCATGCTTTGGTCTTCCTCTGATTGTATGCTTTGCTCTTCCTTATCTGAAAGGATGAAAGAAAATACTTTTCTGCCAAGAAAGTAACCTTCTATAGTCTTCTTTCTCCCCTATTTTTGGGCATTTTCCCTGCCAATTACTTGACTTTTAGGTCCTTTGTCAAATGGGGGATATACTACCCCAGGCTTCAGAGGTTTTGTGCAGCTGTTTTCTGAGATATCTCTAGAGATCTGTAAGTTCTCAGTTCCTCCAGAATGGCATAGTCAAGGGAGAGGTTTTTACTTCTTTCCTGGCCTGCCCTCTGGTATGTGAGCAACCAAAATCACTCTTCTCTGCCCTAGAGCTGAGAGTAGGGTTCCCTCTCCACAGCCGACACCAGTTCCTCCATGCCAGTGTTCCTCCTCACCCCAGGACTGCCACTCAAGACTGAGATCCAAATCAGCCACTTGATTCCTCCAGGGTCTGTAGACTGAGAGCTCCAGAAGCAGCTGCTATCAGTGGCTGCCCCCACCCTAGAACTGGGGCCTGGCCATGCTCCCTTCTCCCTTCATGTCTTTGAAGCTTTCTTTAGCATTTGTGGGTTGAGAAATCTGGAAACCACAGCAACTGCCTGTGATTCATTGCCCTGAAGCCTGCTCAAGTCCCCCCTATGCCAGCATAGCCCACACTGGCATGCTGTGCTCTGAGCCTGATGCAATAGACCCTTCCTTTCAGCCTTCCAGGATGTCTTGGACTGGAAATCTGTTTCACTCTGTCATTTTGTGGCTTCTGCTGCTCTAGAATTTGTTTAGAGTCATTTTTTACAGGTATTTTAAGGGCTTTGAGGGGAGAGCTTGGGAAGGTCCAAGCTTCTACTCTGCCATCTTGACTCCATCCCCCAAGTGGTGATACTTTCAAGAATGAGACTTTCAAAGGCTGGAGGGAAGTCAAAGAAAATGAGGACTGATCACCATACAGATTTTGTTAGTATTTTTTTCAACTCCATACAGTGATCCTTTGGCCATTTGATTGGTATGGCATTTGAATGAATAAATAAGTTTAGGCAAAAGTGTCATTTTTATTTTTATGACTTGTTCTATTAATGAGCAATTAAAACTCTCCCAATTATTTAAGATTATGTTTATCTCTGTAAAAACTGCTTAGTAACAGGATTCGTTTAGTTCTTATGTACAGTTTGGTAGGTAGACTCTCAAGAATTTATGTATTTTATAGTTATTTTAAATAGAATTTATTTTTCTTTTTGATGTTCACATAAGGTAAATGTGTACACACATGCATATATATGTATATATATACAATTATTCTATACTTCTCTTTATCAGTTTTTTCTCTGGATGCAGATAGTATAATTCTTCATATGCCCTTTATGAATATTTATAATAGTCAAAATAATGTATCCATTCACATCAGCTTTGTATTTTGACAGAAGTTTTTTTTACATCTATTGATATAGTTGTGTGAATTTTGTTGATTTGGGTATTAAAATGGTTAATTAAGTTTCTGGTTTTTCTAATATATTACCAATCCTGAATGCCTGGTACATATTCAGCGTGGTTATAGAGTATGATCTTGGTGACATGTTGTTTTACCCTTTATGCTAATATATTCTTTAACATTTTTGCACCAACATTTATTAGGGATAATGGTCTTTAGTTTTCTGTTTCATTCACTTTTACTTGCTTTGCAGTTTTTTTTCAGTTTACATTATTGTAGCTACTGAGTTGTTTGTTTACTTGGATCTGCTTATTTCATTCTGCACAAATGTATGTCAATCTTTTTATGCTTCTCCTGGTGTCCTCATTATTCACTGAATATGGTATAAAATATGTAACTGAGACAGTTTGCCATATTCCTCCTCCTCCTTATCATCATCAAACTTTACTTTTGTAAAAGGAATTAGAAGCTATAATACATGTGTAAAAGATTTTAGGAATGACCACCTCTCTAACTGCTGCTTGACTCATTACCTTATTAACTCTCATCCTGCGTTATAAGGCAATGATATAATATGTTCTCATATTTAATCATGTATTACTCATGTATTACTAAAATAGCAATATCTCATTAATTGGCTTTCATCTCCACCAACCCCAGTTTGTTAGATTGCATTTATTAAATAGTTATGCCAGGCAAATCTTTTTCCATAAAGTTTTGTTAATTTCTCTTACAGTTACCTAATCTCCTAAATTTAAATAAATATCAAGGTTGATGGCTAATTAATTAAAAGTGATTGACTCTGGGATTAGACTTTTGCATACGTCCTTATACTTCTCAGAGTAATTTCAAACATTATTTGTGCCTCATTCAAATAATACTCCTTACTCCTTGAGAAAAACAGGTTAAAGATTATCCATGCTCTATATATAAGGAAACTATTTCTCAGAGATGTTAAAAGATGCTTTCAAGGTCACACAGTTAAATGTTGGAGCCAGAATCAGGATCTAAACTTTGTAATTCCTGGGGTCATAAACTTTAGAATTTTAGAGCCTGAAGGCACCTTAGAGGTCCATTACTTTTTTATTATACTACACTTCCCCCTAATCATTGTCCCATAAATATCATCACGTGTTTATTGAGTGCTACGATGTCCTTTACAAAGTTAGACGACACAGGATAGCAAAACAAGTGATTGCTTTCTTGTCTGTCAATCAGTTCTAACTTCAATAAGATTAAAATTAGAAACATCATCAGAACAAATGAATAAACCAGAGAAGCATGTAGCTTTGATAGACTGTATAAAACATTGAAAAGAGAAGGTAAAATCACAGAATAGCTAGTTACAAAACGTGAAACAGAACTTGAACTCTACTGCTTCAAAGAGATAAACCAAAAGGTAGCCAACTCAAATCTGTTCCAAAAAATGTATTCCTTGATCCTGGAAACCTGATCTCTCTCTTCGTTTAAGACATGGTTCAAACTTTACCTTTTATTGGTGGTTTTTCTTGATTCCCTCAACTATAAATATCCTATTGAATACGTTGTACTTAACTCTTTGTATTTATTCTCTTTATATTTATTTTGTATATACATATATCCTTTTCTGTATGCTTATATCTTCTGATTGGTTCCTCCCAGAACCTCCATTTTAAGGATGATGCACAGCTCATTCACGTCCTTACTCTTCTCCAGGCAGCACACCCAACTCTCCTCCTGCACTTCCTGTACAATGCTTCAGAAACCTCTGATCCCAAGAAGTTCACTCTGTCCTTGGACTTTACACATTGGAAGTACCCTTAGCCACCTGTAGTCCCCTCTTTCTGATAGATTTCTCCCAGAACTTTCATTTTTAGGAAGAATAGAGGTCATTTTAAGTGTTCATTCCTTCAAAGGCTGTGCTCTTAACTCTTCTTCTGGACTTTTTCAACAATACTCCTGCCCATCTTCCCCTTCTCCCCATTTCCAGTTTTCTTTAATGTATTATCTTCCCCATTAGAATATCAATTTATTAAGGGCAGGATGTATTTTCCTTTCTACTTTTATTTGTATTCCTACCTCTTAGCACTGTGTTTCTCATATAGAAAATGCTTAATAAATACTTATTGACTCTCTTAGCATATATGTATATACATATGCATAAATATATACATATACATATATTTATTTCTTGTCAGTTCCACTAGAATTTATGCTCCTTGTTTGCTTAACTTGATTATTTGGTGTCACATAACCAAAGTTTAAATATGTGTTCATGAAACTATAGGTGTCTTCTTGAGGAAACTAGAGAAGTAAAGGAATCTTATTCAACACCTAGAACAACTTTTTAATTTTACTATAGGAGAAATGTTTCAAGAGAAGGAAAAAAAATTGTTTTTGATGAAATTGTCTTCTGATTTTTGGTTAAAAAATACTTGATGAAAATTCTACACAATTAGGCATCACATTGACTTATCGGGATTTTTTAGAACTATAGAAAATCAAACAATGAAGATAATGAGTTATATACGAAAAGAAATCATTTCAACTTCAAACTAAAGAAAATGAAATGATATGTTTCCTATAATTTGTCTGTTAACTATTATTCTTTCTGTTAAGAGATAACTGTTCACCATGTAACTGGAGAGATGGTACAATAGTTGTTTTTGAATAATTTTGTACCCTCAAAACTCCAAAATACGATATATAGTATTGAATAAATAAAGATGAAAGGATGTGCAAGATAAGATCAAAATGCTTCACAATGAAAAAAAATTCCATTAAATAACGTTGTGGAAGTGAACACTCCATGTTCCAGACTCTTCCTCTATATTCCCAAGATACCCATCAGAGATAGAAGCCAGTGATTCTGCCCAACCATCCCAGAGACAGCATGATTCACAATAGGCTAGAGGAGAGAGGAGCTTTTATGTCTGAGGAAAAGGGACTGAAAAACCAAGTAGAGCCAATATTGACCTTCTAGGATTTATTCTCAGCAGGGACCTTTACTTAGTTACATAGTCTCAAACAGAAGGAGGATGAAGGAGACTAGAGACAAGTAAGAGACCCAAAGTAATAGAAAATGAAGTACAGATTTTAACTGATCCAACCAAAAAAAAAATGAAATTAACCTATCTGTAATGGAATTGCTAAAGGATTGGAGGGGAGAATTTTGTATAAACCTGTTACAGATGAATTTACAAGTATATTATATCAAATATAAAAAGAATATTAAAATGTTTATGTCACACAAATTGTTTTTAGAAATTGAGAGTTAAAAAGATTTTATAAAAAAACTTCAACAAAGGACGTAGCCATTTTGTTTCAATAACATTTTATGTTTATATATGTATATGTACTTCCTAAAAACCTATATATAACAAAAATTCACAATTTTATTCAATCTTCTTTCTTATTTCTTGAATATTAAAGTACTTGTGTTTGTTGTTAGTCAACTTGCATTTATTAAGCACTTACTGTGTGCCAAACATTGTGCTAAATGCAGGGGGTAAAAGGAAATGCACACCCTATCCCTACTCTCAATGGGTTCTTATTCCAATAAGATATGTGTGTGTGTGTGTGTGTGTGTGTGTATACACACACATTCACATGTATACACAGTTCTTGTGAAGATTATTTTTAAGGAAGGCCAGGAAAGTCTTCTTGTAGAAGGTGAAACTTCAGCTGAGTCTTGAAGGAAACCAGGGAAAGTAGGAGACAGAGATGAAGAGGAAGAGAGTTCCAGCTACAGAAGATACTGAAAATACTCAACAGGAGGTCAGTTTCTCCGGATGGTTATTAAATCTATAACAAAAAAGAAAATTTTAAGTAAAAGCATTGAGGATAGAAATAGTCTACCAAATTCCTTTAATATATGGTAAATATGTTCCTCATGCCTAAATCATGGAAGAAAAAACAAACATAGTGAAGTATAAACTAATATAACCTTTGAATATTGACATAATATTTTCCTATAATCCCAACAAAAAAGAATATGTAAATTTATCCCAAAGCATGTTCACTCTGCCCAAGTTGAATTTATACCAAGGATCCAAGAATGATCTAAAAGTAGGAAAATAATTAACATGATTAATCACATTTTTAAAAATAACACTCAATCAACTCAATCACTCAATAAACGATAATATCAACAGATACAAAAAAACTTTGATGAAGTACAACTTGAATTTATGCTAAAAATCCTAAAAAAGCACAGAAGTAAAAGACCATTTTAAAATATGAAAAACCTCACATATGTCAAATCAAAAGCTAGCATTAGTGGCTTTGGGGAAACACTTCAGTCTTTCTTAATAAATACCAGAGTAAATCAAAGATGCTTTCCCTTAATTCAGAAGCACTAGCTATAATAATAAGAAAAGGGAAAGAAATTGAAGACATAAATCTTGGAAAGATGATGCAAGATTAGCCCTGTTTTTAGAAAATATAATGAATTACATAGAAACCTCAGGAAATCCACAAAGAAATTAATTCAGATAATAGAATTTGTAAATTAATAAGATAACAAAAAAGAAAATCCACAATGCTATTAGCATTTCTATATAACAAAACAAAATCCAGAAGGATATAATATAAATAGAAATCCTTTTCAAATTAAGTATCTGGAAGTGTCTATCTAGACACACTCAAAATAGGTTACTACAATTATAAAATCTTCTTTAAAGTAATATAGAAGAATATAAATAATTGGAACAAAAAACTGAAAAGAAAAATTGGAATTTATGTTTTCCTGGGTCAAAATCATAAAAATAATGATGCTACTTAAATTAATTTTTAGATTCATTTTTGTATCACACTATCTAGTTTATAGAACTAGCTAGCATGGCAACAAAATTTATTTGTAGGAAAAAATGTCTAGAATTTCAAAGAAAACAATAGCAACATGAAAAACTTGCAAGGAACTAAGAATGAAACTCATTGCTTCATCCAACAACCCCTTACTGAGCATTGTTTAACACTTTCAGACCTCAAATTAAACTATGCATCACTCATTATCAAAACTCTTCAATAAAACGTGTAAAAGATTAATAGAACTATTAAATAATAATCAGAAGCAATCAAACTCAATAGCCTGATTAACTTGAGAACATATACTACCTGGAAAAAGATTCTGCATTTGACAATACTTATTCAGAAAACTGAAAGCAGTTTGGCACAAGTAATTTATATTATATATCAAAATAAGTTTGCAAATGGAGGCTAAAAAGATCACCTCATTTAATAACTGAGAAAAATGTGTAGGAATATCTACTACAACTCTGGTATGGTGGTGGCATCAGGTGGGAGAGGAGTGGATATTCCTTAGCCTAACCCGGAACAGAAGAGACTGTTAAATTATCAGATAGATAATTCTGATTACATGAAATTGAAAAGCTTTTGCATGAACAAAATCAATACAGTGCGGTTATGAATAGAAACTATGAGGCAGATATCTTTCCATAATATATCTCCAAAGTATTTGATATCCAAGGAATATAGGGAATTAATACAACCATACAAGATCAATAGCCATACATCATGGATAAATTGTTTAAAAATAGGAACAAATAGTTCTTAAGAGAAGAATTGTGAAATATGAAAATTGCTTTAGTCATTAATAAGAGAAAAGCTTACCAAGTAACTCTGATATTCCATTTAACATCCATCAATTAGCAAAATGAATAAAACTGGAAAGAGTGTCTTAGGGGCTATGGAAAGATAGACCCACTAATATACTATTGGTAGAATTACGTGAGAAAGTTACTAAGTTGTTCATATTGTGGCTAAGTTATTCCACTATGAAGCATATAGCCAGAGGCAGTTAAAGAGAGAAAGAAAAAAGCCCTATATATACCAAACTATTCATCACAGGATTTTTTGTGGTAGACAGGAACTGAGAAAAAAAGCTGATGTTCACTTATTGGAGAATAGCTAAATAAAATGTAATATATAAAATCTAGTGGAATATTACTACACTGTACAGAAAGACAATATGAAGAATTCAGAGAAGCATAGGAGGATTTATTTAAACTTAAGCAGAGTGAAATAAGCAGAACCAGGACAGCAATGTATACAATGACACTATGTCTACAAAATTGTAAAAGGACAGAACAATACTTTTAAAAAGAACACCGAAAATAGTGTAAATATGATGAGCAAACTTGACCCTGGCAGAGAGTTGAAAAAATGTACCTTTCTGTCTTGTTTGGAGAAGTGGGAACCGTCAGTGTGGAATAGTGCATACCCTGTCAGACAAACACAATGAGTTGGTAGGTTTTGTGGTATAGTTAAAATTTTTTTTTTCTGCAAGTGATAATTTGCTGAATGGGAGGGGGAACATACTTAGAAATTAATGTGATAAAAATAAAAAAAAGCAATGATAGAAATAAAAAGATAAGACATTTGTTCTTTATATTTTAATAATATCCTTTCCATAATTTGTATAGTTTGAGTACACAGGTATAACAGAGTGATTTTAGGAACCTGGAGGTTATTTAATTCAACCTTCTCCATAAAAATATTCCTCCCACAGTATTTCAAAGATGATGCAATGATATTTTTTCTAGGGTGATAAAAGACAACCAAATGCAAATCTGAAAATTTAGATTCAGAAATGTTTGCTTATAAAAATCCCAATTTGGGATTTTACTGTTAAGTTATTCACTCATTCATTCCTTCATTCAACTACCACTAAATGAGCATCATTCCAGTAACATGTTAAATACTCCAAGTGATAGAAAGACAAAAAAAGATATAAAGGTATCTCCTTGTCTTCAGCAAGCATACACTCTATCAAGGTAGATCAATACATATGAACATGTTCATCATACAAAAACATAATATAGTTATATATTTCTGTTAAAATCTTCAGCATTGTAATAACTATTCAATATATGATTTCCTTCCAGGGTTATTAAAAGAGAAAAAAATTATGCTCCTTTGCTATTAAAGGTTCATGAAAATAAGCACCTGTAAATGAAAATCTTTAAGCATGAAGTTAATTGGCCCTACTTCTGTCTTGTAATGCCGGGGAGCTTTTTGTATTAATTTTCATCTTGTCAAATAAAAATAACTAGTTTTTATTTGGCATGTATATTTTTAAATACCGAGAGTTGTGAAGCAAGGAAGAGATTGTCACTCAAAATTTCACTACTGAATTGAACTCTGCACTTCTCTATGTAAGGCTGATGAAATTTTCAAGATAGTTACGGTGTCTCATGTTCCCTCTCTCCCTCCCTCCGATGCAGTTCAGTACAGCAGAAGCCAAAGGACACACTTTAAAATTGAAATGGCTCTATTCATTACAGTGGTTTTATAAATTGTGGTTTAATTTTAAAAATGTAAACCTCTAGATTTCTATCTTTTATAGGTGAAAATGACTGCCTTAGAAGAGCTACAATGGAAAATGTTAGTGTTGAGGAATTCAGTGGCATAACACAGGGATCATAGCAGATGTTTAATAAATGCTAGTTGATTGAAGGAAGCTCTGGTTGCTTATTGACATTCAAACTTACCTGTCACATAGAGTCTCAGCACTGGAAGGGACCTCAGAGGCCAACTTGTATAACCCCCAACTGAATATCCTTTACATTATTACCTGACAAGTGCCCATCTAGTCTTTGCTTTAAGAACTTCCATTGAGTGGGTGTTGGAGGGAGGAGGGTAGAAGGGGCACAATCCATCCCGAGTGCCCTTATTTGCCATGATTTTAAGGAAGATTTTTCTCGTAGTAAACCAAAGTCTACCTCTAAATTACTTCTGTCCCTTACTGTGGTGTGGTGCTAAAGAGAACAAATTTAATCCCTCTATGACTTGAGAGCCCTTTAAACACTGCAAGATAGCAAACATGTACCCTAGTAACTCTTCTGTCCTGCAAGTTAAAAATTCCATTTCTTTGATATATGAAGATCTTGGTATGGCATGATTTTGAGTTCCTTCAGTATACCGATCATCCTCTTCCAGACACTCTTAGCTTTAGCTTTCCAATGTCTATCACAGAATGTGAAGGAGTACTGCCTGAACTGAAAGGAAAAAAAAAAGACCAAAAATTTGATCTTTCCAGGGCAGTATACTGTAGTACTTTCTAGTCCTGGACCTTATGTCAGAATCAATTTAGCCTAGAATAACTTTCTATTTTTCCTGGCTGTCATATCACACTGTTGACTCATTTTAAGCTTTATGCATTGAAAAGTAAGTTTAAAAAAACATGAGCTATTATCTAGCTATTCTGTCCCCCTTTTTACTTATGAATTTGGTTCCTTTTTTGGAACTTAAGTTTAGGACTAATTCTTTCCCTATTAAAATTCAGCTTTTTTGACTCAGCCTACTATTTTAGTATGTCTAGATCTATTGAAATCTCAATCCTGTCATTCAGTGTATAAGTTATTCTACTTTTGTATCATCTGAAAATTTTGTATGACATTTAAGCATTTATTCAAGTTGTTTGTCAAAATATTAAATTGTACAAGGATAAGTGCAGATCTTGAACATACCAGTGGAGATCTCTTTTCAAATGGACTCTTTGAGTCTGATCATTAATCATTTATAATCTCACCTCACTGTACTAATATCTACTGCTCTTCACTTTGTCCATAAGAATATCACAAGAAGTTCTGTTGAATACGTTTTTAAAATCTAGGTGAATGATGTCTATAGCCTTTCCCTGGCCTGTCAGTATATTGACTTTCTTTAAAAAAAAAAGAATATGAACCTAGTCTGGTATGACCTATCTTAAGAATGAAGTACCTAATTCAATCTACCCTCCCTTCCAATTTCATTCATTTTCTCAATATCATTGACATGAATATTCAATACCCCTTTCCAATAAATGTTTTCATACCTTTTCTTTAAAAAAACCCCTTCTCTTATAGAATTATCTAATATCAGTTTCCATGATTGTTAATTTTCAAAGTAGGTAGTGAGATGGGGTTGGGTAGGAAGTGCTCTCTGTTACCTATATCTATTAGGTTCATTCCTTTTCTTTATCTTTTCTCTCATCATCTCTTCCTTTTAATTTCTTAGCTTTTCTTTGCTATGTGAATATGTTTGTATTGTTTCAGTTGGATTAGTCTGTATGTGAAATACCTTTTAATTTCTGGGATCTTTTGAAAGTATGATTTCGTTTTTTCTTCCACTGTGTTGAATTTCTACTTTTTTTCATCATTAGGCTTTAAGTTTGCAGGATGGGGTATAATGCAATCTTCTTTGCTTTTTGGAATATAATCCATTTTCCCTTTAATTTATCAGACACAAAGTATAATGTTTTGTACTGATTATCCTTTTGATGTGAAAGGTTACTTTTCTCCACCCAACACTGTCTGCCTACAAAATTCGCTATTTAATAATGAGTTCTAAAATTTGTTTGATGTTTTTCAGTGAGATAAAATGGAGGATTTTTTCTGTTCATGTTCTATGGATTTTCATAAGCTGTTTTTTTTTTGTTTACAATGTTTCTGTGCAATTATTACATACAATCCCCTGGGATATGTTATTCAGATTTTCTTTTAATGATTTTTTTTCCTGGGAGACCCCAAATCCTTAGATTATTATTTCTTATCCTATCTCCAAGTTTAGCATTATTTTTTTGTACAGTGCTCCTGTGTTCTTTCAATATTACTGTCTTTTGATTTTATTCGATTAGCTTTCTTTCTGTTTACTTTTATGCATTCTCATTCAACAATTTTCTTAAAGAAAATTTGCTGTTTTGTAGAGTGCTTTGCATTTTGTTTAAAATTTCTGTTCTATAGTTTGACTTGTTAATTTTTTTCTCATTTAGAGCTCCAATTTCTTAGATACTTTCAATTAATTGTTTTATTTCTCTTCTGAGATTTTTTTTTTGGAGTTGATTTATGGCCATTTCAGGGAGGTTATAGAATTTACTGTATTAATTTCTTCTTTCTCAGGAGATTGACTCAATTTTTTTTTTTGTTGCAAATTACTTATTCCTTGAGATAGTATTTTTCTCTTTTCATTTGTTTTTGTTAGTTTTTATCTGTCATTTTCAGTCACACTGATGATTTTTCTCTGGTGCCCTTGATGTAGTCTTGCTTTTCATCATTCATTTTTCCCCCTGTCCTATTTATCTCCCTCCCAGAGCTCTTCTTGCCTCTTCCTTGTTCTCTTACACCAAATGGGTTGGATGAATTCTGTGGTCTTCAATGTTATGCATAACAATTTGGGACATGACCACAGAAGCCTCAGAGATAAGGATAGCTGACATATCCTTTACTTTTCCCAGTTCTCTTTTGACCTCTAGCCTCCTCTCTTATGCTGACTTTCTTCAGTCCCTAGTCTGATTGTGAAAGATTTGAGGGAGTATCCTGGGATAGTTAAAAGGAATCTATAAGAAACCATTGCAATTGGTTCTCCCTTCCACCCTTCTTTCACTCCTGCTTCTGGCTGTCTCCTCCAGTATAGTATTAAATAGTTGAAATCATAATTTTTCTCCTGGGATCTTCCCTCCTTCACAATCTTCTGCCCCTCAGCTCCACACTCCTCTACTGCTATTGTCTTCCTTCTTATTGAGCCTTGGGGCTAACTCTCATTAATGGGCTTCAACCTACCTTGGGAGTTGTATCCTTCTGGGACACTACCAATAGCTTTGCTCCAAAAGTTGCTATCTAAAAGTGTAGCTACCCAAGGGGACACAGCGATTCCAAGTCAATGCAACCAAAAGTTGTGCAAGTAGGAAGCCAGGGGCAGGAGTAGCAAAAAACACAGGATATGTATATTGTTTTGTTACTTCTATAATGTTAGCTTATGGTTCTTTCAATGTTTCTTTTGATTTTATGGATTTTTTGACTTCTATTTATGGGTGTTTTCTTATTTAGTCTCATGGAGAAGAGAGTATTATATGCTAGGTTACCTTCATTTTGCCATTTGCCTGGAGTCTTTTCTTTTTCTTTTCTTTTCTTTTTTTTTTAACAATTCTTGGTAATTTTGCCCATTTTTCCACATGAATTTTACTTCATCTTCATCTTATACTATTGTAGTAACCTATTGGAATTTTGAATAGCATTTCATTAAATTTTATGTTACTTTGAGAAGTAGTGGTGTTTTACTCTATTTGTTGACATCACCACGAACAGGATGTATTCCTCCTTTTGTTCAGTTCTACTTTGATTTCTGTCAACATTATTTTGAAAATGTCATTGTGTAGATTGTTGTTAAAAAGTAACGGAATGATAATCTAGTCCAACCTTTCTGATCATCAGTTTTCTTTTCTATAAAAAAAAGGGAAATAATACTTATAGTATCTGCCTCACAGCATTGTTGGAAGAATTAAATGAAATAATGTGTGAAAAGTACTTTCCAAATCTTAAGGCACTACATAGATTTCACTATTGTGCGACGGACTGTGGAATATTTGCCTCCCTTTGTAACAATTTAAAAAATTCAACTAAACCAGATAACGTCAAATATGTACTTGAGAATATGCAACATTCTACATATACTGTCCTCCATTTCTTCAGTGAACAAAAGGGAGATGATTTTTCTTTACTCTTTTCCAAGTCCAAGTTTCATCATAACAATTATATAGCATTTAGTTTCATTTTTTAATCTTTCCATTTACATTTTTGTTAGGAAATTTTTATATTATTTATTCTGGTTCCACTTAATTCAGCTTCTATCAGTTCATATGTCTTCCCAATTATCTCTAAATTTTTGGTGTTCATTATATCTGACAATGTAGTAGTAGTCTACTATACCCTACGTACCACAAATGGTTTAGTCATTCTCTAATAAATTGATAATACTGTTTTTTAAAATTTCATTGCCATCACAAAAATAAGAAAATCCTGCTATAAATATCTTTAATTTAATTTAATGCTATAAACCTTTTGGATCACTCTTTAATTTTGAACCTATTTATGATTCTGGATTAATTATGTTTTCTGTAAACCTCATATTGGATTCTATGTTTTAAGTAATTTTTTCCCCTGTTTTCCTCTTTTTTGGAGAGTTGACCCATTTTTAATTTAACATTATAATTAGTAGATTTTGTTTATGCTATTCTATCAGAAGGGTACACGTATTTTCTTGTACTTGTAGTTTCTATTATTAAGCAAGATGTAAAAGAATCACTCTAAAATATTATTTTGTGTTATATAAATTTTTATGTAGGCTGTTTTAACTTAGGTTCATCCTCTATAAAAGATAATACCTTGACTCTCAGATCGCGAAGCTCAATTATTCCTCTTTCACCTAGGATTTTGTTCCTTCTGTTTTTGTCCAACACGTTTCTCTGAAAATATCTGAAACTATTAATGATTTAGCCTCTGTAATATCCTAAGTATTCTTATATTTAGTTAACAAGTTTTATATTATTTTAAGTATTTATCTGTTTTAGGTTTGAGGGCTTGTTTGTTGTTTGAAGGTTTCTTAAAACTGGATGGGTTTTTTTGTAAACCCTGCAGAGTCTGTTTGGTTTTCAAATATTCACTTCCTGCCATGATAGATAATGCTTAATTTGACTTGGTAGATAATTCTGAATTCATGGGTCATCCATTTTAACTTCATAAGTGTTGCCTTCTAATCCCCCATATTCCTCATTGAAAAAACCACTGTGATGCGAAATGTTGTGTTTTTAAAAAAGTAATTTCTGCATTTCTTTTGGGAACTGGTGGCATTTCTCCTCCCATATTATTGTGATTTGGGGACTTAACTGTAATGCATCTAACAGCACTAAGTCTTGGGTTCTTCTTTGAAACTGTACTGGGAATTTTTTCCATTTAGATTTCCTCATCTGTTTTTACCAATTCTGGAAATTTTCCTTTGAAAATTCCTGAAATATACTCTTCATACAATTTTATTTTTCTGCGTTTTCTCAAATGCTGATGATTTTCATAATGCTTTGTTGTGATCTATGCTAAGTATGCCATTTGTATCTTCATGGTTTCCAGTGTTTCCTTTAATTTAGTTTTTTCAAGCCTATATTTCTGGCTGCTCAGCATTATTTTCAATTTTGAATTCTGCTGAAAGAATCCAACTGTTATATGATTATGTGGATTCTTGGAGGTATTCTATTGTGTTCTCCATGTTGATTATTTTATTATTTCCAGTTTTATCTTTTTTTCATATTTTATTTATCACGATTTTTTTGAATATGATTCCTTCTTCCCTTTCAAGTTCTTCTTTTATTTCATTAGTTCATAAATCTAGAGGTAGAAAGGAACTTATAGGCTATCTAGTGACATCCTTTCCCCAAAAATGATTTGACCAAAGTTCAGGGGTAATTAGTTGAGCTGGGATTTGAATTTAGGCCCTGTGACTCCAATCAGTTTCAGGACTTTGTGATATTGTGATTTCATTTACATTGAAAAATTTTGTTTAATTTCCTTGCACATCATCATGTATCCATTCGAGAATATGTCTTGGGAGGTCTTGAGTAGTTTCATTTTCCAATCATAGCTTTCTTATACTTTAGCTGATTCACTTGTTGTATAATACTTCCTAATTGTATTGTCATTTTTTTTATTTTGTTCATTTAAAAATTTTAACATTTATTTTTTCGTTTGTTTTTATATTTTTTCTTTTTCACATCTCTTTTTCTTTTGGTACTGTGTATGAGGAGCCTGGCTCACTTTCATCCTCTCCTACCAATATTAAATCAATTTATTTCTTTTAAAAAATAAACAGCGCATTTTTTCTTCATTGAGAAAGAAAAGAGTTGCCTGTGGGGTTCTTTACATTCCCTTCTATGAGGGACGATGGCCTGGCCTTTAAGCACTGATAGCAATTTTTTGACCATGGCAAAAACACAAATATTGTGCACTCAGTGAAGGTCACTGAAATCCATAAATTCTAGAAAAAATATCCACAGTCATTACTAATTCTCACTAGTCCTTCTTGAATGTAAATTTTCACTTGGTTAGCACCTTACCTCATTAGAACATCACCACTTTATTAGCACCTTGACAACCAAAACTAATTTGTTAATGTACCTTGTCTTATAAACTTCCCTATTTTTCTTCATCCATTTTTTGCCTTCAGCTTGGGATCTCCATTGACTGACCCTTCTCAGGTCCTTTGTCTTTTCCTTTTTCTTTACTTTCAATGCTTCCTTTCAAAGATATCTTCTCTGCTTTCTTAAGTATTTCTCCTTTCTTATTTTTTTGATCAGTTGTCTTCCTTCTCTTTTAACTCAACCCCTTCTCTTTTTCTTCTGATTTCTCAAATTCTCCCATATTCTCTCTCATCAAATTCAATTTCTTACTTTTTAACAAATCCAAATCCTCTCCAAACCTTCTTTCATATAAATCCTCCTTTTTTATCAGTAAGGGTCCTTTGCTTGCTCCTGTCACCCAGTTTTTGCTCACCAAATACAGAAAGGTATTATCATTGTGGGGAATAACAATTGAGGGGGACTTTAATGGTCACCTAATCTAATCTATACAATAAACAGGATCTTCAGTAGAACATAGGCAACAAGTGATATTTTGTCCTTTGCTTGAACCCCTCCCCCCATCCCCCAATATTCCCTGATTTAATGCATTCAATTTTTTGGTTAGCTGTTTGTAAAAATGTTGATATTTTACCCCTGACATCAAACTTAAACTTGCCTTTTAAAAAAAGTTCCATTTATTGTTCCTGGTTCTTCCTTCTGGGGTCCACTGGATCAAATATAAGACCACATGAAAGCCCTTATAACAACCTCAATATGACAAAGACTCAAGGTTCTTACTATCTCTGTCACCCTCCTTTGGACCCTCTTCAACCTATCAACGCCATTACTAAACTATGGTTCTCAGAACATAGCTTGATAATTCCACTGTGGTCTGATCAGGACAGACCATGGGTTGCTTACCATTTCCTTATTCCTGAAATTTTTGTTCAACAAAACAGTTGATCACATTAGCTTTTTTGATTGCTAGATCACATTTCTGACTCATCCTAAACTTCAGTCCAGGAATACTCCAGCTGTTTTATCAGACAATCTGCTGTCTCATCATCTACATTTATACTTGCAGAATTGTTTTTTGAATCTGAGTTAGAATTTTCATTTTTTAAATTCAATTTCATCTTATTATATTCAGCCCAGTGATATAGCCTATTAAGAAATTTTTGGATACAATTTCTGTCATCTGGTATGTTAGCTTTCTCTTGCAGATTTGTGTCCTCTACAAATTTGATAATGGATTGCCTTTATCCAAGCCAATGATAAAAATGTTAAATAACTCATGGCCAAATGAAGATTTGTAGATGGTGACATTTGACAACTTCTTCCAAATTGCTACTAAAACACTACTCTTTAACTTCAAGGATATAATAAATTTTGGGTCTATCTAAGTATACAGTCATCTGGCATACAGCTTTTAAAGAATGATATAAGATGCTTTATCAAATACTTTTCTAAAATCTAGCAAAATTATATTGAAAGTATTTCACTATTTACCAGTTTACTCACCCTGTCAAAGAAGGGGATAAGGTTAATTTTATACAATATTTTCTCAATGATATCACAATGGGTCTTTATATTAACCAATACCTTTTTTCAATGTTCATTAATTATCTTTTAAAATAATGCATTCTTGAATTTTGCCAGGAATTTCATTCACATTCACTGGTTTATAGTTTGCACACTCATTGTTTCCTTATTTTTTTTTTTGGAAATTGTTACATTTTATTCTTTTCCTCTCCTGTGATACTTCTCTTGGTTGGTTGATTGTTGTCCTTCATCTTTGAAGAGGACCAAAATGACATCACCATGATAAAGTGAAATTTCAGTGTGTGCGACTGTGGCTGATAAGACAGTACAAGCTCAGAATGTTCTACCACAAGTTGGGCACAGATGGTATGTGTGAATATTTGGGTTGGATATCCCAAATTTGTGCATCCTACATTTGCTTTGTGTTGTCTCAATTCTGCTTTGCTCAAAGAGCACAGCACCCTTTCCAATGTGGGCATGCCATGCTAAGCAGTCCTGTGCCAGTGTCTCCCATGTTGCACAGTCCAAAGTTCTTGAGAGAGACCTTGAGAGTGTCCTTGTTTCGCTTCTTTGGACCACCTTGTGCTCTCCTGCACCATGTGAGTTCTCCATAAAATAGTCTTTTTGGCAAGTGTACATTTTGCATTTGAACAACGTGGCCAGCCCATCAGAATTGCACTGTCTGAAGCACAGTTTGAATACTTGGCAGTTCAGTTCAAGCAATGACTTCAGTGTCTGGTGCCTTATCCTGCCAGATGATCCTTAGAATCTTCCTAAGACAGTTCAAATAGAAGTGATTCAGTTTCCTGTTCATGATTCCAGATCCCAGTTTTATGATGCTGGGGACTGTTCATGTTTCACAAGCATATAACAATGAGGTCAGCACAATGGCTCTGTAGATCTTCAGTTTGGGAGTCAGTCTAATACCTCTTCTCTACCAAACTTTTCTTTGGAGTCTCCCAAACATTCAGCTAGCTCTGGCAATACATGCTTCAACCTCATTGTCAATGTGTACATCCCTGGAAAGTACACTACCAAGGTAAGTGAACTTATCCACAGCATTCAAAACTCCATTTGCTGTACCTGATGGTTCCACATATGGATGGTGTAGTGGTGGCTCATGGAGTTTTCTTGGTGTTAATTATTAGGCCAAAATTAGCACAGGCAGAAGAGAATAGATCCATACTTTGTTGCATCTCAGCTTCAGAGGCTACATTGAATGCACAATCATCTACAAATGGAAAATCATGCACCAACACTCCCTCCACTTTGGTCTTGGCTTGTAACTTTTCAAGTTGAAGAACTTACCATTAGTACAGCAGTTGACCTTGATGCTGTGTTCATCCTTATTGAAAGCATTTGACAACATGGCTGAAAACATCATGCTAAAAAGCATGGAAGCAAGTACACTGCCCTGCTTCACTCCATTGGTGACTCCATTGTCCATTATCCAGAACCAGAGCAAACATGACACCATGAAACTGATGTACAATATTGATGAACTTCTCTGTGCACCCAGTCTTAACAATCTTTCAAATATCTCTGACAGTGGCTTAGTGTATCAGTATGTACCCCAATATACACAGGAGGGCCTGCTTTCATAGGGTCTTAGATCTGTACCTCTAAAAGGAAAGGCAACTTTTGAGGGGTTAACAATCTCCTTTAATCAAGCACATATATCATTCACTTAATTCAGGAAATCAACAAACAGATCTTCCAAACTGACGTAAGCAATACATATATCACAAATCAACAGACAGGTCCAATTGTCTGAACAGAGAGTTGGCCAGAGAGGGAAGCAACAACATTTGAATTTGCAAAGCTGGAGGGTTCCTTAGGAGATTCCCACAGTCTCATCTGGCTCACAAAGCTTGTTCCAAAAACTAAACCCCAAAGTAAAACCTCAGAGTATTTATACCTTTTTAAGAGCCAGAGGGCATCCCAAACCTAGAGAACCAGTTCCTCATTAACAAAAGATGTGGGTCTTCATACAAATCTTCCCTAATCAAACTCCATTTAATAAGCAGGCTCATTAATGGGTGGGGAAGATCTTTAATCACATTAACAATACAAATACATATACTGTTTGTAGTTATAGAAACTTTTTTTTCTGTACTTTACTCCTAGTAAAGGTGCTTGGTTGATAAAGGCAAGATTCAATCAGAGGCATGTGATTATATTAAAAAAAAAAAAACAAAAAAAACCGCAAAAGATCCTGCTTTGCTTACACTCCAAAATAAATTATTTCAGTAATTTATCTGAGCCAAGTGATTTGAAATTATCTGGAGCAACCAAGCAAGAGCAACCAACTCTTACTATATTCTTAATTATCTTGGGCATCACCTCCTGGTTAGTCATTTTGTTCTGTTATTTCAAGTACAAATGGCATTCTCTTTGTCACAGAAAACACAAGCAAACTAAGAATTGAATAACTTAGGCTTTTCTCTCTTGATAGTTATTCTCATCCTATCTATTCCCACGCATTTTATTCTTTTTTCAGTTTTTCACCTCTCTTGGACTAACTTCCCCCTATAGAATATTAGTCATTGTGATGGTAATAACTTTCTTTGAACTTTTTGAAGTATTATGTCCCAAATCTGTCATATATCACCTTATTCTCTGGTTTACTTACCTTCTCTATTTCAAACTCCAGAAGAGACTGACCATTTTCTCCTTAGTTTCCTTACCTTTCCGTCCTAGTGATCAGATTCTCCTGTTAGTGAGAATCAGATCCAGAATACAATTTTCCCTTATTGGTTCCTCCACTTTTAAAGGAATGAAATTATTCTTTTTTCTACACTAAACATTTTTATTTTATATAATGAAAATCCAGCTTCTTTCCCTCCAGTCCTTTCCCCAACTCACTACTGAAAAAGGGAGTAAAACAAAACTGTTCTAGCAAATATGTAGGAAAAGTCTAGAAAAACAAATTTTAGCATTGGTCATATACAAATGTATTTGCATTCTGATTTCATTGCTTTTCTGTCAGGAAATGGATAGCATGCTTCATTATACAGTCTTAGAATCATGGTGGTAACTGCATTGATCAAAATTCTCAAGACTTTTAAATTATTTATGTTTATAATATTGCAGTCATTGTATAAATTGCTTTCCTGGTTCTGTTTGACTTCACTCTGTATCAGTTCACAAAGTCTGTCTAGGTCTTTCTGAAACCATCTCCTCTATAATTTCTTACAACATAATACATAATAGTAGAATGAAGTTATTCATTAAATAACAAAGGAAGTTACTCTCAGCTTGCTTGTGGCAGAGAAAGAGAACACCAACAGATGTCTAGATAATTGAAGTCTCCTAGGATTACGATATCATTCCTCTCTGCCATCTTTTGATCTTCATCTGAACTCATCATCTATTTCTTTTTTCTATAGTCTGTAGTATATTTTAATGCCCAAATCACTTCTTTTTCACCTTTCATTGATCTTCTTCCAGTGCTCTCTACCATGATTCTCCCTTCTGGTTCCTGAATTTCTTCACATGAAAACATCTTAATATTTGATCTGTTTTATTTCTTTGAGGTAAAGAATTCCTACTGAGAGTCATATTCAAGTCATGGGTTTTATTCCACCAAGTCCTAATGATATCTGTGATGTCAAATTTACATCCTACTATCAGGACCTCTTATCTCTCATTTGTTACATTGACATTGGACACATGTTTAGACATTGAGGTCATGGATTTAACTACTATATTATTTCTTGAATTTTGTTTCCTATATAGAATTTCTTTTTTTTTGTCTCCTTTGTACATTTTAGCTTATTCTTTTGCCTTCATTTTAGAGGGCATCTAGCTTGTTGGATATACAGAAGCAATTTTCTTCCCATCTTCACACCATTCTTATTTGTCAAGTATACCCTATCCCTAGCCAAAAGTCTGTCATTTACCCATTTCAATCTGTAGTCTAGAAACCCAAATTCTATAAACAGAGAACATCTTTTTAGCTAACTGTTCACTTGTCAGATTGTTCTTTTCCCTCTCATGCATCCCTTGGCTTCAATGGGCAGCAGTATGGAAAATACAGCTTATGTCCCCAAGGTCTTCAATTTATTTCTCAAGACTTAATAATCTTTGACAATATTTCCTAGGTTCCTTCTGGCAGTATCATTTACGTCCACATAAATCACTAGAAGTAGGTAGCAGTCATTCATTTTGACAATTTTTTGAGGTTTTCTGTTATATCTTAGATACATATCCACCAGGAAGGCAAGAGACCTCTGTACAATTGTTATCAGGTTAACAATTAGTTTCCTCACTACCTTTGAGCAGGAGGTCACCAGTCACTAATTCTTTTCTCTTCTTCCATTGACCTTTACTGGATCACTTCTTACCTAACATATTTTGTAGTTCTACTTTATCATTTGTTGGAGGATAAGCAGCTATTTCCTCTGCAGAACATCCAGCTGCCTTCACTTTGGAAAAGCCTCAGTTAAAAAAAAAAAACAAACAAACCTTGGAATATATGTTTATCATTTTCCTTTCCTTCCTCCTTTGTATCATTCCTTCACTCTCCAATTTCCAGTTAAAAACTGATTCCAATTTTTCACTTCAAGTCATTGTATCCCCCTGCCTACATCTCTGCCTCCAGGAGAGAGGAGAGACAGTTTTAAGTTCACTCATCTTATTAGGAGGTTATCCTACATTTGGGATATAGATAGCAGTTAGATGGCTATCAGAAAGATATAAGCTGCACACAGCCAATGCAAGTCACTGTGAAAGTTTTCCTTATTCTCCATCCTAATGGGGATTACTGAATCTTTATTTTTGAACTACTTGTGGATACTTACATTTTACCTCTTAAGCACCACCATAAAACTGTCATAAACTTAAAGCATTCCAAGCTTGTATTGGTCTGATCAGCCATAGTCAGACACGCTAAAACTTGACTCCAGGGTAGTGATGCTATTTTGTCCTCTTTGAGAACGAAGGATGACGACTGATGTCACTTGTTAACTCTGTGATTTTGGACTTTTTGATAACATGGCAGGCATATATATATTTCTTTCTTTTGTCTCAACAATTTTATATTCACACCTTGATAAACTCTTATTTGATTCCTATTTCTTTTTACTTACCAATCTACTTTACCTTTTTTTTACTTGAACTAATCACTTTCTTTTCCTTCTCCTTAAGGGATCTTCATTATATTCTTGTTTCTTTCTCTTTTAAAAAAAAATTTAAATTAATTAACTTTCATTCCTATTGAATCATTCTTTTCTTTAAGATCAAATCACAGAATCACAGAAATTGATTATTGTAAGACATCTAGTCTAATGCATGCAAGAAAGGTGTCCCCACTGTAACACTTTCTCATTTATCCTCAAATTTTTTCAAATGCTTCCCCTGCCAAATTAAAGTTTTCATTTTTTCACAATACCAAATTTCTCAAAATGCCTTCATCATTGCTTCTTCTCATTATTCACCTTAAAACTGTGACTCCTCTAATGCTTCTTCTCTTGCCATCTTTTCACACAGAAGCCAGAAGTAGATTCTGGACTTAGGGATGATTCTCTTTCAGCTTTCTTTCACTTTCTGCTCAAATTAAGTTCTTGGCTTCTTCACAAGACTAAAGCCCTCCAAAAATCTCCACAGCATTGGTACTAATATTCCTTACCTTTTCATTATATAAGTAGATAATGAGTAAAAAGGAGAAATGGAGCCTCCACGAATTTAGGTGACTTGTCCAAAGTCACAGTTAGCAAGTACCATTGGTTGTTGTCCTTTGTTTTCAAAGAGGACAAAATAACATCACTATGCTGGAGTCAAGTTTTAGTGTGTCTGACTCTGGCTGATCAGACCAATTCAGGTTTGGAATGCTCTACCACAGGTTGTGAGCATTTGGGGTGGATTTTCCAAATTTCCATATCCTGCGTTTCCTTTGAGCTGTTTCAATTCTACCTTTCTCATAGAGTACAGTACCTTCTCTGATGGGGGCATGCCTTGCTGAGTGGTCTTGTGCCAAAGTCTCCCTTGTCACACAATCAATTCTAAAGTTATTAAGAGAGTCCTTGAGAGTGTCCTTGTATTGCTTCTTCTGAGCACCCTGTGAATGCTTGTTCTGTGTGATTTCTCCATAATACAGTCTTTTTGACAAACTTACATTTTGTGTCTGATCAACTGTGATATGCCTGTGAAACCTGGACAGTATACTACCACCATGCCAGGAAATTCAATCACTTCCATTTGAACTGTCTTAGGAAGATTCTGAAAATCACTTGGCATTATAAGGTACCAGACACTGAGGTTCTTTCTTGAACTAAACTGCCAAGCATTCAAATTCTGCTTCAGAGAGTGCAACTTAACAAGTGTCACTGGGACCATATGGATGGAGATGGGATTCTGAGTCTAGAGCACTTTCCATTGTGTCATGTTGGCTTGGTAATTTTCTTCTCATTCAGCTTAAGTTCTACTATTTATTCCTGTTTCATCTCCTAAATCTGGGGTGGAGAACCTATAACTTCAGGGTCACATGTAGCCCTCTAAGTCCTCTAGTGTAGCCCTTTGACTGAATCTAAATTTCATAGAACAAATCCCTTTAATAAAAGGATTGGTTCTGTAAAACTTGGACTTAGTCAAAAGGCCATGCCTAAGGACCTAGAAGGCCTCGAGGCTGCAGGTTCCCCACCCCTGTAAACCATCTGCCTTAGCAACCAGAAGCAGGACTCTAGAAGGGATTGGAGAGAGGGAAGAAACAAAAAAAGGAAAAAAAAAGGAAAAATAAACTTACATGATAACTTCATTATACATTTAAAAAGAATAGCAAGTTGTACATAATTTGAAGTTTCATGTGCATCTTTTTTTATTATACTGTTATGGAAATGCTTGTTTTATTCCATAATTGAAAAATTAAATAAATAAAAAGAAAAGGGCAGAAAAGAAATTATTGTTTCAAAGACAAGTGAATAGTTTGGTGTGGTTGTTTATCCTTCATTTTCAAATTGGACCAATAACATCAACATATTAGGCCAAAATAGTGGATGATGGGTGATGTCTTGACTTGCATGTAAATTGAATTGAAGTGAGGCAGAGTTGCAAAGTCTTCAGCCTCATTCTCTCTTTTTTGAGTCATTGAAGTTCAATGGCAGGACAAAAGTCAAGATGACAGGAAATAGCCAAGGATGCAGTGAATGACCTTGGAATCTATGACGCCTAACTAAACTCTAAGCATTCCACAGTGCCTGTTTCAACTACTTTCATGGCTGTTGGAATAAATTGTTCTCATCCTCCCATTCTACTGGGGGAAGTCTTCATACCCGGGGAGAGGGGGGCTATTCCCACAGCCCATTGTCAATTACAGTTACCCTCAATGTGGTTTAGCTATCTGCTAAAATGGTTTTTCTGAGGTGTGGCCAATGGAGCCACAGGTGAGAGTGGAATAAATGAATAGGATAAATAAATGCAATAAAAGATAAGGAATAAATGTTATAAAAAAGAGAATCTTGTAGGATTTATTTTCTTTTGTTTCCATCAGTCTCTGCCTCCTATTTTGCCCATTTCTACTTCCCTTCTTTCCAAGTAACTGGTTACTCTACTTTGGATCACTCCATCTTATCTACCCTCCCTGCTCTACCACTCATAGGTCTTTCATCATCCCAAAACAGGTTTTGTGAAATAATGCTAAATAAAATTGGTAGATTGAGAAGGCAGCAACTAAGTATATGTATGTATATATATATGTATATGTGTATATATATCCATCCATATATATGGATATATACATTATATATATATATGTACATTATATATCTATATATAGCTCTCTATATATATCTTTTAAAACATCTCATATACCAGCTGGATAAAGTTTAAATTTGTAAAATAGCACACGTCTAGCAGGTTATGAATGAATGTGGTTAATGGAAAATAGGATTTTTTAATCTCCAACATTTTAGGAAAACATTACCTCTAAAAGCTACACTAAAAAATCAGTTTAATCTTTAAAAATATCATTATAATTGAATGTGGATATAAATCAGCTATGTAATAATATATTTTCCCTTACCAAACATGCCCTTTTTTATTTATAGTAGTTTTGGTGCAGGTTGGAGATAAGATTAGTAGTTTCTGAGTCAAAACCTTATAAAACATGATTTTATATTCTATTTCTTATGTAAACATACAAATTTAAGAGCCTATAAAATTGTGCTGGGGCTTTGTACAAAGCCTATTGGCACATATGTACAGTGTCTGCATAAATACCATACCTAAAATATTGTTTATAGCAAGGACCTTAAATTTAAGAATATTTAAAATCTGTTTTTTCTTTTAAAAAGGGGGGAGAGGGGAAGATATTTCCTTTTCTTGGCCTATTACTGACATAGACTAGTTTGATGATAACTTCATTAACTAATTCTAAAAAGAATTGATTACTTACTATGTTCAAAGCACTATGCTAGACACCACTGATATAAAGTAAAAAAGAAAACATAGTATGCCCATAAGGAGCTTAGTATAAGTATGCACATGGTAATTTGATGAGGGAAAGAATATTTTAGGGTCCAGAAAAGATTTGCATTAGGAGGTGACACAAGAGTTGAGCTACTGAAGAATTTTTTTGAGTTGAAAGTGAGGTGGCAACACATTCTAGACATTCAGGACTACATATGTAGATGTAGAAGTGGGAAATAGAATGTGGAACACCATATTCAAGACTTGGCAGGCAGGCACTTTTGCCTGGGAAAGAGAATCCATAAAGTGAAGTATCATAAAATAATCTGGAAAAGGTAAGCTGAAGCCAGATGGTGAAAGGCGTTAAATGTCAGGGCATGGAATTTATATTTTATCCTAGAGGCAACAGGAAACCACTGAATGTTTCTGAACCAATGAAAAATTTATCTGATCTGGGTAAAAAAGGAAAGTTTTATTTACTCTAGAAACCATCCTTAGTGGATTTAATACTGTGTAAATTCATTTCCTTTTACCATATAACAAAAGACAACTCAATGTCTTTCTCACTACAATGTAGGACTATAAAAAGGACAACAAGGGAATTACAATATGTCAAGTATAAACACTCATTTGACTCAGAATGTCTACTGTTTCATGCTTGCTTTAAGACACCTTCCTAACAGCATTTATGCAGCAAGTCCCTAAGACTAAGAAAGAGTTAGATGCACATTATTTCCTTTGTCACAATAAACTGTTTTTCAATGCCTTGTACCCTACGGTATACTGGATGAAGGACAGCCATGTGCAAAAGTTATTTTAACCTTCTCTCTGTTCTATAATTTGATTGGTTAGGAACCCTTCTATTTTCTAGTCTCAGCAACTTACAATATGAGGAGATTTCATCATAAGCCAATCAAAATTCAGAACATTTAAAGGGTGAAAAAGGGTCAGAGTTGGAATTCTAGCAGCCTCTTAAGAAGACAAAGACCACAACAGGAAATGAAAAAGTATAACAAAACCCATTTTCTTTGCAGTGATTCCAGTAAAAACAGAAAGTTGACCTTCATTTTTTTAAATAATTAGAAAATACTACATGCTGTGCTTGTGTATAATAAGTTTGTTCCTGAAAAGTTGTGCATAGAAAGACTTTTTGTAAAAAAAAATAAATAAAAGTAATAAACTGATTTTATATATAGTAAGGCAATTTGCCATTTAAAAAGCACAATGTGACAAAATGGAGAATTATAGAGGAAATTGGCAAGCTCCCTATAGATCGGTTTGAAGTCACACAGAGTAAAGGGAGCTCGAACAATTTATGAATGAAAACTTTGGAAGACTTTAGAACTCTGATCAATGCAATTATGAACCACAAATCAAGAGGATTGTAGATGAAACACATTATTCATCTCAAATCAGAGAGGTGATGGATGTAAAATGCAGAATAAGAAATACATTATTTATAAGAGGTCAATATGAGAATTTGTTTTGAAAGTTTGAAATTATATGCAAGTTTTTATGAGGGATTTCTTTTTCCTTTTTTATTGTTCAATGGGGCCAGTGTGAAGGAGATATAACAAATACTTATAAAAGTAAATGAATGTTTACTAATTTAAAAAAATGGTTTAATTTTCCCTTGAGTCCAGGATGTTAGTCATATACTACATTCAATTGATCCAACACCTAATAATTTTTTCCTTCATTCCATGAGACAGTCATTGTATACCTGCCTAGTGGAGAGAAAGAAACCATGAAGTCTTGGAGTTTGAAGGGAATCCTGCATGGTGCCCTTTAGTCCAACTCATTCATGGACAAGAATCTGCTGCACAGGATTAGTATTTTGTCTTTGAAGGCATCCAGTAAGGGAAGGTATCCCCAGTACTATGCTATGGCAAGTTATTTCACTTTAAAATAGCACTAATTATTGACATATTCCATTATACCAAGCCTGAATCTGGTTTTTGCAATGTTCATGCATTACAACTAGTTCTGCCCTTTGGGGCCATGCAAAACAAAGCTAATCCCTCCTTGATTTGATAGCCCTTCAAATACCTGAAGACAGCTGTTACATCTTCCCTAAATTGTCTCTTCTCTAGGTTAAGCATTCTTAGCTCCTTGAAGAGATACTTAGATGGCAACAGATACTTATGAAACCCTTCAACATCCTGATTTCCATCCTCTAGATACTCTGTACTTCATTAGTATCTTTTCTAAAATATGATATCTAGAGCTGAAAAAATACTTGAATTATAGTATTATTTGAGCATAGATTATGTCAACTATATAAAAGGTTTATTGGTTATTTTGGCTTAGCTGTTATAATAATTATTATAAAGTTAGCAGCTAGGTGGTGCAGTGGATAGAGTACCACTGCAGGAGTCAGGAGGACCTAAGTTCAAATCTAACCTCAGACACTTGACACTCACCAGCTGTGTGACCTTGGGCAAGTCACTTAACCCCAACTGCCTCATCCTGGGTCATCTCCAGTCATCCTGATGAATATCTGGTCACTAGATTTAGATGGCTCCTGGAGGAGAAGTGAGGCTGGTGACCTGCACAGCCCTCCCTCACTCAAAACAAAGTCAGGGGCAAGTCATGTCGTTATTTCTCTAAAGGCACGGTCTTCTTTGATAATGAAGGATGAACACACACCAATATATTATATGCATGGGAAGGGTGTCCCAAAAGATCTGGGAACTTAAAACTGCACTAAGACTTTTGTAACACTGTATATAGATGTAATTGCAATTAGGAAATACAAGAATATAGATAATTATAATTACAGGATAAAAGATTTAGAGCTGGAAGGGACCTTAGAGCCCATTTCATATAATTATTTTATGAGGAAACTGAGATCCACAAAACCTAGATGATTTGCTCAGCATCTCATAGGTGGTAAGTATAAGTGCCAAGATTTGAATACAGCTATCTTGATTCTATATCCAGGTGCTTTATGAGTGACTAGGGCATAAAAAAGACCAAAAACATCAATACAATTTGAAAAAAAAGATACATAAAATAGAAGAGTAAATGAATAATGGATAAAAATATGACATTGTTCTTTAATAATAATGAAAGGAGTGCTAAACTCACAATAAGCTGAGGCTGGCCAGGAAAGATAAGCATAACAGAATGGATTTTATTAGCTGTATTGGGGAAAATGGGGAAAAGAGGAGATTCAAAGGTGGGACAGAAGCACTGTGTGTGAAAGAGATGGTGATAATGGACACCAAATAGTGGAGCTTCTAAACCTCCATTTTGTTTATTCCCCCTCTGCAATAAATATGATCTTTGGCCTCAAGACAATAGGACAAAAATGTCTAATATGGAATTGATACCCAATATAAAAATGGAGATAGTAATAGAGCATATTATTAGCTGACTTTGGTGAGTTCACGTCACTAGGGCAGATGGACTATGTTCTCAGATACCTAAAAACTGGCAGAAAAAATTGCTGAGCTACTGTTGATGCTTTTTGAAAGATTGTAGAGAATGGAGATGTACTTTAAGATTTTAGAAGTACAAATTCTCTGATTTTTGAAAAGGGAAGAGAATAGTCTTCATTCCAATGAGCCAATGACCTTGGCTTTGATTCTTGATGAAATTCCAGAATGTATTATTTGAGGGAGTGCAAGTGAACATCTATAAAAGCAAGTGGTTGTCACTAAGTGCCTACATAACTTTGCCAGAAACAGGCACTGTTTGTCCCACTTTCCACCTCACTGGGAAACCTCACAGCAATAACCCTGGCTTGATCACCTCTAGCGAAGAGGGACTTACTGTAGAAGGCAGCCAATTTTATTGTTGGACATCTCTGATTGCTAGAAAGTTGTTCATTAATTTCAGCTAAAAACAGTTTATTTGTAGCTTTTGAATATGCTACTACTTTTTTTTTTGATAGATGTGTGTCAAATATTTCCAACAACTTCCAGATGAGGTTCTTTCAGATATATGAAGCCAACTTTCCCATGCTTGATCTTTTAAAGTTAAACCATTTAAACCAGTTTTCATATAACATGGTTTCAAGTCTCCTCTTTCCCATTCTCCTCTGGAATAGCTGGTTTTGTCAATGCTCCTCATAAAATGTGGTGCTGAGAACTGAGTGCAGTACTCTAGATATGCTTTAATCACACCATACTCCACTGGATTGTAACTTCCTTTATTATGAACATTAATAATGAAATCTATGATTTTCTTAAGCTAGTAGTCAAATAAAACATCTTTTCCACATAGATTGCTACCTAGCCATAGGTCTTCCATCACATGTGCATGAACAACTCATGAACCTATATATGAAGCAAGACTTTGCATTTGTAACTGTTAAATTTCATCTCATTAATTTTGGTTATTTATTCTAGTCTGTTAAATTCACTTCAGGTCTTGGTCCTGTCATCTAAGGCTGGAATTAGTCCTCTCCCTTTAATAATTTCTGCAAACATTATGTTTTCTCTCAAATAATTGCTAAAAGTTATAAATATGGGAAGATTTAGGACACATTTCTGAAGAATAACATGGAAAGAATCCATCTTCATTCCTTTTGTTATAGATTATATTGATTCTGATGGGATGCCTATAATCAGAAGATTGTGAGAGGATAAAAATCTATTTTTTTAATGCTGGCAGACTTGTGGGGAAATATTCTGCCTGCATAATCCCATGGAAAAAAATCAGTGAAAGTACAGCATTAAAATAAAGCCTTTCTTCCAAAGAGATGCTCAGTAGACTTCACCAGCTGCTTAGTTATAGTGACCCTTTTGCACTAGGTCTCTTGGTAACCAGGCATATGTTTTTGCATTATTAATTATTGCTTACTATGGCAATACATCATTAGCATGCTATAATGGCATTCTCAGATAACCAAAGTATCCTTAGAACAGACTGGAGGCCTTGGCAAATGACTAGGGCGGAGATACAAACCCCAGAAAAATAATTTTTCAGATATTTTTAGGACCATTTACAGATTTTGGTGACTGGAGAGCAGGTGTTTTTGTTTTAAACAATCCTCTAATAACAGTTTGCTAATGACACATTACACAATTAGATTTTCTATCCATGAATTTATTGGCTGAAATAGTTACTAATATGACAAATATATTAGCCCACAATGAAGAATGCCAACAATGAAGCACAGATGGCCTCCTTATAATAAGTGATAATTTGAGACATTAAATTTTGAGCTTCCTTTATTATGAAACAAATAAAATAATTTAAAGTAGGGGTAGTCTTGCTTATGTAAAAAAAAAAAGAACAAAAGGAAATGTAGTGATAAAAAGGAGTGGTTGCTTTATATTATATTTCTCCTTTAAGGAAATCTTTGATAAAGGCTCCCCCCCCCCAAAAAAAAGAGAAACAACCAGACTTTGAGGCATCTTGTCAATCAACTGCCTTAATCTCTATCTAGCAAATTAGAATAGTGATCTTGATTTACGTACATTTACTTTGTCTTCCCATTGTTTGTAGAAACTTAGTTTCTTAAAAAGCGTAATTTCTGTACACCCACCCAAGAAAATGCTAGCATTTGAGTTTGAAAAAAAAAAACAACACCTGTGGGAAATAGCAAAAATAGAATTGTGGGTAATGCCTCCTATGGGGCTTGGTGGCTGGTGGCAAAAATCAATGATATTCTTCACAAATGAACTCAAGGGAATAAAAGATTGCAAGTCCAAATAACTTGTTAGTGTCTATTAATAGAAAGTAGCCTTACAGTAAATAGCCCCCAACCTTGACCTAAGCCTCTTTTCTTTATCCTGGGGTGTTTTGCTGTATAGTGAAACACAATAATAGGCTTAAATTAAAAACTGAGCCAATAGGCTTCATCTTGATGCAAGGGACAAAAGCTATTACCCATACATGAAGCTTTTTACAGACTGAATCCTTTCATGAACTTTTCTTAATTTCGCACTCTGATTCCTGTATTAATTACCATACAGTTGTTCTATGGTTGTCTCCTGTTGAAACACTTGTTATAAGATATGAGAGACTGCATAATTTTTGTCAGCTGATAAGCAGTTAGCTTTCTTTTAGGAGGCATTCCATGTTGTTTTCATAGACTTTTTTTTTTTTAATTTACCATTAACAATTTATGTTGTTCCAGCATGAAGTAAGTGAGAGGTGGTTTGGAGGCTTGAAGTCAGAAAGAAATAGGTTAGAAAACTGCCTTAAAAGCTTACAAGATGTATGGCCATGGAAAAGTCCCTTAACCCCCATAAAATTCAGTTTTCTCATCTGGAAAATAAGGATAATAATGACACATCTCACAGGGTTTATCAAAGGTTTGTTTTTGTTTTTGTTCTTTTCTTTGCTTTTGATGACGGACCTGTGATTGAAGACAAAAAAATAATGTGAGAATCTCTCTATGAAGAACTTCATCTATCAGTGTAGATGAGTACCTTTCCTGCAACTTCTAGTCTTAGAAAATTGCTAAATAACCTACCCAGCTATTCAAGTCAGTTTTTGTTTGAGGCAGTATTTAAACTCAGGCATTCCTAAGATCAGCTCTTTTTCTGCAATATAATTATTCCCTCTGACCAAAGGAGGACCTTGTGAACTTCAGAGGAGCAAAGGATTTGGCAACCAAGCAAAACTTAGAAACAATGAGAAAAAGTAGCTTTAAGACTCTGCCAGGCCTAGAGGCCTGTATTGGGCTACCCGAGTCTTTCTTACCTCACCTCCGAGGTCTTCGGTTGGCCAAAACCAGATGCTCATATGAGAGAAAGGACGTTCCAGAGTCGAACAAGGGTTGAGCTTTATTACAGGGTCTAGTTACAAGTGCAGGGGAGTCTTCCTTAGGAGGAAGAGGGGGAGATTTCCTAAGGAGGCTAAGCTTAAGGGATTGGAAGTAGAAGTCCAAGTGGGGAGAGAGGGGGACGGGAGAGAGGAGAGGAGAGAAGCGGAGCCTACTGTCCTCTTGGCTCCACACGTGCTAAGAGAGGCTTTCAGGCTTCCTCAATCCTACTTAACCTTCAGCCGCACAGTTTGCATCTCAATACCGTGCTGTTAGGTAACTAGGTGTGCTCCAATCCGGGACAATCTCGAGGGCAGGGAGACTCCACCCATCACGTATCTCCTGGGGAGAGGCGGAAATACCCGAGCTAGCCGAGCTAGCTCAGTCTGACCTTCTGGAACCCCCGCTGTTCATGGAGGGCCTCGTAAGACTCTAAGATTTAGAAGTCCCACTTTTACCCGCCCAAGACCGTCCACACGGAATTGAGCTTCCAATCCCAACAAGACTCTACCATTAACCTTGCAGAAAGTGATAACATTTCTAAGGATTTTGAGCAAATGGAGCTGTGAGTTATTTCCTTTTCACACACATGTATTTTCTCAACTTCAGTCCACTTTTTTCTAGCTTCTGCATATACTTGAGGAAGAACGTGTCATAGACCTATTTTGTGAGAAATGGGGTTTGTTTTGTATGGACTGTTTTGTCTATACCACTAAGTACCCTTTTCTGAAAGCAAAGTCTGACTCACTGATAAGTATCAACTGATGATCCTGGTGGATGGGTGTGAAGCATATCAGTGACTGCTTGCCATCTAGGCATTACAAAACCAACATCCCGTAGAACACTGAGGGGGGATATAACAACTGTGCTGTGGGTACCTGGACTGTCAATTGGAATGGGAGTTGGGAGAATAGTTCTAGGGCATTGTTATATAAACTTCGGTTTATCTATTCTACCACTAATTTAAAGAGGTTTTTGTTTGGTTTTACAATTCTTTCATTATCTTTAACAGATCTGAAGCTCTTAAACATAAATTCAGTCAGTTAACTATCAATTTAGTTTGGATCTAGTTTGATTGACTTAACTAATATGACAAGATTGATCCTGCTGGGAATGATTTGATCAGACAGTTTAGTCAAAATAGTTGGACTGATTTGAAAACCAAGTAGTTAGAGGAGAAATTAGATGTTCCTTTTCCTTTGTCTCTGTCCCACCTGAAGTTCTAGTGAATCAGGAAACTTTGATGGATAAAATGTAGTGTTGGATGATCTATTAGAGCTGTCTTGGAGATATACTTCATCTTTTTACGTGTCGTTTCCACTTTTTGTATAGCACATTGAGCCAATGAGTTTGAAAATTGTGGATCCTTTGTTATGAACAATGACATAGATTCTTGTAGAAATATTGAAAATATGTTTCTTTGAATCTTTTTGGCCCCCTTCCATTTTCATCGATGTATTCCTGTTCTAGATGCACTACAAGCTTTGGACACACATCCTTTGGATTCTATTACCCTTTTGTGACATGTTGCTCTTTGTCATTTACCAGAACTTTTTCCCATAATCTTTTACAAATCAGTTTTTTCCCCTAAATCAATGTTATCTTTGACTATTTCTCTCTGTTGAGCAAGGAATGTTTGTTGATAGGTAATTTTGGGATTCCTTTGACCTTGCTATGATGAAACCATTGAGAAAGGTTACTCTTAAGTAAGTTACTTAAGTGCCTAGTATATACTTAAGTTACTATTAAGTACCTAGTACATGCCAGGCACTGTGCTAAACATTTTTTTTTACAAATATCTAATTGGATATTCACCATAGGCAAGAGTTAGGCGCTATTATTATCCTTATTTTACAGTTGAGGAAACTGAGGCAGATAGGAGTATACTGATTTGATCAGGATTGCATAGTTAGTAAGTGCTTGAAGTCAGGTTTGAATCAGTCTTCCTGATTCTGGACAGCACTCAATTCATAGTACCATCTAGTCGCCAATCATTAAAATTTTGTAAAAAATGTTGATAATCCTTATGGAGTGAAATGCAGTCTTAAAGGCTTGCTGCCAACAAACATTCTTTAAAACATATGCTAACATCAAAGAAAATTCATTGATAAATGTAATCACAGAAACAACTCTTTCACCCAACCCTCTTATTTTTAATGTCAAGAGAAGCATAAAACAGGGAAATATATGTTTGTCCAAGGTGTTTGAAGACTGACTTGTGCATTATCAAAATAGACATGGATTTTCTTAAAGTTGTCAAGTCCTCTTTTTGAAGATGGAATTAATGCCAAATGCATTAAGCCCTAAAATATTGCAGGAAATTTTCTATTAGGTATATGAACACTCCAAGGGAATTGGCCTAAAAATGCACATAGTACAAATGAATGAAGGAGGCCTAATGTCCAGATTATGACATGAAATTACATAAGTTCATTGAGTTTATAAATTACTACTATATATTCTTTGAAGAGATACTATACTGTAAATAGACAAGGGCTTGGTCCCCAAATTGAATAAGAGAAGGAGATCAGGGCAGATGACATTTAGGAAAATATACAGTCACTCTAATTCCTCCTGGATACAAAACCTCATCCTTTAAAAATAAATGTTCTCCTGATAATGTGGTATGGCTGGAAATCTTAGGACCAATTCTCTACAAAATAAAGGTTGGAAGAGACCAAAGGGGCAATAGAGAGATGTGTGATAGGCATAAGTAGACTGTAGCATTTTTTTCTTCTTGAAAAATAATATAAATAAATATAAAAAAGAATATATTTTATTGATCTTTTGTTTTTATGTCACCTTGATTTCCTCCTGTATATGTCTCACCTTCCATTCCTAAGAACCATCTGATCTGGCTAATAAAACTTTTTTTTCAAGAAAAAGAGAAAAAATAAGCAAAGTTAATCAATTAATAAGAAATTTGACCTTACATGAAATGTTCTACATCTATGGAATTTCCACCTCTGCAAAGGTGTGGAGTGGAAACATATTTTTTCATTTCATTTTTTGTGGGGTCATGCTTGTTCTTTATTCTTTTGTAGACATCTAGTTTGAATTATTTTGTGCTTACTGTTGTTTCCATTCCCATTGTACCTGTCATTGACCATATCCTCACTCTGCTCTCTTCACTTTGCATCAGTTCATGGAAATTTTTCCAAACCCTGCATGGTAACATATCATTGCATTATTCATGTACCATAATTTGTTTAGCTATTCCCCGCTCAAGGAAAATCTACTTTGGTTCCATTGCTTTGCTACCATAAAAATTGCTTCCATAAAAATTAGTGTTCATATGGATCCTTTCTTTTTATTAATGACCACCTTAGGGTATTGCTGTGATACTTTGTGACCCAGGACTATGATGTAAGATACCTCACTGAGAGAGTTTATGATCAATTGGAAAGCACACAGCCAGATTCCAATTAGTGTGAATAATGAATCCCTTGAAATGATTACATGTTTTCAAATTCATACTATTTGGAGTTATAATCATGTTAAATATGGTAATTTCACCCGAATGGAAATGTATAGTCAGAATTCAAATGATGCAATAACTTCAGAGGATTCATCATTTCCACCAATTTTGACTTACCTGTTGTCATAGAATAAGAGTGAGGGAGAGCTCAAGGGCTTTACCAAGTACAAAAGGACCCAGAAAGTGATAGTCCTCCAATACGTTGTTTATTATATATACATATAAATACATGCGGTGGAGGAGCAATGGGCAAACATGGACATTAATTGTATAGGAAGAGGTGGCATGGTCTAGTCATGGTCTACATCACTGAGATAGCAAATCGTTTGCAACATGAGATTAATCTATTAGAGTTTGCAATAGAAAGAATAATTCTATCACATTTGCAAAACCAATTTACTATATTGTTTGTGGCTTTTATTATGAATTCACAACACATTCTTCTCATTTCTCTTATATTTTGATTTATTCCACATTGTTTAATTAATCATCATGGCTAGATTTTAAGCTCCTTGAAGGAAGGCAGTTTTATTTGCCTTTACTTTTCCCCTATTGCCTACCACATTGTCTTGTGACTACATGGGGATGAATCAATATTAGTTGAATGAATTAGTGAGCCCAAATTAGAAATAAATTCATGCTTCTTATAAGTTTTCCCCAATATAATCACATCAGGGTTGTATGAAGACAGTTTTATGAAGCACAATGTGAAATAAAATTATCCAAGTGAAATCATAAGAGCACAGATATAGCAAATAAAAAATAAAATATTATTTTTCTGAATGAAGTTGGCTCACTCTGTATAGTGAATTTACAAAGTTATTTCTCAACCTGCACTTCCTGTCATGCTGTGTTGTCTAAGCCCAGATCTAATGATGATCATGTATGTGTTTCAGAATTAGGAAAGAATCTCAAACCTTCAGCCAACTGTTTAGCAATCCTGGAGAATCTGTTTAAAATAAAGGCTCCATTAAATGTTCCCCAGTGAGGTGTATAGCAATGTCCTTCCAGCTGGTGGTTTGCCCAGGACATAGCTCTAGATCAGTGCCAGCTGCACCCAAGCCCTTTGTGAAAAGCAAGCCTGAAATAAGCTGTTAATTATGCTTGTATATTGGGTGATTGAACTATTTCAAATGAGAAGGTGATAACTTGGAGGGGGACAGAAATGAACCCAGAATAGTGTGATGATATATTTAATTGTTGGTTCTCAGGATTTTTTTTTTCCTGATTGACTTTAATTGGATTCCTCAAAGGCAGATTTTAAAAGTTAAAAAGGTGTGCTTTCTGTGTGTGTATGTGTGTGTGTGCGTGTGTGTGTGTGTAATGCTGAATTGCTTCTTTTTACCTTCATTGGTTAAATATTATCAAAAATTATTCAGTTTTTCTTTTAGAGCGTGGGGCTATTTTGAAATTTGCATGTAGTTTTCCCCATGTAAATAAATAGTAATGAGTGAACTCAAAACATACTGCCTCCCTTTAAAGCTTACCTATTGTGGGGTAAGTGACAAGTATGTACCTCAAGGTTTTGCTTACAAGATTTATGGACAAATTGGAAATAGTGAATCAAAAGCATTATATAAATCCTCCAGTTAGGTTTTATGTATCCCCTCTCAGGTTTCATCTTTCTCTTGTAAGGGATCTATTGAAAAAAATATTTTTCTATTGTTATTGAAAATTGACTTTTTCAAGATGGTTAATTTAGAAATAATTATTTTCATTGAGCCCCTAAAGACAACTATGATGAATAACTTTATTATATTATCAGTCATATCCCGACATAGGCCTTTGTCATGTCCACATAACATAAAAAATTTACCCATCTCCCATTGAGTGTATAGTCTGACATTGACAGAACAGGGTTTGATATTAGAAATAGTAGATCATATAATTACAATATCAGTTTTTTCTCAAAGAACTAAAATTAAACTTTTCTCAGTCCTTAGGTAATGATGATTTTGGGATAGATACAAAATTTGGGATGTACAGTGAGACTTTATTCATATATTTACATATTTGGGTTATTCAAAGTATTGAATACTGCATGTATGATATATTTGGTGGAGTATAAATTGCTGTGGTATTAAGGAGAGATAATGTAAATAGTAGGTTTTATAAAGTACCTTGATTAGTCTGTAAAAGAGGTGGCTACAGAACTGGCTGGCTCTTCTCAGTTTAAGAAGTTTATCAAAAATAGTCATCCTTAATTTATCTGATACCATCTGCTTTTCCCATATAAGATGGGAAAATTGGAGTGAATGTGAGTGTACAACATACGATGTTTACAACAAGTAACAATTACACCAGCAAACCAGTCATTTTGAATGCTTGTTTGTATCAGTGTTATCATTTTAGATTGTAGCATGCCAGGGAGTTAGAGACCAGATCTTCTCATGGTATTTAGGAGAGATGCATCCCATGCATCCTAGAATGTAAACATTCATTAAATATAGGTATTGGTAATGTTAGATGTGTATAGTGAATATAAAATAAGTGTCTTCTACATTCAAGGCGTTTTATCAGTCATTGAAGACAATCCCTGTCTTCAAGGAGCTTAGATTTTAGTTAGTGATTTATTGATAACCATGAAGAGATTTATGGTATTCCTCCTCCCTTATAAAAAACACTTATGAAAGGTTTTGAGGAGTGGTTGTCTATGTGTAGAAAGATACACATATATCTATGTTTAGAAAGATAATTTAGCTGTATAAATGACACAAATCTGGGAATATTACTTAAGATTTAATTTGATTTTAGCACTAAATGTGTAAAAGAAGGGGAAAGACTGATGTCATACTTTTGAAAAAGTAAAAGAAAATGTAGATATGGCACGAAAAACTATCATTAAATGATATGAAAGTAAAATACATGCAGATTTGCCTCACTGTATGCAACGTTTTTTTAAAGTTGTGGGTAAATTGAATTTCTGTAAATTAAATCATTTAAAGTGAGAGCTTGCTGTTTGCCAGCAATACTATATTGAACATTGTAAATAAATAAATGATTGTATCCTGATTTATTTTCCCCCCATTGACTCTCACAGAGCAATACTTCTGCACTTTCCTAATGCACTTAATTCTTTTGTATTAGCTACATACGTACCACATCTCACTACTAAATTGTAAACTTATGCTGAAGGGATGACATTGTATCTAAACACTACATCTCCCCAAACATTAGCAAATGCTTTATATACTCTAGTTACTTAACACATTGAATCAAATCTTTTATAACTCAGATTTTCATGCAAAACATTTTCTTAAAGTGAAGTATAACAGAGTTAAAAATTTTTTTGTATTCTTTTGGTAACAATGTCACCATAGTCATATATCAAGAACTCAGTCCTTTAATAGGGATTGGCAAATGGGGAAGGATGGGATTTGGGCCATGGCAAATATAATCTAATAGGGTACTTTCAGCATTGTTCACCTCATCTCACATCCTTAAAGGGATGAGTGCAAAATATATAGCTTGTTTGCCATGTGTTATAATTTGCATCACCAAATTTGCTAAGTTATAGAACACCAACAAGGAAAAGATTAATCAATCAGCCAATCAAAAAGTCCCTCAGAAATTAAATAAAAAGAAAAGCAAAACAATTATCTTTAGTTCTTCCCTTTGCGAGGAAATATTCAAGGTGAATTTCTCTCTGCCTTCATGACGGAGGTTATGCTAACAGCATGTGTAGGTCTCATTCACAGATGGATTTAAATCAGAAGTAAATATCTGATTCATTCAGTATGAGTGATTACACCTTCCTATCTCATACAATTTCAGAACATTTTGGTTTAGTCCATTGCCCGTCGGTGTCTAAATTGTGAAAACTTGTAGTTGATAATTGTCAAAAGTTCAAAATTGCAATATTTTTATTCTTGGTCGGAAGGGAAAAAAAATGAAGGATTTTTCATGTCTCTCAGATATATTGGCCTATTCTCCAAATGACAGGTTCCTGACTGATCAACTATACCACCTGCTACTAAAGCTCAGTAATATTAGTCTGTGGAATGGTTTCATTCTCATCTCACACCTCAGAGATCTTGAGCTCAACCCCAGGCATCCCTTGTGTGTTTAAATCAGCTTAACGGCTCATACAGTGTGCTGATTTCCTTGTAGGCCTCTGTTTTCTCAAAAAGTGATCACCTTTTGCCAATGCCCTCAGGATTAAACAGGGCAGTCCGGTTTTCCTTTTCTGCATTGGCTATACCTTTGTAGTCAATAAAAGACTAACTAGAAAAGAATCAGCTGATGAGAGAATCAATCTTCTGGAAGCCTCCCCACAGTTTTCTCATCATTTTTGTGCCGTCTGTCATCTCAGATTGTAAAATGGAAACCAAAACTCAGTATGTGGGAAGACTTTTAGTGCTCCTTGTTAACAAAAACAGTAAGACCAGGGGTTTTGATCTTATGAGTGTATAGGTAAACAGTAAGCTGTAAGTGTGCACTCTTGAAGTGGCTTTTCTCTGTTTCTAATGGAGGTTTGCAAAGAATTATCAAAGTAGTATCAAAAAGGTCTCCTAACATACTGTAGTGTAGATATCCATTCTGGGGAGGTCAGGTTAAAACCGAAGGTCTTAAACACGACAATACTGAGGTATCTTATGGTATAGCAGTAACATATGTCAATTTAGAAAAGTCATAAAAATAGAAAATAGAGCCTAGCACACATATATAGGAATATATATATATATATAAAGCTATCTATATCTGATACATATATTTCAGTTAAGTGATTATGTTATGAGAGTAGACCATTTTATTTATAAAACTCTTACCTCAGTTTGTCCCAGAAAAAATTTCTTTATTTAATAAGGAATTTACTTTAAACGTTTTGTTTTCTTGTAGATGCCAATGAAAAACTTATATGAGATTTATTCAAATATCTTCACTGTCAGAGACTAGTCATACGGGTACTATTTTATAAGTAGTTTCTCTAACACTAGAAATGGTAAAAAAAATTACTTAATTTACCTTTTGTTTCATGTTTTTTTTTGCATCTCTTTCTTAAAGTTGAAAACTCAGAGAATACAGGGAATTTAAATGTGCTAACAGATCCTATTGAAATATAAATTAGAGTTAGAATTTGGCTTCTCCCCCTACCCCCATTTTCTTCATTTCTGTCTTTCATTTAGTTACAATTCTATTGAAGCTCTTTAGTTGTTTCCTGTGGTAATGTTTAAAATATACTTAATAGTAACAAAAAAAAGTCCCACATCTTTAAATGGGTGAAATCCACTTTAAATGTTCATAGCACATTTTAAATGCTTATAGCACACATGTTGAATTATAGAAGAAACAAAATTATTCCATTACAATATTTCAATACCAATAAAGTAACTCAGTTCCTCCTTTCAGGAAGCTTGGAAGGTTATTTTTTTTTTTTGTGAGAATAAGACTGTCATTTTTCTTGTGCTATTTATTTTATTTTATTTTTTTATTGCCACAGGAAATAGACATGTTCCCAAATTTGTGAAAACCTGACTCTCTCACTATCACATTACAGCATAGGGGGAAATCTCAAGTGAGTAATCATTTCCTAATTTTTTCATATAATAAAAGTGGTTGATACAGATGCTACATAATACTAAAAAGAACAGGGTCTCAAAGTACATTTACCAGATTTACAAATGATTACTGTACAATTTTTTAATGATAAATGTTTGTATACTGATTCTTTTCAGTCTTGTACTCTATATGGATTTAGAGAAAAATCATTGGATAGTATTACTGTTAGAAGGTTATTATGTTCTATCTATCAAAATCTCTGGATTTAAAGAGAATTGAAAGAATACATAAAGTTTATAAATCAAATGAAGAAGGGGGATCCACAAATTCATCACCTCCTCATCCTCATTATTAATATTTATTAAGCTTCCAAAGAGTACAAATAGATTCTTGTACTGAGCATAGTGTTGTTATGGAGTATTTGGGCAAAGAATATGAACTTAATAAAAGAATTTAATTAAATGATTTTTTAATCTCCTCTTGTCATACATTCAAACAAAGGCATCTCCAACCACAGTGTCATCCCCTCTTCCCTTTACATACTGCCCTTTGCATCATGGAGGTGCTGCGTCTATAATTTTCCAGGACAAATGGAAAAAAATGAAACTTCCTAATCCCTCTCTGACCTCAATTTATTTTCTCCTTTCAGGTTTAGGCATTTCAAAAGGAGAAAATATTGGACTAATAAAACAGCAGAATTCTGAATATTCTCTAGTGATTATATACATTCACTGCAGCCCACAATCAATGAAAAAATACTTTTTGAGATGCCTCTATGTGCCAGTCACCATGTTAGGAGCCAGAGGTAGTACAAAGAAAGCATACTTGGTGCCCTCAAGGAGCTTACCATGTGTATTTGTTTTATTCATCAAATGTGCTTTTTTTAGCCACTACCTGTACTCTTTCTGTTTACTTGAGATTGAGAAAAAGCACTGAGTTTTATGATATTTATTTGGAAATTTTTGAAAGCATTACATGTTGGGACTGCCTTTTAAAAATTTTTTTTTATTTTTTTTAATGTTCTACAATCACTACTAAAAAACTTAGATTTTTACCTTCCCACCTGCCCCCCTCCACCCCTCCCTCCCCAAGATGCCATACAATTCTATGTAGGATCTACATATACTTTTCTATTGAATATGTTTTCACTATAGTCATGCTGTGTAGACAGGAACTGCCTTTAAGAGAATACAAGGAATGAATAGAAAACATTTTTGCACAAACAAAAGAAATGCAAGAAGACGGGCAACTGGGGAAAATTTTTGCAACACGTTTCTCTGATAACAGACTCATTTGCAAATGACATAAAGAAATGATTCACATTTATAAGAATAACAGCCATTCTCAAATTGATATAAGGTCAAAGAATATGAATATGTAGTTTTTGAAGGAAGAAATCCAGGCCATCAATAGCTATATGAAAAATGTTCCAAATCACTAATTATTTGAGAAGTAGATGCTAAAGCAATTGTGAAGTTTCACATATCCATCAGATTAGAAAAGCTGATAAAGGAAAATGGAAAACTTTGGAGTGACTGTTAACAAAACAGGCACATTAATGCAATGTTGGTAGAATTAGGAATTGATTTAGCCATTCTGTAAAGCAATTTGAAACTGTGTCCCCAAAATTCACTAAACTGTGCATTTATTTTGACTCAATGATATGACTAATGGGCCCATACCCCAAAGAAATTTTTTTAAAAAGTAAAAATATCCATATGTCAAAAGTATCTATAATAGTCCTTTTTATAGTGGTAGAGAACTGGAAACAGAGGGAGTTCCCATCAGTTGGAGAATGACTGAACAAATTATAGTATACGAATGGAATGGGATGTTGTGCTTTAAGCAATGACAAAGGAGATGGTTTCAGAGAAACCTAAGAAGACTTACATGAACTGAAACAGAATGAACTGAAGAGAATTCAGAACAGTATGTGGAATAACAACACCATGGTAAAGACACATCGCTGAAAGCTTTAAGAATTCTGATCCACATAATGGCCAGCCATAACCCCATAAGACTTGATGATGTGTGCTTCTTACCTCCTGAAATAGAAATAATGAATTTAGGGTGCAGACTGGGATATAGACTCTTTAGATATGACCACTGTGGGAATGTGTTTTGCTTGACTATGCATATTTGCCAAAAGGACTTTGTTTTTCTGTTCTTTTAATAAGAGGAAGATGATAATGGATTTGTTCATTTAAAAAAGTAATTAAAAATACTAATATATAAGATGGCCATGATTTGCAATAATTCATGATTAGAAAACAATGGGCTAAAACAAGAGGCAGGAGGGTGAAAAACCCAATCACCCAGCTGCTTTGGTTATACTATTTTAAAAGAGTTTACTTTATAAAACAAACTAATTTAACTGCTTTCACCTCCTATATACTGAACCATTATGAGTGTAGCCTCTACTTAAATAAATTGTAATGAACTGAGCATCAGAGCAATTCTGTTAGGATCTAGGAATTTGATGCCCTTTTACGTGTATTTGCCACTTCTCAGGACTGTCTTCATTGTTTATGGTGTAGAGTTGAAGAAGTAAAGTCTTTGAAAAAAGAAATATAAGGCAAATTAATCTCCTGTATATTTAAGATGCCTACATATCTACTTGAAGTTTCTTATTTTAATAAGCAAAATAAGTTGTTTTAGTTGATTTGAAATGAATATGTATATATGTGTCATAAAAGGAGACTATATCCCCCTGTCTATACGACAGTCTATATGACCTGCTTAAAGAGAGGAGGACAAAAAGGCTGAGTGAGTTGGGGAAAGTGAGTAGTATGGCCGAGTACATGGTAAAATAATTTAGATGCAGATGTTTGCAGGGTTTGCTGAAATATTTCATAGATTCCTCTGATGCTGACAGCGGTCTGTCCTTTCCTCTTATAATTAAGGCTAATTTTGCTGTGTAATTTCCCTGCTTTCAGACTGTTATCACTTCCAACCTCTTATCCTGTGTCAGTGGCAACTTACTGTATTGTACCAAACATTTGTGTCCATCCAAAAGAGCCAAGCTCTCAAACCTGGACAGAATCCTTGATTACAATTTAATATTTAAAATTCTATTACTCCCTTTCACGTTGCCATGGTAAACTGGTGGTGTAATGTTAGCAGTTTGTCTGGAACAATGAACAAAAAATGTGAAGTTATGAAGTAAAACAAGAAAAAGTGGACTGCGGTAAAGACACAAGTATCTGGTCATGGGCACTTTCTAATTCTGTTATTTAAATGTGCCCTTTCTGCATTAATAAAATAACAGGAGACATTTTTTAGTCTCAGACAGTTTTCTTTGTATAATATAGGTTATAGAAATCATGAAAGTCCTTGACAACTGCACTAAAATCTAAATTCAATAGGCAGATAAAACAAAGAAGTCTATGGAAAGGGATGAAATACATTCAGAAAGAAAATAATGTCTACACTAGAAATCTGAATAGCATGATTATGAAAGCTGAACTATAGATAACTACAGAGACTATTATGTCTTTTTCAGTTTGGTAAAAATCAGTGGTGTTTACTGTAGGTATAGTTTGAATAGCATTGTTATGGCCCACTGTCTGACACCCTCTGTTCCAGAATGTCCATCCTATTCCATACTAAATACACATTGCTATTAGTAGTTTGCTTTTATAGAGCTGACCAAAGGGAAAGCAACCTGTCACTACATGAAGAGATTATGCTTTTTAAAGAAAAAATGTAATAGAGATATTGTTGGGGCTACATAAATTAATTAATTTTAAGTGACAGATTCTTAAATGCCACTTTCACGTTACCCCAAAATGCCTCTTATCTAAATTTTAGTCCTACAGATAATCATTGTACTGAAGTATGAGAAAGAGTGGGTAGCTAGATAGCACAGCGGATAGAGTGCTCAGCCTGAAGATAGGAAGAGCTTCCTTTCGGGGTTAAAATCTAGTCTCATTTACTAGCTGTGTGACCCTAGGCAAGTCACTTAACTTTGTTTTCCCCAGTTTTTTATCTGTAAAATGATCTGGAGAAGGCAATGGCAAACCCTTCCTGCATCTTTGCCAAGAAAACCCCAAATAGGGCCATGAAGAGTCAGAAAGGACAGGAATGATTGAACAGCAACATTGAACAAATGGGAAAGAAGGTTGCATTTAACCTAGCTCACTTACAGAGATAAAGCATGCAGTTTTCATGACTATTTTAGGATAGAGCATGCATTTGCTCCACAAGTTAAAAAGAAAGCTGAAGATAATTAACATCAAGTTCATAATAATTTACAATTTAGATTTTACATTCTATAAAATACTTTTCTTAGAACAGATCTATAAGTAAAGAAAGCATTTTAAAATTATATTTGGGAAAAGAAAATCAATGAAAAAACAGGACTGCAGTTGTGGGTGGATGGGATAATGACAAATGACTGTGAAGAAAAGTGAGAACTATTCAACTCTTCTTTTGCTTCTGTTTTCTTATCTAAGGAAAGTGATCTTTTAACAGAAGACAAAGATTATCAGGTACTAGAAATCCAAGATAGATGATGAAAAAAATAAACATTTATTAAGTGCCTACTAAATGCCAGGTGCTTTACCTAGATTATTTCTTTTGATCCTCATAACAACTTTAGGAGATAGGTGCTATTATTATCACCATTTTACAGATGAAGAAGCTGGGTCAGAGGTTAAGTGACTTGCTCAAGGTCACACTGCTAGTAAGTGTCTGAGAACAGAGTTGATGAACTCAGGTCTTCCTGACTTCAAACCCAGTGCTTTACCAACTAACTTCCTCAGAAGAGAGTATAAGATAGTATCTAGTGTTCTAAATCAGTTAAAATCACAATGCTTAGATAAGCTATATCCTAAGATTGGGAAGAACTGGTCTATTTAAATTAGCAATCCATGACAGAAGAGATCTAATATTAAAATCTAAATGTTAAATATATCTGTTTTTACTGACAAGGAAATCCTATTCAGTGATGTGGATAATAACCTATCTGTGCTTTCTAATATTGTGCAGTCATGGGATGAGGATGATGAGGTCCACACAATATTCTAGAGAAGTCTTTTTGGTTTCTCCTAACATTTCAAGGGTACCAGTCTGTCTGTCCACTGACCATCTTTCATTCTTTCTATATAACTAGTTCATTTTCTCTTCCTATCACTAAATTCCTTGATAATGTTTTTTGGTTCCTTACTTCTTCATAGTTCTTCATTGGTTATATGCTGCAGTCTACTCACACCCATCATGCACCTTTCCTATGTAACCCTTTGTGGGAATAGTCATTTTTAACTCTTTGAAGGCTATTAGATTTCATGCCTTGCTGCCATATAGTAACACAAATATATTGTCATAGTAAAAACATGGCATCAGAAAAGAAGCTTTCCAATTTCCCAAGGTCAATCCAGCTCTCATGAATGGAAACCATCTTTCTGTGAAAGAGACTGTAAGATAGCACTTTGCTGTACTAGAGAAGATTTGTTTTTGTAATCAACAAACAATACACGTGGTGAGATCCTATATTTCATCTATCTTTCAGTCAATTGTGAAATTGATGTGTGTGCCCATTGTTGAATGAGACATGAGAAAGCCTGCTTCTTCCCCACTAATATCCACATTGAGGATGCCTTTAATTTGTCTATAGAAGACTCTCATGAAGACTTTGTATAAATGGGAGAGAAGGCATATAGGGTGGCAGTTATTGAGGCCCTCTTTGTTGTCTTTTTGCAATATTAATGATATTTCCATGTTTTTATTAACTTCCTCTCTAGAAACCTTTTAAAGCGATCTTTCAACACTCTCCCAATTGTGTTACCACCAGCATGAGTATCTCTTAGATATAATTGTTCTGTTCCAAGTGTTTTTCCTCTTTAGTTTTTTTAGTATCATTTCTACCATCTTTACAAGTACTTTTGGGGCTATGATGTTAGGGGCCATATGTAGTATTTTGATGGAAAAAAATGTTATGAGGATTCTTTTCTATTTTTCTTCATTTTGTAGTACTCTTTCCATAGACATGCTTGAATGCTTATAGGATGACTTTACACAGCTGGATATTTCTACCAAACGAACTTTAAACTGTTTAAAACTTCACTTTTTATCTTTGCTTTATGAGACAATTCAAATTATAATTGTCCCTCATTCTCCTATATACAAGCAAATTTATATTCCAGCCTATAGTTGTGTTTGGAAGCCATCCCTTTCCATTTGGCAAGTAAGTCTAGCTCTTTTGGTCTTTTTATTGAGGAAGTTAATTTATATTTGTTGAACTTCTGGGTAAAGTAAATACAGTTAGTGTCTGTCATTCCCAATGTCAATTTTCAGTTTTTAAAATTTTCAGTACTCACCTTTGTTAATCTGTACCAACTTTCTCATAATTTTTCTCAGAATTATTTTTCCTTCTTGCTTTATTTTTCTTTTACTTAATTTGACCTTAGCTCTGATTACATAATGATTTATCTTTCTCTTTTTCATCTGTCTCCTTGAGAGCAGAAGGGCAGGAATGGTCTTTCAGCTTTCTTTGTGGTACAAGTACTGTGGACAGATTCAGGCATGTAGTAAAGACTAAATAAATGCCAGTTGACTTGGCATAACTTTAATTGCCTGGGTACAGTGTTTGTAAGATATATGGGTTCCCATGTAAGATATGGGTGTCAAATAATTTGTATAAATGTATAGAAACATCTTATGGGCAGCATGCATAGATATGGTCTCAAGTATGGTCCACATTTGCAGAGAAGAGAGCCATGTTCCATGTAACATTCTATTTGGAGGTCTTAAGGAGGGGCAGCCAGACCATATCATTGCTGTGAGATTAGGAGTTCTTTTCTCCAGGTTCTGAGAAGGATACAGTATCTATATATGTGCATAATATATATATATGTATATATATATGAGTGTGTGTGTGTGTGTATTGTACCTGCACATAAACACATGCATACATATGCATATATAATTCTAATATAGTATGTATGTATATATATTCATAATATACAGACACATAATGCATGTATATATGCATATAACATGCATTCATATACATATTCATGTAATACATATGTGTGTGTAGAAATATACACACACATATATGTATATGACCCCTCTCAAACATTTTTGGATTAGAGGTATGGATTTTTTTGTTGTTGTTGCTGTTCAAAACAAAAACCACTTTTCTGGTTATGCTTAACAGGGAGGATAGTCCTCTGTTTACATTTACCAGCATGGACCATTCTCACTAAATATTGGTTAAACAAAAGAACATCGCAAATAGCAAATAGTGAAAAAATCTATTTATCCAAGCAAATATATTTGCTAACTTTGTGTATCAGCTAGGGATCTGTTCTAGGCTACCTTCTTTTTTCCATCTATTCTATTTTGCTCAGTGATCACACGAACTCCCATAGACTGAATGGTCATATCTTTGCAAATGATTTTCTCATCAATTCATTCAGCCCTAACTTCTTTCCAGACTTCCAGTCTCACATCCCCAGCCTTGTTAGACAACTCTAACTAGATGTCCTGTAGACATCTTAAATACAATGTGTCAGAAAAAAACTGTCTCCCCAAACCCTCTTCTCTTTTTGATTTACCTATTACTTTTAAGAGTACCACCATCCTCCCAGTCACTGAAGCTTGCAGCTTAGTTGTCATTTTCAACTCTTTACTCTCTCTCATCTCCATATCCAATCAGTTGTCAAATCCTGTCATTTCTATTTTCATAAAATCTCTCATATACAGCTCTTTTTTTTTCTTTGACACTACTTCCACCAAAGCTTTCATCAGCTCATACTTGGCCTTTTCCAATATTCTGCTGGTTGGTCTTTCTACCACAAAAATCTCCCCACTCCAGTCCATTCTCACCTCAGCTATCAAACTGATCTTCTGAAATTGTGAGTCTGATCATATTCTCAGGAATCTATAGTTATATGAAAAATATTCTAAATCCATTATATTCCTTGTGATCCTCTTCTACTTCTTGTTTCATCATATGTTATTCATTTATACATAACTCTGACAGGTACAATTTTCCTTGCTCCCCTAATTTGTTTATAGTGTCAGCCTTTATGTCCATTCTGACCAATAACTTACAAGTCATGACATCACCTTCCTAAGGTCATCATGGTTCTCTTCAAGAACAAAGGACAATTTTGACCTTAGTTTGGTATATGGTGTGAAATGTTGGTCTATTCCTGGTTTATGCCAACTTGCTTTTCAATTTTCCCAACTTTTTTTTGGTTACCTAGTGAGTTTTTGTCCCCAAGGATCTTTGAGTTTATCAAACAATAAATTACTATGGTAATTTACTATTGTGTAGCATGTACCTAATCTATTCCACTGATCCACCACTCTGCTTCTTAGCCAGAATCTGTCTGAAGATTACTATTTTGCAATATATTTTGAAATTCAGTACTGGTAGGCTGCTTCCCTTCACATTTTTTTTTTATTAATTCCTTTAATATTGTTGACTTTTTGTTTTTCTCTGAATTTGTTTATTGTTTTGTTTTCAAGCTCTATAAAATAATTCTTTAATAGTTTACTGGGCATGACACTGACTAAATAAATTTAGGTAAAATTATAACTGTTATTATGTTGGCTCAGCCTGCCCATAATCAATTAATATTTCTCAAATTGTTTAGAACTATATTTATTTGTTTGAAAAGTGTCCTCTAATTCTATTCATATAATTCGTGGGTTTGTCTTGATAGGTGGACTCTAAGTGTTTTATATTGTCAGTAGTTATTTTGAATGGAATTTCTTTTTCTATATCTTTCTGCTGTATTGTGTGATAATATATATTATGTGGGTTTATTTATATTGTGAAACTTTGCTAAAGTTGTTTTATGTTTCAACTAGCTTTTTGATTCTTTAGGGTCCTCTAAGTATATTATCATGTTGTCTGCAAAAGGGATAGTTCTGTTTTCTCATCAGCTATTTCTATTTCTTATTGCCATAGCTGGCATTTCTAGTGGTGATAGTGGGCATTCTTGCTTCACCCCTGATCTTATTTGGAAGGCTTCAAGTTTATCCTCATTACAAATAATGCTTATTTTTGGCTTAAAGCTCCATTTATTCCTATGATTTCTAGTGTTTTTAAATAGGAATGGGTGGGAACCAAGATGGCAGAGTAAACTATAAGTACTCCCACCCTCCTCTTGTTGACCTTGAGAAACCCAGAGACTACTGCCCCAGGAAATTTCCTGGAATATTGGGAACAGCTGAAGGGGTAAACAGTCTCTTAGCCTGAGAGGCCAGGAAAATCACAAAGGGGAGTCCCTCTTGCTGTGGCTGATGGGGACCAGTGCAGGACCAGAGCTGTCCCAGACATCCCCACCTCAGCAAACCAGCAGAATATCCTGAGCCCTGAAGGATGGAGTCTGTAAGTGCCAACACCAGGATACCAGCCATGTCTTAGTACAGTCAGGGAAATTGGGCAGACAACAGGGCAGATGGGGTTCACAAGCCACTGAACCTGCCTGGGCTTTAGCTCAAGGGAGGAGGAGACCTCCTGTGGCCAGACCACCCATCCCCCACATCTCACACAGTGAGTTTCGGGGTAACCATGGGGGAATTCAGAAAAACTCCAACTAACCTCATCCTTGGTACACACCAGCCAGCTCAGCATCAGGTAAGCTGCAGCATTCTAACTTCTAGCTGAAAGAACAATAGGCCACAATACACAAAGTCTCAAGTTCTCACCACAGGAACCATGGGACAGAGCCTCCTGTGCCCCAGAAGCAGAGATCCACTTTAAAAGCAAGGAAAAAGGAAATCATCATGAGCAAGAAGCAAACCAGAAAAGCAAAGACCATAGAATATTACTATGGGGACAAAGACCAAAATATCAATTCAGAAATGAATAGCATTAAGACTACTCACATCTGAAACATTGAAAGGGATTATGAACTGGTCTCAAGCCCAAAGAGTATTCTTGAAGAGCTCAAGAAAGATTTTAAAAGCTAAATTAGAGAGATAGAAGAAAAAATTGGCAAATGATTTAAAAAATACAATTGATAAAATTAAAAAAAGAATTCGCTGAAGATCAGAACAATGCCTTAAAAAGGAAAGTTGGGCAAATGGGTAAGGAAACACAAAATGTAACTGGGAAATTGGACAAATGGAAAAGGAAGTACAAAAACTAAGTGGGGAAAATAACTCCTTAAAAGGAACAATTGAACAAATGCAAAAAAAGGTACAAAAGCTAACTGAAGAAAATAATTTATTAAAAATTAGAATTGCCCACGTAGAAGCTAAAGACTCTATGAGACATCAAGAATCAGTCAACATGAAAAAAATAGAAGAAAATGTAAAATATCTCATTGGAAAAACAACTGACATGGAAAATAGATCCAGAAGAGAAAATCTAAGAATTGTAGGTCTACTAGAAAGTCAAGGTGAAAAAAAGAGCCTGGACAATATCTTTGAAAAAATCATCAAGGAAAACTGCCCTGAGATCCTAGATCCAGAGGGCAAAATAGCTATTGAAAGAATCTACTGATCACCTCCTAAAGGTGATCCCAAATTGAAAATGCCAAGGAATATTGTTATGAAATTCCAGAACTATCAGGTTTAGGAGAAAATACTGCAAGCAGCCAGAAAAAAATAATTCAAATGTCAAGGAACTATAGTCAGGATCACACAGAACCTTGCAACTTCAACATTAAAAAAATTAAAGGGATAGGAATACGATATTCCATAAGGCAAAAGAGCTTATACTACAAAAAAGGGATCAATTACCCAGCAAAACTGAGCATAATATTTCAGGCAAGGAGATATGGACACTCAGTGAAACAAGGTTTTTGCAGACCTTCCTGATGAAAAGGCCAGAGCTCAATAGAAAATTTGATCTTCAAGTACAAGACTCCAGAGGCATAAAAAAGTAAACAGGGGAAAATCTTGTTATTTAATATGGGCAAACTGTTTGCATCCCTTTATGGGAGGATGATACCTGTTAATCTTGAGAATGGTATATTTATTATGACATTTAGGAGGGACATATATATATATGTATATAGATAGATATAGATATAGATAGAGGGAGTGGATACAAATTAACAGATGTGATGATAAAAAATGTAATTAAAGGTTGCCAAGGGATAGTAATGGAAGAAGAGAAAAGGAGGATGAAGAAAAAGGTAAATTATATCACAGGAAGAGGCACAAAGACATATTGCAGTAGAGGGAAAGAGGGGAGGGATTTGAGATTTACTCTTATCTGATTTGGTTCAAGGAGGGAACAACATACTCAGTTAAGTATAGAAACCTAACTTGTCCTATAGGCAGTAGAAGGGGAAAAGGGAAAGAAAAAGGAGGGGAGGTTAAAAGGAAGGGAAGAACTAGTAGGGGAACAGGGGAACAAAAAGAAGGTGGGCTGATTTACTAAACATTTACTAATTGCTTACTATATGTTAGGTGTGAAGTAGTGGGGATCCAAAGAAAAGTAAAATATATGGTCACTGACCACCAGGAGTTAACATTCTAGTGGAGAAGATAACATGTAAATAATTATGCAAATACAAAATAATTACAATGTAAATGGCAGGTTTTCTTAGAGGGAAGATGCTGGCAGAAGGAGAGATTGAGAAACAGTTCTTGTAGAAGGAGGGATTCAAGCAGAATCTTGAAGGGAGCCAGGGAAACCAAGTGATAAAAATGAGGAAGGAGAGAATTCCAAATATGCGACAGCTAGTAGAAAGGCATGGAATCAGGTGATAGATTATGATATATTAGCAACACCAAGTGGGCCAGTCTACCTAGATTATTAAAAATATAAAGAGGAAAAAAAGTATCTGAGTAATTGAGAGATAAGAAGAGATTAGTTTGGAAAGATATTTAAATGTCAAATAAAGTATTTTTATTTGATCCTGGAGACAAAAGGGAGCAATTGGAGTTTTTTGAGTAGGGAAGGTTACATGGTCATATCTGCACTTTGGGAATTATGCAGCAGAATGGTGGATGGGTTGGAGTGTGGTGGGCTTTGGGCCATGGAGAATAACCAGCTGGCTATTTCAGTCATGAAATCATTGGACAATTTGTCCAGGGCTGTGGCTATATGAATAGAGAGAAGGGGATGTAGAGGAGAGATGTTTCAGGATAAGAACAATAAGACTTGAAAACAGATTGGATACATGGAGTGACAGTAAATGAGATGTTCAGAATGATGCCAAGGTTGCAATTTTGGGTGACTGAGAGTGGTGGTCCTCTTATCAACAATAAGGAAGTGGGAATAATGGAGAGTTGGGGTTAGGGGGAGATAGTGAATTCTGTTTTGAATTGGTAACTGACCAAGAATAAAGACCAGACCAAATCAGTACCAGGTTTCTATAAAGTAATGAAATTCAAGGAGATGAATAGGAAAGCTGGTTGCAGGAGTAGAGATTCAGGCTAGGGTGTCAGTAAGAAGTAAGAGACATGGATATATTGAGGAATTGGTCATGTGTGTGACAATCCATTTTCTGGAGGCTTAGTCTATAAAAAAAAAATTTGTGTTCTCAATCCCATTACTTCCTGACCATTCTTCTGTCTCTTGCCAGCTATGTAAGTCCTTTACCACTGTATTCTATGCTCAGGGATACCAGTAATGATGAATATTCACAATATGCCCAATTCTGTCTTTCAAATTTCAACTGCCCCCTGATTTTTAGTGCACAAGTTTTATCACTTTTAGGTTCCTATTAAAATCTGATTTCAATATCCTTCATTGACACTGAGGACTAAAATCATAGAATCTTACAATAGGAAAGCCTCTTACAAATCATTTTATCTAGCCAAGTGGACACATGTTGAACATATTGGGCCATAGATCTAGAGCTAGGAGTTATTAAATTCAACTTCCTCATTTTACAGATTAGAAACTGAGGCCCTGAGACCTATTGAGGAGCTTGCCCAAGGATCACATACTAATGTAATCAGGGATGGTTGACTGATTGACTAACTGGCTGAACAGAGGTTCAAAGTCAGTCTACTAACTTCAAATCTAGAGCTCTTTCCTCTAAAATACACATGAAAGTCATTAGAAAATGAATAACCTGCCTCTCTTTGAATGTCTCCAAGTAAGGAAGAACTCTTTATTCTATGAAATCCACATCAGGATTCCCTGGTGCCATGTTGTTTTCTGTGCTTGGAATGAACTCTAATCATCTCTTGCCTATTGATATCCTGAATTTTCTTCAATGCCCATCTCAAATGACATTCTTCTCCGTGATTCCCATTACTGGAAGCAATTACCTCCAGAGCTTATTCCATAGTATATCAGTAAGTACCACAACATACATAGGGGGATGTCTATCCCCCTGCTATCACCAGTTCTTAGATCTGCATTCATAAAACGAAAGGCAACTTTTGAGGATTAACAACCACTTTAATCAAGTACATGTATCATTCCTTTAACTAAGCACATATATCATTCACTGAATTCAGGGGAGTGAGCACCCTGAACTTCAAAGAAAACACAGAGAAACTAAAAGTCAATAGATGTGGGTTCCTCTGCCTGAACTTGACAGTACCAACTATCTGACCATAGTTGCCAGAGAGAGAAGTATGACATCTGAGTTCTCAAAGCCAGGGGGTTCCTTAGCTGCTTCCCAGAGTCCTCATCTGGCACTCAAACCTTATTACAAAAACTAAGCCTCAAAATAAAACCTCACCCTGAGTCTTTTCACAGTTTTTAGAGCCAGAGGGCATCACATCCCTTGAGAACCAGGGCCTCATTAACAAAAGGCAGACCTTCTTACAAATCTTCCCAGGCCTGACAATGGGTAGGAAAGATCCTCCTCAGTCACATTCAAATAGAGGCATTATACTTCTTTATTATTCTAAAACAAAAACAGCAAAAGATCCTATTTTACTTGCCATTGCACTCACTATTTTGTACTTTCCTTATACACTTATCAAATCCTAATTTGGATTTATACACCTAGCAGATGACCCCTACTACATTTTAAATAGCTTTGAGAACAAGGTATGTAACTTCTTTCTCTTCGCATCTCCAGTGCCTAGCCCAATATATTATGTTACATTCTTTGCATATGTTCATTGAGTGCTGAATACAACAATCTCCACCATATTTAGGATAGTTTTATGACCTGAGCTCACTCAAACTTTTACTGGTCTTAAGCTCACATCCCTAGCATGCAAACTTATTAGCAGGAGAGGCAAAGTAATGGAGTGGAAAGAATATTGGATTCTGAGTCAGAAAAGACTTAGATTTGAAACTTACCTCTGATACTTAGGCACATGAACCCCTTACCTAACCTGAGAGGCAGGACCATGTAGGTGATGGAATATTCATGTTAGAATCAAGGCAATCCAAGTTCATATTCCAACTCTAACACTTTATACTTACGACACTGGGCAAGTCACTTAACCTCTATAGATACAAATGTAAATGGAAGGGGTTGGACTCAATGACTTCAATGATATTTTTCTAGCTCTAACTTTAAGATTAATAGAAAAATAAGACTTCCAGTATTTACCTTGTAAGAGTGTTCTATGGATCAAATGAAATAATTTATGTAAAATGCTGTTTATACTGTAAAATGTCATGTAAATGTTAACTGGGTAGCTTGGTGGCTCAGCAGATAGAATGTTAGGCCTGAAGTCAGGAATCCTCATTGTCCTGAGTTCAAATCCAGCCTCAAACACTTACTAGATACATAACCCTGGACCAGTCACTTAACTTTGCCTCAATTTTCTCACCTGTAAAATGAGCTGGATAAGAAAATGACAAACTACTCTAGTTTATTTGCCAAGAAAACCCCAAAATTGGGTTACATAGAGTCAGTTACAATTGAAAAATGACTCAAGAACAACAAAAATGTCCTTTCCATTATTGGAAATTTTCTTTCCAACCCCACCTGCTGCTGTGCCTTATTATCTACAGAGTCTTTAGAAGACTCAAAAATGTTGAGTGATATGAAAAAAAAAATATGATTCTTGGCTACTAACTATTGCTTCCAAATTGGAATTACTTCCTGGGCCCCATTTTCTGTTGGGCAGCTATGTAGGCTCTAGGCACCAACATGCAATTCTCACACTGTGACAGAACAAACCTATTTTAGGATTTTCCAAACCATAGGGTTCCATACCAACTATACTTTTCCTTAAATTTTGTCACTTTTTCTCATACATACAATAACCACCTCCCTAGTACACAAGAGTTTCCTCTGCTTCCAGACAGTCATGTTAATTAAATACTCAAAGTCCACTTTACACCTCATCACAAACTCATTATTGGCTAGATCTTGGAGCCATACCAATCCACAATCTCACTGGAAGTCAAATCACGTATTGCTTCTCTTTTATATCCTAGGGAAAACTTGTACTGAAGCCACTTTTGAAATGAATAATAATATCAACTAGTGCTTTATGGTTTGCAAAGGACTTTGCAAATAGCTCATTCAATCCTCACAAGAACCCTAGAATTTCCTGTTCCATTTTACAGATGAGAAAACTGAGGTAGGTGGAGATTAAGAGACTACCCCACAGTCATAGAGCTAGCACATATTTGAGGTAGAAGCTAAAATCAGATCTTCTTGATTCCAAACCCAGTACTCTTTACATTGTACCACCTAGTTTTTCAATTTTGGCCTGAGTCCAATGCTTTTTTTAATATTAAATCAGCCTTTCTGTAATTTTTCCTCACTGGTACAGAACCATAAATAATAACCATTATGGGAATCCTTTAAATATCTGAACATGACTATTATGGTCCCAAGCCTTTTTTTTCTAGGTTGACCCTCAACAGTCAGTGTAGTGGACAGCTTGTTGTTGGAACTGAATTTGCAGAATGCAAATGTTGCTGGATTGTGTCAAGGTCAAGAGGTTTTAAAATACACTTTGTGGGACAGATACTTCTGCTTTCTGAAGACTAGCTAAGACAAGTGTCTTGTAACCAGTAAACTGGCCATTAGGTGATAAATTATTTGGCTAAGTCAATGAATGAAACTTAAGATAAAAAAGCATGGTGCTTAGCCTCCTCACCTTCAGCAGTGGTAACATGTCATGAACGAAGGCCAAAGGGCTAAGGACCACACACTTTTAAACCACTTATAAATATTAATTTAACTGTTGACATTCTAAATGTGAGTTCTGGTCCAGCAACTAATTAGTCAACATACTATTGGAGGAACTGAATAATATGAATATTGACATTCTTGCTATAAGATATAAGAAAGTTGCTGCTAAATGGAAGGATGGTTCAGGAGTTCTCCTTGGAGAGGAAAGGAGTAAGTTTCCTTGTGTGCCCAAAGGCAATAAAAACATAATTTCTTGGGACACTTGGTCATTTTGCCTTGCAGGACTAATGATGAGCATAAGCAAAAAAGACCACCATGAAAACAATTTCAACTTATGTATCAACATCTGTTGGAAAAGAAGGAGAACCTATGGATTAATGCAATGAGCCTCAGTGTTAAGTGGCTTCAGTGTAAAGGACAAAATGGGGGAAGAGTTGCCTGAAAGAAGGGGCAGGGGTTTGCAAAGCTAAGACTGCAGAATACAGGCAGCACCCCCCCTGAATTCTTCCATTTCCCTCCAAACAAATTTAAAATAATGCCTCAAATAAATTTTGAAGCAACAAAACCAGAAAAGATAAGACATTTATGTAGACTAAGACAACTTAGGAAGTCAGCAAGAAAGGTCTGTGACCTTGGAGAATGTGCCTGATCTGGAGTGCATGTGTTACAGCACTAGCAGCACTTCCAAGGAAGTCATGGGAATAAGTATTAGCAGCAGCAACAGCTTTGGGGGGTCTCAGCCCAGAAATGGTATGGGGTTGACAACTGGTCGGAAATAGATTACAGGTGATCCTTTGCTGACATTGGGTGCATTTGTTACTTATTAGCAATTCTATTACCAATAAGCAATTCTGGGGTGCAGTTCCAGGGCAGAGAGGAGTATCTGTGGTCAGTCACAGGGGAGCAGGGGCCTGGTCACAGTTCTAAGGTAAAGAGGAGCAACAATCATAATTGTTACTGGGGGTGGGGGCAGCAAAAACCAGAATACAGTTCAAGAGAGAAGTGACTACATCTTTCCCTATATCAGACCTCCTTGGAAGCACTGAAAACTGGTAGACCTCCAGAACTAGCTTGAAAACATCAATACATACACACACACACACACACACACACACACACACACACACGCACACACACACACAAACTTAAAACTTGGAACTCTGTCTCCTCACTGCTGGGGAAGTAGAGGAAAACTTTAACATAAAGTTCACATCAAAAAATAGTCTGGAAAAGTAGGCAAACAGAAAAAAAAGAACTTGACTATAAAAAGCTACTGAGATGGTAGAGAAGAGCAAGATGCAAATTTGGAAGACAACAAGATGAAAATAGCTACCAGAATCCTCAAAGAAGAATGCAAATTGGACTCAAGTCCAATAAGAATTCCTGCAAGAGTTAAAGGGATAAGAGTAGTAGAGGAAAAATATGGAAAATAAATGAGTGTGATGCATGAAAATTATGAAAAGAGAATTAACAGCTTGGTAAAGGAGGCACAAATATATTGAAGAAAATAGCACCTTAAAAAACAGAATTGGCATAATGATACAGAACCACAAAAAAGGTCTTTGAAAAAAAGAACTCCTTATACAGGCCAAATGGGAAGGGAAGTACAAAAATTCACTAAAGAAAGGATATACAAAAGCAAAAGAAAAGTAGTCCATATCATAAGGAATTTACTAGTGAGAGAATTGACTTGAATATATGGATATACAAAACACATACATAAAAGATACAAGGTAGCCTGAAGAGATGCAAAATGTACTTTCAGATGAAGATATCAGGAAATCCCTCATGCAAAAGACTGTGGTTGAACTAACTTGAAAGAAACTAAAGATTTTAAGAATGCAGCATAGGAGATTGTAGTCCAGGTATTAGGAACAGCCAGCATAGAGAGGCTGGACTATAGAATGTTGGAAGGGATGTAATGTGCAATGACCCTAAAAGGTAGAATGGGGCTTAATTGTGAAGAGTTTTTCATCCTCTCTCAAAAAAAAAAGTGAATTTATATTTGACATAATGCATGAACTAATAAAATAAAATGATAATATATAATAATAAATAATAGTAAAATAAGATACAGCTATCCTAGACAACCCAGCCTCAGAAAAAGAGATTCAAAAAGGCATAAATTAACTGTCACAAACTATAAGTCAAATAGATTCACAAATGAATTCTATTGAATAAAGGACAATTAAAATCTTTGCTGCAAAAATATTCTAAAAATAGAGACAGAAAGCCATTTTCCTAAGTCTTTTTATAAAACAAATAAGGCCCTGCTACCAAACCTAGGAGAGACAAAATAAAGAGAACTATTACTATTCTTGGTAATGAAATGGATGAAATCATTTAAATTAATTTCCTCTTGAGGATATGATAGTGATTTAGTCACGAAACTTTTTTTCTAAGGTCAAATTATTGTTATAATTATTTAATATAACTAATTGCTTACAAGGATAGTTCAACATTAGAAATTAATTGACTTAGTTGATAAAAACAACAAGATATACCAGATAGTTATTTCAATAGATGTAGAAAAAACCTTTGACAAAAGACAACACATATTAAAATACTAAAAAGCATAATCATGAGAGAGTTGCTCTTGAATCTGGTCAAAAGTATGCATCTGGAACTAAGAGCTAGTATGTTATTTGCAGCAGAGAAACACTAGAAACTTTCCCAGAATAAACAGTGTTAAAGCAAGGATAACCCTTTCTCTGTTTTTATGTGATTTATTTCCAGAACTGTGCTTTCCAGAGATATTTAGATCAGTCTTTTTGCAGGTAAAACTGTCATCCAAATACGAGAGGCATCAATAAAGCCTAGTATATTAAAGGAAGAGAGAAGATATTGGGCATAGGAAACATCAAACAATCACTAGAGCAATAAGATGAAACAATATTCAGTGTCCGTATCGTGAAAAAGTAGAAAAACCCATCCCTATTTATAGATGACATAATGTTATACTTAAAATATCCAAGAGAATCAAAGAAGAAACTAATGGATGTAATTAATAGTTTTATTAAGGAAGAAGTATGTAAAATAAATGCAGAAATCATTAGCATTTTATATAATATGAACAAAGAAAAGAAATAAAAATAAGAAAAAATCCATTTAACTGCAAAATGTATAATATATTTTTGAATTAAGCTACCAAGACACAATCAAGATTTATATAAATACACTTACAAACATTGTTTATATAAATTAATGGAAAACAAATAATTGGAAGGATATTCACTGCTCATGGTTTGCCTGTGTAAATTTAGTAAAAATGGTAATATATTTAGATTAACATGTTTTTCTAATCAAATAAAACTATAAATGGGATACTTTATAGAACTAGATGAAATAGGTGCCTAATTTATTTGGAAAAACAAAAACTCTAGTACATTATGGCAAATGAGAAAAAATACTAATGAAGGAAGAATTAATATCACCCCATTCTGTAGTCATCAATAGCTAAAGAGTAGTCATCAAAGGTGGTATTGACTTAATAGAAAAGTAGCTCAGTAGAACAGAAGAGTTAGTAAGAAACAATAAATATAAACAATAACTTAGTATTTGTAAATGTAAGAATATAAATTATTTTCCTTTTTGACAAGAATTGCTAGGAAAACTAAAAAAGCAATTTGGGAAAAATCTAGTTTGAATAATATCTCACATTATATAACACAATAAATTCAAAATACATATAAAACCTAAATATAAAGGGCCAGATTACTGTTTTTTAAATTAGGAGAAAAAGTGAGCATACCTCTCACAACTATGGCTAGGGGGTTGAATTCCTAATTAAACAAGGGATAGAGACCATAAAAAATAAAATTGACAATTTCATTTATGTAATATTAAAAAAAAAACCTTGTCCATATAAAGTTAATAAAAATAGATGAAAATAAATTAAAAATGGACAACATTTATTTGCCACAAATGTCAACAACATCACTCTGTTATCCAAGATGGAGGTTGAAAGGTTGGCCTTGAAGGAAGAAAACCTGGGTCTAAGTCCCACCTTTTTTTGTGACTTTAAGTCACAAAAGATTTTGTGACTTTAAGTTAAATTATTTAACTTCTTGGTGCTCTAGGCAACTCTCTGAGACAGATAATTTCATAAGCAAAGGCATGACCATTAGAAATAGGTGAAGTTGACTTATTGATGAATAGTGGGAATTAAAGCTACCAAATATAGGTAATAATTAAAAATAATAATGATAATAATAATAAATCAGTTTCTGATTTGCTTCTGTGTTCTCTGTAAAACAGAATCATCTTCAACTTAGAGAAGGTAGAACAGCTTTAGTTTCCTGGGCAAGTCACTTGACCTTTCTCAGTCTCAGTTTTCTCATCTGTAAAATGCAGATTATAATAACATCTACCTCCCAGGGTTGTTGTGAGGATCAAATTAAATAGTATATGTAAAATATTTTACAAATCTCAGAGAACTATATAATGCTAGCTACTATTATTAATTATTATTGTTACTAAAAAACCTAGGAAATAATAGCTATCTCAAAACTGAACTTATTATCCATGGCATGGAGTAGGGAAACCAGAAAGAGGACTCTATTGTTTGAGACCAGTATAATAGCTGGGAATGCTAGCCACTGATGATGATAGCTCCCTGACAGTCTAATGAAATGGGGTCCTAAGAATTGAATATACAGGCGATGAAGCTAGGGTTGTGGACTGACTCTGCTTACAACTACCATGATGATTAGCTTGACCCAGCAAACAGAGAAGTCAATGAAACTCCTTTGTGTTCAGTTACCACAAAAAGGCAAGATTCATGGGAATAAATCAGAAATATCAATACCTGTCTTCTTGCTAAAAATGCTTTGGTCTAGATGGCTCTGAACACTAAAGAGAGTAAACCACAAGTGAACATGAACTAGATGAACAGCATAAATACTTT